>NC_040085.1:77505171-77808201 GCF_003369695.1 Bos indicus x Bos taurus
ACCTTTATACAGCACAAATGGCAACCCACTCTGGTGTTCTTGCCTGGAGAATCCCAGGGATGGGAGAGCCTGGTGGGCTGCCATCTATGGGGTTGCACAGAGTCGGACACGACGGAAGCAACTTAGCAGCAGTAGTAGCAGCAACAGCACTTTATACCTCTCCCTTTTATACTCTCAGCTGCTGGAATTTCCCATGCACATGTGATTTGAGAAGATACCCAGGCTACCTGGAAGAAAAAATATGCTTTTACTGTCCTAGGGCCCCAGTCTCTTAGGCTGTGTATAGAGTACACCGGCAGGCCCCTTACCTGCACCAAGTGTGCAGTGGGGACAGTCAGTACGGTGACTCCTCCCTTCTGTTGTGCCTCAGTCCCAGGTGCTCCCGATGGACAGAAGACCAGGCAGGACTGTTAAGCAGCCTGGTACAGAACCAGATGCTCTGGTATCCCATCATTCTTGGGAACAAGCTCTCTGCCTTCCAGCCATAAGGCACGGAAGCTCAAGGATGGTTTTAGGCATAAACTTGAGAAGAGGGTCTCAGGGAAAAAACAAAACAACAAATAAACCCTCAGAATATCCCCTAGAATTTAACTCTTGGGGAAATACCTGTCTCCATCTCATTATCTAGCTAAGCCTGAAGTGGACCTGGTCAGGATGTAGGACTGTTTGCTAAGGCTTCTGTCCTATTCCTGACCCCTCCTGCAGCCCAGGAGCCTCCCTACCACCTGAAGATCGGGAGCAACTTGTCACCTGGACACAACTTAGGTGACCACTCACTCATCAGAGCTGATCCACCAGGTGATGGCATGGCTGTGAGTCAGAGGGGCACAGTGACATCCCGAGATGGCAGTTTTGTTGAAGGCCTTTGCAGAGACCCTGGACCCTATTGCATTTACTCACTGGATAGAAAACAGATAGGAATACAGGACATGCCATGCTGCCCAGGCAGGGAAGGAGGCAGAAGGGCTCCCAGGCAGGTCTTCTGTCTGGGGAACAGAGTGAGGGGTTGATCTATCCTGCCTGGAGCTGTTCAAGATACTCTGACTGTGCTGTGTGTCGTGGAATTGCCTTCCATAAAGCAGAGCTTTTTTTTTTTTTTTTTTTTAACTATTGCAATTACTAAATGTTTTCCTGGCAATTTCTCTACTTTAACCAAAAGTACCCCCCTCCACCACCACCACCACACCATCCTCTCCAAACCCTGGATAATCCTTTTATTCTGTGCCATTTTCATATCATGTACCTAGAACTCTTGGCTTCTGAATTGTCCCAACATAGGAAAGAGGAAGCAAAAGAAGGCAAGAGAGGGTGTCTCTGAACAGACTATGCTTTTTTAAAATTTTCAGTCATAATTATATTTCATGGCCTCTATGTCAATAATCAACTTTTTAAAAAAATAGAGGCAAAGGGAGGAGTGTTGTAACCTGTCATATCTACATGACTGGCTTCATTTGTTTAGGCATACATGCATTCATTCAACAAAATTTTACTGAGTGCCTGTTATGATCTAGGCTTGGGACTAAGCTGACTCTGTGGGAAGTACAAAGATGAAATAAGGCACATTCCTCTCAAGTTTGAGTGGAATGGAGATGATTTGATATTGGTTTAGCAAAGTATAAACTCTCCTAGGAGGCACTAGTCTAGGATGAAACAAAGAGCTGTGCAAATATTAAATGCATGCTCAGTCAGCAAGACTGGGTCCAGGGTTCCTTGGGGTTGGGGACTGTGCTGAGGAGTTGCTGGGTTGCCTGGTGGCTAGCAAGTGACAAATGAACTCTGTAGAAGTGTAGAGGGGGGTGAAGTGAGAAAGTTGTTTTCTGGCACGATCCATGAAAGACAGGAGTTAATGAGACTGGCTAAGGAAGATGGGCAATGCTGGTCCCCACTCTTTTTAAATCTGATAATGAACAAACTTTCAACGTGTGGGATTTGGCTGAACGTCTCTATATCTTGAAGTCATGAAATATCACTAACAGAAGTCCGTCCTTGCTCCCCTAGGTTACTGCCAAGGCTCCTGTTCCTCCTCGTCCACATCTTAGGACTAATTGGAAGGACATGGAATCCAGTGGAGGGAACTTTCTGTTGAAAACAAAGACAATAAATTCCAAGTGGTACATCTCATGTGGACCCCAAGTCACTGTGCAGATTCTTCTAATTTACACCTTAGTTAGAATGAAGTGGACTTTAATGATCTATAGCTGCCAGATAAATCAGTTATTTCGAGCAGTGTGCTTGGGTGGTGGGGAAACATCCCTTTTGTAGACCCACATTTGAGGACCTCAGGAATGTGATACATTGTCCCTCCTTCCCACCCACCATGGGGAGAGATGACAGGCAAGCTTCCCCGCGTGTTGGCAGTCTGTGCAAGACGGGGAGAATGGCGTGCTGCTCCTTAACTTAGGTTGCTGAGGATGGACCTGCAGACCTGTTCCTGAGTTACTTTCAGAGTGAGAGGGAAAGACCACAAAAACAGATGCCACCAAAAGGGTGCAGAATTCCAGTCAGCACATGGAGCCGGTTGAGGACATGACCATGAAACAACTGTTCTGTGTGCTGTTTCACTAGCATGCCTTTACCCACATGCCAGACTTTTCTCTGTCTTTGCAGCCAAGAAAGTGCCAAGAGTAAGCCTGAAGTCTGCTGAGAATTCAGATGCGAAGAAATAGGGGGAGAAGGCTGGGAAAGAGCCAATTTAGGGCTGTGAACGGTGATGAGTTAATGAAACTGAATCTGCCTGAAAATTTACCGAGAGCATTGTAAGACAGAAAAGGCTGAAAATATAAAGTGCACTAATCTTTTCTGTCATAGTGAACTTCTACACACATACATACACAGACACACACAGACACGCATACCTCCGTATATAAGCTTCTTTTGTGTCAAGGTATAGAGCTTCCCACCACCCTAGATCTAGTGCCTTGCACTCCTTTTTCTGTCACTATCTCCCCAATGTAACCATTATTCTGACTTCCATCACCACTGATTAATTTGGCCTATTCTTATTCCTGAACGTCACTAAATGAACTCATGTAATATGTACTCTTTTGTGTCTGGCTTCTTCCCCTCAACAGAATATTTATGAGACTTTTCAGTGTTGCTGTATTTATCAGTATTTTCTCTCTTAAAATTCTGTCTACAATCCATCGAATGAATAAAGCACAATTTGCTTATTTATTCACCTGTCGATGGAAATTTGAATTGTTTCCAATTTTTGGTGCTTTGGAATAGAACTGCTATGAATATCCCTGAGCATATCTTTCAGTGGACAAAGGCACTCATTTCTCTTAGAAATTTATGTAAGACTGGGATTATGCATTGTAAGGTAGGTGTAGGTATAGCTTTCTACCTGGTCTGTTCTATTCTTCAGCCCAGGTCAAAGGTAATAAACAGAGTGTCTGAAAGCAGGGAGGTTGGAAGGGCTTGTGTGAGCAGGGTAAGCTGATGGCTTGTGCAGGGGCAGAGGAGCAGGTGCTGAAAAGACCCCCAGAGGGGGCCTGATGCCGATTCAACAAGAGACTGGGGGGAAGACTCATTAGGAATCAGCTTTAACTTTGTCTAGGCTCAGGGAAAGCTGAGCCAAATGACAGAGGGATAGATTTAAAAAATTGCAAGATTTTTAGTCTGCATTCTAGTTTTGCCCATTAGTGCAACATAAAATAGTTGACCGTGGGCATATAAGGATCCCTCAGATCCTGTTTTCTCATTTCTAAATAAAAAGGTGATCCCTAAATGACTCTTATGAGCTCATAATTGTTTGAATAGTGGCTTCGTTGTCAGTGTAAGAGACAATCACGTGGAGTTTACTAAGAGAAGCCTTCAGGTACTTCCTTCCATTGTCTTAGCATCTATCCCTGGGTATTAAAAGAATATGAAAATATATTCTCAGGGCTTTCATCATTGACCAGGCCAGCTATGTGCCTTTAGTCCTTCATGGAGAGTGGTTAAGCCTCTCTCCTCGTCCCGCAGTCTTTGTGTCCCATCAGGGAGCACTGGACCTTAACAGCCACCCCTCACAGGTGCTAGTCCATTTCCTCCTCAATCTCTCACTGATTCAGCCACTGCTTCTGGATGGTCTACTGGTAATTCTGTCACACTCACTGAAAAACGCAACTCAGGATGGACGTAGGGAGGTGGACCATTTTCTTTCATTCATTTTTCCAATCACAAAGTAACTCCAGATATGGCCCCTGCAGCCAGCACCTTACACACTGAACTGTCCCTGATACCCATCCCTGCCTGCTCCGAGATATGGCCCAGACCTCTCTCTCCTGTCTTGAGCTAAGTCACCAAACAAATCAGTATCCCCCAGAGGACACTCCTGTATCTTAAGACTTCTCCCTCTGTCTTTCAGCTCAGGGACTGAAGGAAACAGATCAAGCCCAGCTTTGCTGATGCCTATCAGGTGCTGTAAAATGACTCCCCTGCCAAGGTGGGGTGGGGGTGGGGGCTCTGGAAAAATAAGATAAGGCTCTTAGGAATTGCTAATTCACAGCCTCCATGATGGAGCCCACACTTGTGATACCTCAAAATGCTTCCTCCACCCCTACAGCCCAACCTCCTCTAACAGGGAAGCCCTCTTTTTCCTCAATCTGTCCAGGTCCTGGGAATAGGGTATCCCCAGAGGCCATTTGTTCCTGACTCTTCCTACCTGAGAAGTTGTAAATCTCACTAAGTTCTAGTTTGTTGTTTCTTTCAAGAGCTGCATTGAAATATTTTTACAACTTGTGTTTATTGTTTGTTAAAATTTAGCTATTTATAATAAATAATTATACTTGTGATAATGTAAGGGCTATGTCCTCCTGCATGGATCACAGCCTTGTCTTGGTGAGGGGGCTTGTATATCTCAATGAAGCTACAGGCTATTTCGTGCAGCACCACCCAAGATGGATGGATCTGACCAAACATGGTCTGCTGGAGAAGGAAATGGCAACCCACTCCACTATTCTTGCCTGGAGAATTCCATGGACAGTATGAAAAGGGGAAAAGAAAAGACCCCAGATGTCCAGTTCAATGGACATTAATTTGAGCAAACTCTGGGAGACAGTGAAGGACAGAGGAGCCTGGCATGCTACAGTCTATGGGGTCACAGAGTCAGACATGACTTAGCGATTGAACAACAAAAGGCTATATCAGTCCATATTTCTGTTCTTGGTTCCTAGCTTGATATCTAGTGTATACAAACTCTTCATACTGAATAAAGAGAAAGTGGAAAGTAGTTTTGTCAAGAGCCCTACTCAAGGCTGAGATGCTAATATATCATCACCCCCTGGTGACAGATTACCTGAATTGCAGGAATATGCAGCAAACAGAATATTCATAGTGAACGTTTCAGGTAATAACACAGAATTTTTTAAAAAAGAAAAAGTTTTATAATTTCTATAAATAATTCAGAGCTTGTGAGAGCACTTGTGGCCATGCTCTCATAGGTCAAGAAAAAAAATTGAAAGTCCCTTTCTTAAATTTGCTACTATCAGTATATATAATCTTGAAACATTTACATACCACATTTTTTTCATGTGGAATCCAGCACATAGGTCTGATCCAGCGAAAGCTAAGAGAAGCTCAGTCATAAAATTAATCAGAAAATTATAAAATAGAAATCTGGCCCAAGACTTTTCTTGGGAAAATAAGATGCTGTTCCAGAAATGAAAAATGAGACCCAGCACTGTAACAGATTATTCAAAAAACTGCAAGCAAAGATCTTTTTCCCTGTTCTGCAAGTTTGTCTCCTTAGCTTCTTTTCTAGGGATAAAATATGTGCTTAATCTGCATGTGACTGCTAGTCCCAGGTTGGTGGGCCTGCTGGAATCCCTCAGATCCAGCTGGTGTGATTCACAAGGGCTATCAGGCTAGGTTTCATGTTTTCTTGTTTTAGCCATCTTTGCCTAGCCACCTTGGGCTGGCAGGCACTGCTCAGTTAACAGTGCCTGGCATATGGCAGGTCCAGTGTTGAATGAACTAAGCAGATACTTCCAAGTGATACAGACAACAACCCTGGCAGTTAGCGGTAACATAGCCCCACAGCAGGGACTGGAAAGGCAAGCCTTCTCTGAGCCCCTGCTGCACACAGAGCATGTCTCTGGGCACCCAGGAAGCCAGGGATCTTCAGCCAATTATTTGCACTGATATCTGGCAGCATTTTGTAGGACCCAGGTCTGCACAACCCTGCCCCTACCCCTGCCAGTGTGCTGTACTTTTAGGTTATTTGTGAATTGAGTCCTCTTATAACAGTGATTCCTAAAGATTTGTCCCTGCACCAGTAGGAGCCAGGATCACTGGGATCTTGTTAGAAACACAGGTACTCAGACCCCACCTCAGACCTACTGAATCAAACATTCTGGAGGTGGGGCCGGCTATCAGTGTTTAACACGCCCACCAGATGATTCTAATGCACATTCAAGTTCCTGAACTACAACCATGTAAGCATCACTACCAATAATCTCACATCACTGTCAGAACACGACTATGAACCCATTTGTTCTGATGGATCAAGGGGCTCTCTGTGGCTGGTTCTCGGGCAGGTCTTCTCTGCTGAGAATTATTTGGGTTTTCAGAATTAGAAATGGGAAGCAAATGAGTAGTTAAGAAGGAAGTTTGGACTTTTACTGGGGAGAGAATCATGAGCTCTTTTCTTCTCTGTCACTTATGTAGTGATGAAAACTGCTGAGGACTGCAGCAATCTTTTGAACTTGGGTGTGTTACACTTCTGCTTACCTGTTATTTGCCGTGTTGGGTGTTAGCGCTTAAGCCACAGACACATCCCCCAGGAAATGAAATCTCAGCACCAGAAATCTCAAGTTGGACTAGGCAAAAGCACTTCACATAGCAGCTGTTGTTGGGACCTAATGTAAGAGACGCTCAATCAATGTTCCTTTAATTGAGTAGAATGGATGTAGTCCTTGAGTGGCTCTCTCTAAACTCTATGAAAGACAGATGATGGCAGCTTTGATCTCAGCCTTCATAATCCTTAGCCTTTCTTACTTTTCTTGAGAAAATCTTGGTCTCAGGCCATTACAGACTCAGGCTGTCATAGGAGATTCAGTCTCAGAAATGCTCCAAAGTCTCTTCTGAGGCATATTTTGGCTCATCATTAGTTTTAAAAATGGAAAATTTGCCCCCCTATGTTTTGAAGGGAATGGCTACCCACTCCAGTATTCTTGCCTAGAGAATTCCATGGACAGAGGAAGTTAGTGGGCTATATATAGTCCATGGGCTCGCATGGGTGTCCCAGGTGGCTTAGTAGGTAAAGAACCTGCCTGCAATGCAGGAGACGAAGGAGTTGAGGGGTTGTTTCTTGGGTTGGGACGATCCCCTGGCGAAGGGAAAGGCTACCCATTCCAGTTTTCTGGCCTGGAGAATTCAATGGACAAAGAAGCCTGGTGGACTATAGTCCATAGAGTTACAAAAAGTCAGACACGACCGAAGTGACTAAGTGCGAGCACATGTCTTGAATAGCCAGGGCAGCCAGAAGGTTAAGAAACCTCCTTTCTCGAAACTCTCTACCTCTGTTTGTATTCGAGTGCTGTCTTAATTCTGGAAAGTCTGGTCAGAGGACAGGAACTTGACCTTGTAGCACATCCCTTTGGTGTCACTACAGTGTTGATTTAATTAAAAACACTGCTTTATTTGTCCCTGTTTGATAATAATCCACCTCTTTAGGAAGCCAGCCTTTGTTGGGGTACTTTGGTCAGTTCAGTGTGGGCAATGGGATTTCCCATCCTTGACCTTCGTGACTAGGTGAGTAGCAGGTGCTTGGTGGTTATTATGCCCCTGGGATAACTAAGGCTCAGTTACCTGTTGTTTTGATCCAGGCCCTGGTAATTGCTCTGCAGTGTTCAAAGCCACATCCTTCCTGACCATGACGTGCTGACACGACACTCATTTTCGCCATCATTCAGAGCTCTGCAAGAGAGCAAATTGCTTGTTACTGAAGTGTGTTTGCCTTTGATGAATAAAAAGCTGAATTGACACTGCTGAGATCTAAGCCTCCAGGTGTAGGGATTTGGGAAACCTGAGTGTGCCGTAGGATGAGGCTTAGCAGGACTAAGCTGATTCCTTCAGCATCATGTACTGTATTATTAAACCCGTCTGCATTGTGTGGAGTGAAGACCTTTCTTCAAGCAGATTTGGAATTTTCTTGAAAATATCTCGATGATGTGATAAAATAATCAGGTTCTCTCTAACCTTGAAACTTAACTAGCTCTTCCCTACTGAGGTTCTTTCTAACCAACATTCAGTGCCTTTTATATGCCTAATATAGGGTGCAAGCGTAGCTCACATTACAATTAATTTGAGTTACCAACAGCTTGTCTTTATTATACAAATACAGAGTGGCGACAATAAGAGTGATTGTCAGGCTGCATGTGTGTATACTCGCAGATTACTAAGTGACCAATTTACTATAAAAAATGGAAGGAAAATTACTGAGATTTGTTGCTTTTTGCTTCTTGTTTTGCATTACAGTTCAGTTGGGATTTTCACAATTCAGAAATGAAAATTGTTTTTACGTAATGATACCAGGTTTGAGTTTTTTTCCCTATTTTTTTTTTCCTTTAGAAAATATACAGCTTATATTTTCCCTTAACTTCAAAAACCCTACGAATTTTAAAATGCTAGGTCAGTGCTGGGGGTACAACCCGGCAGGCAGACTGTGGCTTTTTAATTCACAGAGAGAGAGATGGTGGATGGGGTATTCTGGGAAACCGTCGACAGGACCATTCATCCACATCCAAAGTTGAGTGGAAACATGGTCCAGAGGAGAGCAAATTAAAATATGGATGACATTTTCAAAGAAGCAAGGAATAAATCAGGGAAGAACACACACTATTTTAGATAAGATCCACAATAATTTTCTAGTGTGTAAAAGGGGAAAATCCATTCTAGGGAACTCTGCCAATGACTGTTTTTGGTTAAAGGTTGGAATGAGCAAAATTTAGCAGAACTTTAAAAATGTATTTTGAAGCAGTTTAGAAGAACATCTGATGTTCTGGTCATTTTTTTCCCCCCTTCATACTGTGTTTTGTTCAGGATATCTGTGAGTGAATGAATAATGTTGTGTCTGTTCACATCCCAAGCCTACCCTAAGCTAGTACCTTTTTCAACCTTGTGGTAAATTCCCCAAAACATTTGATGGAGACCATGCAGGTCAAAGGTAGAAGCTTCTCTGGCTGTGTTGTGGTAAATGCATTTTCCCTGGCCTTCAGATACACTATTAATTACAGTTCAGCAATCCTCTTCTATTTGATCTGATAGGATAGCCTTGCTTTATGTCACCTTAAAATGAGGTCAAGCTAAGTGCTGCAAGATATCAAGTATTCAGTGGCAGTACTCCTTTCCTGCAGGGGACAAAGCAAGCCTGACTTAGGTAATTGCACTGTAATGCTCGAGCCGGGCTGAATTGTTTCTGCCCCTGCAAACCACTCCTCTATCTTTTACATTTACAGGCTTACATCTCTTCTGCATGTAGATCTCAGACCCGGTGTAGCCTCTTGTATAATTTGTGTGATTAATGAATTCTGGGTCTGGCCTATTCCTCGCATTGTAGGTCTATAAATTACCATAATAATATAGGCATAATTGCAGGTACATTTTTATATCCATCTGGTTCTGCAATGGTTTTATCATTCATTCACTGAGAACAATTATTAATCTTCAACCCCAAGGCAGGACACCCAGTTCCAATTTGGCCCATAAATAGTCCATCAGTTTACAATAGGATCGGGGGACAGACAGTGTAGTTTAAAGGGAATAAATAATATACTAAACCTGGGGGTAAGGAGGGGCATGCAGCAAGTGGGGCAAGAGGTTGCAGAGAAGTTTAAAAACAAGGAAAAAGTCAAAATGTCACAGCGAAGGTGCTCATATTTCAAAGAAGCTGTGAAGAATTCTTTTTCCTTCTTCTGTGAATCTGAACTGCCTCTCTCTGCTATGTGGGTCTGGGGATCCAGAGGTTTGTAAGTAATAAAAAAGAAGATTTTTCATCTTAGAAGGTGCATTTGCTTGTGTTGGCTCAACTACGGGTAAGTATCTTAGATGATTGATGGACAAAAGCCTGATAACACGCCATTTTTAAGGGATTGTTTATTTGAAGATGATACATTTTTAAGTATTTCTTGCCAGTTTGCACCCTCTGTAATTTCTGTACCATTAGTAGTGTCAGAAATTTGCTTCGATAAGAATTTTCTAATTAAAAGCAAATTTGTCGTCCCTGTGCCTTGTCCCTGCTGCTGCTGCTGCTGCTAAGTCATTTCGGTCGTGTCCAACTCTGTGCGACCCCAGAGACGGCAGCCCACCAGGTTCCGCCATCCCTGGGATTCTCCAGGCAAGAACACTGGAGTGGGTTGCCATTTCCTTCTCCAAGGCATGAAAGTGAAACGTGAAAGTGAAGTCGCTCAGTTGTGTCCGACTCTTTGCGACCCCGTGGACTGTAGCCTACCAGGCTCCTCCGTCCGTGGGATTTTCCAGGCAAGAGTACTGGAGTGGGTGCCATCGCCTTGTCCCTGTTGGAGCCCAATCGAGACATTTGAGCTTTTGAGACACTTCAGATGCCGTTCCTCTCTCAAGGAGTTTCTTAATGGGCAGGAACTGGGCCTCATTCATATTTGTGTTTTATATGAGGCTTGCCACAAATATTTATTGAATAAGTGAGCAATACAATTTTCAAAGAGTCTCTGAGGCTTACAAACACTTTTTTTTGCTGTGACGCTTGTGGGATCTTGTTCCCAGACCAGGGTTCAAACTTGGGCCCTCCACAGTGAGAGTACAGAGTCAACCACTGGACCACCAGGGAATTCCCCCAGAACACTTCTCCAAGGTAGTTAATAAAGCAATGAAAACACTAGCATTTAGTGATTACTTGTTCATATACATACACAAAACCACTCAATCTAGCAACCACTGAAGGGAAACCAATAAAATGATATCATTGTTGCTGGTTACTGAGTTTATAGTTGATTTATGCTTTCCTCTGAGTATATATTATATTCATTATGTAAGAGCTACAAGTAAAGGGTAACCATTTCTATGCCTGTCACAGGTATTCTAGTTTAGAAATGCTCTGTTTGAGCCAATAGGCTGGAGAAGAGGACTTGGTTATATTCCTTTATGTAGTTAAGCCTTGGCTTATTTATTGAGTAGACGCAAAAATGCCAAATTTGCTTTTCTGTCTTTTGGCAAAGTTTATTATTTTCCTAAGACAAGAAGATATATACTTTTCTCCTATTGACACAAAGTTTTTGTTTGTAACAAATCTAGAATTCTGTGAAGCATATTTATATATATATATTCCTATCTGAGTGTTTCTGTAAAAAAACATGCTTCATTTTGAGACGAATCCAATCCTATTAAAATACCCTCATAGAAAACTCTTGATAACTGTAATAATTATGTCCAAGTCCTCTCAATAGCAAATTTATTTCTGTCAGTATTTACTACCACAAAATGGCAACCCTACTACAAAGGAAAGATAGGATGTGGTTATAATGTGGAATGTGAACTGCTTGGACTAGATTTAAAGTAGACATAAACACCCTACATGAAAGAAGTCGCAGTAATTATAAGTCATAAAAATTAGCATTTGTAGATGATTTTCTGATGTATCAACCATTTGCCAAGCACTATGTCATTGATCTTCAAAATAGCCCTTGTGAGCATGGTTGTTATCTGTTCTATAAATGAAAGAAATGAGTCTTGAATTCAGTGCTTTTGACTCCAAAACCTATGCCCAGAGATGTCTATCAAGCCTGCCACCCTCTTTTTCAGACACCAAAGCAGGTGTCACCACCTAATCCCGTTTCTTTCTCTCTGAACCAGATGAAATGCACATCTGCCTGCTCTCCTGCCCTGGGTTCTTTCTAGGTGTATTTTGCTGGGCACAGGTGGAGATAAAATGAAGCCCGAGTTTGCGTAAGAACCACAAGATCCTACAAGCTGCCTTTGATCGAAGGAGGTAGAATTCCTGTAAAAAGCTTTGGTATATTTTATCTCCTCTGGGAATTTTGGTCTGTGTCCTTTGGGAGGGGAGAGGTCTTCTGCTCAACACTGACTCCCTTTATTTCTTCCTTCATAAAAACTTTACTCTAATTGGCCAACTTGGAGTGTGCTGAGGTGACCTATTTCTGTCTGGGATAACAAAAACATTCCAGATGACTGACGCCTTTTACTGGGGACAATTTGACCTGATTCTAACCCTCCTGCTCTGCTTGCCAAGGAAGATGATCACTGACAGGTCTTAGCGCCGACCTCTTTTTATTTCTCATCTACAATGTTTTTTCTATTTTCTTGCAAAAATAGCCAACTTGTCCAAGTGCCTAACTACTATGGCAGTAAGTGCTATTTAAATAGATGCTGAATACATGTGTCCCAGCTTCAGTGAGTCAGTGAAAATAGTCGTGGAATCTGATTGCATAAATGCATGGGAATAGTGTTTGTCTCTGGGGAAACAGAAACTCCTTTAGAGACCTTGAGAGGACTGTATGTAGACGCAGAAAGGCTGAGGTAATGATCTTACACATTCAGGTAGAAGAAGGGGTCAAGTCCCTCCCTAAATGGAAAATGTCAAGAAATGCCTATTTGAATTTTCTGCTTTCTAATCATAGCCAATGCCTTAAGAATAAGAGAATGAGCAAGGAAATGTCTCAGAAACTCTAATAGGCTTGGAAAATGTGTAGCTCTTACAACTGGTTTATGGTCTTTATTTGCCTAAGCAAATGTCCTGGATTATTCCAACATGTAGATTGATATTTTTTTTAAGTACACAATTGACATTAAGAAACTTGAATCTAAAGAGACGAACCTTGCCTTACAGAACACAGTCGAACACGTCTTGGATAACTGGGGAAACCACACCACTCTGCACAGTTACAAAGGCAGGACTTTGTTGATGCAAAGATGACATTTTTCGAAGAGGCCTTTATCATGTGACTTTCAGTGTGTTATGCTAATTCTACCATCCTGAAATGTTCAGGGCACACAGGTGGTCTGTTAGTGCTAGTCAATTACTAATCCTGCCGTAGAGATATGGCGTGGTTCCTAAGATTACATTCTTTCAAAGTTGGCAGTGGAGTTGAGTGCACAGAGATTAGCAGTCTTTTTTTGGTCTTGGCAGTAGGCAAGGAAATAAGGAACAGGCTTGAAATTTCAGTTGAACAAGTTCAACATTAGGAAGTCTTTCTGATTTTTAATATCCTCTAAACTCCCCTTTTAAAAAAAAAAATGGATCTTACAAACTCCCACTCCTCCCTCCTCTCCTCCTCTTACCTTTTCCTTTTCTTCAGAGACTCATCATCTATAAAATGGGGGAAATAATAATACATTTTGTCTTCATTATTCACAGATTCCATACTCATGAATTCACTGCTCACTAAAACCTTCATGTGATCCCAAAGTCAGTATTTGCAGCACTTCTGTGATCATTTGCAAACACACAAAAAGCAGAGAAAAATTTGAATCACAAGGTAACACTCCGTCAGCTTGTGGGTGTGTTCTTTTTGCCCTCTATTTGGTGCTACGTTTTTCACATTGGTGTTGCTTTTGGTTGATTTCACTGTTCAAAGTGGCCTCCAAGGCGAGTGCTGAGGCGCTGGCTAGTGTTCCTAAGTGCAAGAAGGTCGGATGTGCCTTATGGAGAAAACGTGTGTGTTAGATAAGCTTTGTCTAGGCATGCGTTACAGTGCTACTGGCTGTGAGTTCAGTGCTAGTGAATCAACAATATACATTACATAAACTAAGGTTTATGTGTTGATTGGCTGATGAAAATGTGACCAGAGGCTGGCAGGAACCTAACCTCGTATTTCTTGTAGGAGCGGTGGTGCAGTATTCGCTGACTCAGGATTCACAGCAACTTTATAGCTCACGGTTACCACAAATGTGAGCACTGACCATACCTACCTCTTAGTGTTGTTGTAAGGATCACCTGAGTGGGTGCCTATGAAATGCACGTTGCCTGACAGCTATCACTGGTGTCACCATTATTACCAGTTAAAACCTGAGAAAAGAAAACAAGTAGCTCCACTATTTTATCTGAACACCTGGCTTCATTCTGCATCTTCCTCAGCCTTTGTTCCTCCATATTTGCATTTTGACAAAAGTGCATCAAGATGCATACGATCTCAGGTGATTGTTTTTCACCCACCATACTGTCATATGTTCTGTTCTGTGTTGTGACACAGCCTTCATTTCCCTGGTCTTGTTGACTGAAAGTGTTGAACATTTTCTTCCTGGGATGACTTAAGAGCAATCCTTTTTCAGTGTGAGGCTGATTAATCTCTCACGACCCTGACAAGCTTTAAAATTCTGTGATTAATGCTAAAAAAAAAAAAAAAAAGAACTTAGCAATAGAGAGAAGACTCTTACTGAGCAGGAAAATTTATTATGCAATCTTTTTTTTTTTTTTATCTCCAGTGGAAAACTGCATGTGTTAAGCCAGAGGGTCTAGATCATTATTCAGTGGAACACGAATGAAGTGCTGAGGGTAAACAAAGGAAGAGTAATTCCAATCTTAGTGAGAGTGTTGGTCTAGGACAGGGATGGTACACCTTTTTTATAAGCGGCTGGATATTAACTGTGTTAGATGTTGCAGGCCGTATGGGCTCTGTCACAGCTACTCACGTCTGCGCTGAAGCTAAAAGGTAGGTACAGATAATACATAAGACACACGGCTGTGACTGTGTTCCAGAAAAACCTTGTTTACAGTTGAGGTTCAAATCAAACACAATGTCTGATCACCAAAGAAGGCGGTTCCTTCATTGATTCTGTTCCTTCCACAAGATCTGTAGTATGTGTCAGGTTTTACCCTGGTTGGGAGTAACTTCAGGAAGGGCAGCAAAACAAGACATTCTGTGTCTTATGAAGTTTACGGTCTGGAAGGGAAGAGAGGGGTCTTAATTGTATAAATTAATGTGCAGTTTACTCAAGTTGATAAATGCCATGAAGGAAGAGATTAGTGGGCAATAAAACTATACAATGTGAGAGATTCAGGCACTAAATTTAGAGAAGGAGCTGTAGCTTGAGACTATCATCAGTGAAATCATAGAGCCTTGCTCATTGTGAACTAAATGATTTTTGTTAACAGGAAATTTAATGATGTACATAACTAGCAGGAAGTAGACGGTAACTCTTAATGTATTTTCAACAGTCAATTGGTCCTTGAACCAGGACGAGGAAAAAAAAAAAAAGGCAGGGGGCTTTCTACCTTGAACTAATAATCCCACAAATAACCCCTTAATTCATGTGTAGATATAACAATCATGCCATCTGGATTCTTATTACAAAACTCAGATTTTGGGGGTCCTTTTTATGTAACACCCTTTTAAAAGATAATGGTTTTACTTGCCAGCTCCTTATTTGCTGAGTTGGGAATGGATTTATTTATATCAGCCACTTCCTTAGTATTTTATTTTTTTGTATTATTGGTCTTTCTAGGGAGAAATGTGCGAGGTTGAGAAATGTACAAGAATCAGGGCAACAGCAGCTGCTCACCAACTCTGATAATTCAAGGGCAATGGGGAGTCAGCAGACCCTAACTCTCCACAGGCAGCACTGGGGCAGAGCCTGGGCATCCTCATGGGCTTCCTGGGATGAAATGTATTTGTGAAGCTATGTGGGAGAAGCCCAGAGGCTTCTAGAAGTATGTGGAGGAGAATCTAGGGGGTGCAGTGTAGGGGCTGAGAATTTGAGATGTGTAGCTTATTACCATGAATATGATCTCAGCTTTCCAACAAGATCCCCTGGTGGCTCAATGGTAAAGAATCTGTCTGCCAAGTAGGAGACTTGGGTTCCATCCTTGGGTTGAAGAGACCCCCTGGAGGAGGAAATGGCAACCCACTCCAGTATTCTTGCCTGGGAAATCCTATGGACAGAGGAGCCTGGCGGGCTACAGGCCATGGGGTCACAAAGAGTCTTAACTTAGCGACTGAGCATACAAGCACACCCGCAACTTTTCAGCAGGCCATGCAGACCCTCAAAGCATGAGTTACCCTATTAACATGCGGGAATTCCTGATTGTGTCTCTTTTCTAGCTGTTCAGTCCTTATATTAGTCCTTTTGGAATCTCCCTAAATCCTTGAGATTAGAAATGTAAGTTGTCTCGTATATTGAATTTGCCAAAGTCCTTCTGGGCATTGGTAGAAATAGATTCCTCCCTCCTCACTAGGCAATATGTTTCCTTTATTTGGTGGGTTTTTTACCCTTTGCTAGTTTTCCATGTCAAAGCTCCCTTGTTAACACATTTAAAAGGTTGTCTCATCAATATTATTCCAAGTGAATTTTGCAGTATCCTTTAAAGGGGGGAAAGAAAGTGAAAGTGAAGTCGCTCAGTCATGTCTGACTCTTTGCGACCTTATGGTCTGTAGCCCTCCAGGCTCTTCCAGCCATGGGATTTTCCAGGCAAAAATACTGGAGTGGGTTGCCATTTCCTTCTGCAGGGTATCTTCCCATCCCAACTCAGGGGTCGAACTCGGATCTCTTTTGCAGGCAGACTCTTTACTGTCTGAGACACCAGGGAAGGGAGAGGGCAACTATTCATGTGATTCCCTTGCTTAAAACCCTTTGATTCCCCAGTGGTGTTAGGATTAACTGAGCTGGGGCCAGGGCGCCAAGTAAGGGAGTGTCCTGAGTCAGTAATCAAGATTAAAAAATACTGATTGCACTGTTTTCTAAAGATCTCATAGGCGTCAATGGCTTACATCTGCATTTGTAAATGAGGTCTTGAGCCACGCTCTTGATGTCTCTGAGAGGCCACCACTGTAGGCTTCATCACATGTCCTGCCTCTCTCCATTCACACTGACCTCTGTGGCCACTTACTTTTCTGGAGCTCAGCACGCTTCCTCTACCTCATCTGCTCCCCAGGCCCTTGCCCAGGTTGTTGCCTTTCTAACACCTCCCAGGGCTGGCCCTCCTGCTCATCCTTCAGAACGTGCTCAAGTCCCTTCTCAGGGTCAGCTCCTCTGCTGTGTGTCCTCATGCAAGCGAGTGCCCTTCCCTGAGAGTGTGTGCCCAATGGACATTCATGGGCTCATTTTGTTTATTGACATCTAACTCCTCCAATTGGTTGCAAGTCCCACAAGAGTAGCACCGAGTTCGTTTGTAACTCTCCTAGCACAGTGACTCACACACTGATGATTCATGAACAGTTGATGGATGTTTATCTCACGTCCTTCTGGTGTAAGGCCATGATATTGGACTGGAGACTTTAAGTGTCACAGTTGTTTCCTGGTGGTGGACGTGTCACTGTCACCTGTTCATGGTTGCAGAGTACTGCTCCTTTTCACAGTAAGTCTTGTGTTGTGACCTTTGTTGACAGCATTTGCAAACAACTGCTCTATTTAGAGGAGGGAGTAAAGTGGTTAAAAAAAAAAAAAATGAAAGCACCCCTCTACAGATGAGGAAAATGGCAGTGAACTCACTTGCCCAGGAGTCTGTAGCACAGCAAGAACTCCTCCTTGGGTTTATGACTCTGAGCTTTGTCCTCATTCTGCTTCCCTAGGCTCCGTCTGTCAGGGGAAAATACAGGAGAAGATTCCCCTTTGCGTTTGCAGCAAAAGGACAAAGGAGATTAGGAACCTTTTCTTAGCATGAACACCTTGCCAATTTCTAGACCTCCTTTACTCACTAATCCCTTAAAGCATCCAATTTGCACATCTCTGCTCTTAGAGGCTGAGTGTTTGGTGTAAGTTCCACAGTGGATAAAAGGCAGTGAAATAAATAAATAAAAACTAAGAAAAGGTATCTCCTGGCAGAACAAAATATTCTTTCTCTTGTTCACTGTCTCAGGCTTACTTTATCCTCTTCACCATGAAGGGCTTAATTGGAACTGGCTCTCTTATTAGCCTTCCAGTTAAATCACTGCCACGGAGGGACTTTCCTCCTATTAGACCTGTTTGCTTGACAGACCTTTGCAGGAGTTAAGCAGAGACTGAAGTAGTCACCAGAGTAGGGACCCAACACAGGGTCTGAATGGTTCCATGTGGCCTTGGCTGAAGACCTTGGCTGCTATTTCTACTCCTGCCTGAACCCTGGGCTTCCCTGGTAGCTCAGCTGGTAAAGAATCTGCCTGCAATGCAGGAGACCTCAGTTCGATTCCTGGGTCGGGAAGATCCCCAGGAGAAGGGATAGGCTACCCACTCCAGTATTCTTAGGCTTCCCTTGTGGCTCAGCTGGTAAAGAATATGCCTGCAATGCGGGAGATCTGGGTTTGATCCCTGGGTTGGGAAGATCCTCTGGAGAAGGGAAAGGCTACATAGCTCCAGTATTCTGGCCTAGAGAATTCCATGGACTACAGTCCATGGGGTCACAATTGTACACGACTGAGTGACTTTCACTTCACTTCACTTCCTAAACCCTGCTGTGGTTCAAGGTCAGGCCTTAGAAATAGTCCTTTTGTAGCTGTCACTCTCTAATACAAGGCCACATCCTTTCCTCTATAGAGTGTGCAGGCCTCAGAGAGGATTAAGTGCAACCTCAATGGGTGTTCAGGCACTTAACAAATATACACTGGCCATCCACTCTGTGCTTGGCATTTCTGAACCCCAGAGACACAAACAGCTGAGAGACCCCTGTCCTCTTGGAGTTTGCATCCTCATGAGTCAATGAATAAGTAATCAGATAAGTTTTATTTTCAGTAATAAGTGCTATGGAGAAAAATGAATTAGAAGGAATAGGTGTGACATTTAATGCTGGTGGTAGGTGGCAGATGGGGTGGTCAAGGAAGGCCTCTCAGTGGGGCAACATTTGACCAGAGGCCTGAATTAGAGCCATACTAATGTCTGGGGGAAAGTGTGCCAGGAAAGGTATAGAGCTTGTGCAAAGCTCTGAGTCCAGAGGAGGTTGATTGCCCACCAATCAGGAAGAAGCCAGTGTGCCTAGAAAGCATGGAAAGAGTGAAAGGAAGTGAGACCAGAGTTGTGGGCAGGGGATAGAGCAGGAGATGTTCTGCAGAACATGATCCATTATGGAAGGGCACTGCAGAGATTTGAGCCAGGGAGGATCATGGTCATAATTTATTTGTACGTTAAAGAGGCCATTCTGGCTACTGTGTACAGTGAAGAATGAATTTGAGTGAAGCAAGACAGGAATGGGACAGGGAGATCCGATGAGAGGCTGTTAGAATAATCCAAGTAAAAAGATGAAGGTGACTTGGAACAGGGTGTTACAGTGGAGGTGATAAGAGGTCACATCTTTGTGTGTGTTGAGAGTGGGCTCATTCACAGATGTTGCTGGGCCAGACACGGGCTATGAAGGAAAGAGATGAGTCAAGCCTCACTTACTAGTTCATTTACAAATGTTTACTGATACCCTCTCAGGGACTAGCCAGTGTTATATGTGCTTGAATATACCTGTGAACAAAATAGAGATTCCTGCGTTTGTAGAACTTACATTCTAGCAGGGGAAAGAAGAAACAGAATAAATGTAAAAGGCAGCACATTATATTGCATGTCTAGAAGATGATGCATGTTATGGTAAAAAGAAAAAATAGAGGAGGGCTACTTGGGAAGGGGAAGCAGTTGCGATTTTAACTACAGTGGTCAGAGCAGGTCTGTTTAAGAAGTCACTGAAGTTTCTGGCCTGAGTAGTTAAATGGAGGATGATGCTATTTAATGAGATGTCTAAAAATAATAAATAAATAAAACTAGAGGAAGAAGGAGATTGGAGGTTAGCGTGATGTAAATAAGTACAGTTGACTCTCAAACAACATAGGTTTGAATTGTGTGGGTCCACTTATATACAGGTTTTTTCAGTAAATACATATTACAGTACTACATGATCCGTGGTTGGCTGTATCCATAGATGTGGAACCATGGATAGTGAGGGTGGACTGTAAAGTCATATGGGAACTTTTGGCTACATGGAGAGTGGGAGACCCTAATCCCTGCACTGTTCAAGGGTCAGCTACAGTTGTTGTCTCTAAGTGTTGAGCCTGAGTTGCCTCTTAGTGAAGACATTAAGTTGGTGGATATCCAAGTCTGAGCCTGAGGGAGAGGTCAGACCTACAGTTGTAAATTTCAGAGTCATCATAGCCTAGAAGGTTTTTAAAGCCAAGGGACCAGTGGGACTTCCCTGGTTGTCCAGTGGTTAGGAATCTGCCTTCCAGTGCAGGGGATGCAGGTTTGATCACTTGTTGGGGAACTAAGATCCCACATGCTGAGGGCCAACTAAGCCCATTTGCAGCAACTATTGAATCTGCGTGCCCCAAGCCCATGCTCTGCAACAAGAGAAGCCTGTGCCCTGCAACTAGAGAAAGCCCAGGTGGCACATCAAAGACCTACTGCATCCCCCCCACCAAAAAAAAAAACAAATAAATTTAAAAATAAATAAACCCTTGGGACCAGAGGAGCTCTCAAAGTGCATGCCTGTAGAGACTGAAAAGAGAGTCAAGGGCTAGTGGGTCCTCCAAGGGGAGGAATGAAAAGAGGAGTTAGCAAAGGAGGACCTGAAGTAGCAGTTGGGAAGGCAGGAGAAAGATGAGGAGTGTACGAAAGAAGAGTGTGAAGGGGAGAGAGCAATCCACCTTGTTCAAAGCCTCAAATAAGATATACGAATGGGTCAGAGGAAGGGAACATGGAGATCATTTTATAGGCTACACCGCTTGAGCTGCCTGCCAGTGATCAAGTCACCAGTTACCAGGTTGTTGCCATTGAACTACAGTGCCTAGAGTCACAGAAAGGTATCACCTCACTGTGCATCCACCAAAAGACCAGGACTAAGAGCCCTCTGTCCTGGCCGGTGTTGATGTGATTGACTTAAGAACGAATACTTCTTCTGCAAGGCAGAGCAGCTGGCGCAGATCATGGAGGCTCTGATTATCATATAGAATATTATGAACTTAATTTTATAGGGGTGTGGGGGGGTTGAGGTAAGATATTTAAGCCAAAGAGTGACATATCGAAGCCCATTTCATATAGATATTTTGGGGAGCAGAAGGAAAGATGAGTTGAAGTGGGGAGAGTGATAGGGAGACCTGGTAAGGAAAACTGTTTCCCGTTGTTAAGGCATGAGATGGGGTGGGGATGGTGGCCGGCTGAGTCAGAGGAGAAGCAGGGAGAAGGCAAAGAGGAGGACACGTCAGAGAGACACTGAGAAGGTGGATTTCGAGGCATTTGGTAAGCAATCAGGAGAGGACATGAAGGCAGGAAAGCTGGAAAACAACTCCAGAGTTTCTTTCTTGTGTGACTGGGGTGGGGCATAGATCGCACTGTGGATTTTTGCTGGGAGATCAAGGGAAGGAGTTGACGGATTAACCGGTTTATGGATTAATTATTAAGACACAGCAAGGCCCTGGGAGCAACCTTCCTTACTAATTAGTCAGCTGGTAATTAGGCAGCGGCTGATTAATGCTATCGCCTGCCCCCTGGGGGTGGGAGGAGAGGAGTTGGGCCCCCACCCCCTCCCAGAGTGCTGTGCTGCATGAAAGAAGGGGGACCCAGCATCCCTGTCATTATCGGATGTCCCCACCATCCGCCCAGAAACCCAACTGTGAGGGGATATGCTTGACACCAAATTTTCTCTTCCCGTAACCCTTCAGATGTTCTCTGCCTAATGGGGAAAAAGCAGGGAAAGAGGGAAATCTGTGTACCACGAAATTCTCATTCTCAGAAGTGGTGTTTTGCAAAAACGCCATGGCAACCTTCCTCTTCCACTACTCGGGATCTGATTTTCATGCGTCTGTCAAATGCACATCAGAGTTTAATTTTCCGCTTTGGAGCTACAACGTGGGTTCTGCTCCCCCATCCTGCGCTTCTGTCCTCCTGAAAAGTGCCTGCTATGACACGAAAGGGAACTTTCCCAAGGCTGACCTAGCAGGTGAATGCTGAGCGTCCGAAGGTAACCCAAAACAGAATTTGGTAAATGCTTTCAAAAAAATCTATAAATTTCCTAGAGACCCAAGTGACTTTAATTCATGAGGCACATCCTGCCCTCCTGTTGGAGCAGTGTGAGAACGAAAGGGGGGATTGTTTAGAATCCCCCCTCCCCAGCCGCCCCCTAAATTCCAAACATTCTCTGATGATTTAGTTCAAGTACTCATGTCTGAGTGCTATTTCAGAGTTCATTAAAAATACCTGTCTCAGGCAGGAGTCCTGCATCTATAAGCTTCTCATCCGGTGATGGACACTTAGCCAGAACTCTTTGCAGATGCAAGAAGCAAAGGTCCAGAGGACTAGAGGGCAAAGAGCAGAGAGTGCCAGGGCAACGGATGGGCTAGATGAAGGCTTTATTTATTTTAGTATTTTCAAACATTAAAATGAAGTGCTAAAATTTAGAAATCCATCATTTTTTTAATTTAAAAACTCCAATAAATCCTCCAAATCCCAAGAAATTAGAGGTGTGGGATTAACAAATGCACACTGTTTTGTTTTTTTTTTTTAAAGTGTCTGACTCTGCGACCCCATGAACTGCAGACTGCTGGGCTCTTCTGCCCATGGGATTTCCCAGGCAAGAATACTAGAGTGGGTTGCTATTTCCTTCTCCAGGGGATCTTCCTGACCCAGGGATTGAACCTGCATCTCCTGCCTTGGCAGGGGGATTCTTTCCCACTGAGTCACTAGGGGAGCCCAAAAAATGCACACTATCATATACAAAATAAATAAACAATAATGTTTTACTGTGTAGCGTAAGGAACCAAATTCAATATCTTGTAATAAACTGTAATGGAAAAGAAATACAGAAAGAATATAGATATATACGATTTGGTATATGTATAACCAAATCACTTTGCTGTATACCTGAAACTAACACAATATTATAAATCAAATATACTTCAATTAAAACATTTTTTAAAATTTCAAATAATCAGAAGTCATGGCACATTGGGACCCCAATTTCCATTTGTCAGATGTCAACTAGAGATGAGTTGGTGTGCTTCAGAACTCAGGGCATGCGTGGTCCCCAAATGTCACACCTCCCACCATACCTTGCTGTCTCCACAATGCTGAGGAGCCACAGGATTCACTGATGAGTGATGTTCCTCCAGAAGACTTTATTTTTTTTAATTAATTAATTTATTTTAATAGGAGGCTAATTACTTTACAACATTGTAGTGATTTTTGCCATACATTGACAGGAACCGAAGAGCTGACTCATTTGAAAAGACCCTGATGCTGGGAAAGACTGAGGGCAGGAGGAGAAGGGGACGACAGAGGATGAGATGGTTGGATGGCATCACCAACTCAATGGACATGAGTTTGGGTGGACTCCGGGAGCTGGTGATGGACAGGGAAGCCTGGTGTGCTGCAGTTCATGGGGTCACAAAGAGTCAGACATGACTGAGCAACTGAACTGAACTGAACTGAACTGACAGGAACCAGCCATGGGTGTACATGTGCCCCCCGTGCTGAAACCCCCTCCCACTTCCCTCCCCATCCCATCCCTCAGGGTTGTCCCAGTGCACCGGCTTGAGTGCCCTGTTTCATGCATCAAACTTGGACTGGTGATCTGTTTCACACATAGTAATACACATGTTTCAATGCTGTTTTCTCAAATCATCCCACTCTCACCTTCTCCCACACAGTCCAAAAGTCTGTTCTTTATATTTGTGTCTCTTTGCTGCAGAAGACTTTCTTGATCCTCCAGGTAAGGGTCAGTTCCCTACCAGTACTTCTAACATAGCCAGAGCAATTTCTATTTATATATATAATATCATATATATATATATTATCTATAGTAAAAATACACTATGTGTAGTAAAAATCACACATATAAAATTTATGTTTTAAAAATTTATAATTTATATATATATAAATTTTACTTTTTTACTATATTTGTGTATATATAATTTATTATTATTATATTATAATTACTTGCTGATTTATCTCAGTCTCCCCTCACTGTAATTTAGGCTCTGTAAGAGCAAGTATTTTGTCCCATTTGCTATTATACCTGGGTTTCCCAGGTGGCATAGTGGTAAAGAATCTGCCTGCCAGTGCAGGAGATGCAAGATTCATGGGCTTAATCCCTCATTTGGAAAGATCCCTTGGAGTAGGAAATAGCAACCCACTCCAGTATTCTTGCCTGGAAAATTCCATGGAGGGAGGGGCCTGGCAGGCTACCATCCATGGGGTTGCAAAGAATCGGACATGACTGAGCATGCAACACACACGCTATTATATCTCCAACATCTTGCAAAAAGCCTAGCCTAGAGCAGTTACTCTTATATATAAATTTATCAAACAGGAACTGTAGCCTAAATGATCTCCAGGGTCCATTTTAGTAATGTCCTGTTGCTCCCACATTTCTTTTCAAATGACCAAGTATCCACGTCGTTCCTACTATGGGACACATTTTGCTTGCCTCTGTGAACACCTAGTTACCGATACTGTGCTTTGGTTCAGTTCCCTCTTATATACCTCATAGAAATAGCTACTATAAGAGATGGAAATGCCCTTGGAGTTCAACCACCTAATTTGCAGGTGGGGAAATGGAGGCTCAGTGAAGAGAAGTGACTTTCCTGAAGTCACAGTTATAACTCAGCGTAGAAAAGAGCTGCTACAGAACAGCCCACCTACCTTGTTCTATAGTCTGGAGGAGCCACTGACCAATGCAGAAGGAAGGAATAAATGCCCCGTGTCACCTGAATGGTGAAAGTAACACATGCTAGAAAGGTTTCAGAATCATCACTAGGTTTAAGGAATTCGGTTTCCATAGCAATAGTTCTCAAACTGGGGTGCTCAAATCCATTCTCAGGGGACTCTGTGTCCTCTCTGCAAGCAGGGATTATGCATACATTCTGATCATCTGCTGCTGAATTTCAGAGCTTTCATTGATTTTCATTAGCAGGTATGAGGCTATCCTGGCCAATGAGGTGGGGAAAGAAGGGGTATTGATTTGTAAATGACACGTACACACCAAGGGAAAGCCCAGGGGTGGCAGGATGGTGTTCGGCAGCAGTCCGGGACTGTGGCGGTTTATGACTTTTTTACATTGCAGGCCATGATTTCACTGCAGCAGGATACCATGACCCATTGCATTATTTTATTTTGGTTTCTGAATTGCATAAGAGCTATAAGCAAAAGCACTTGGTATTGAATTGTGTAAGTTTTATACATATTTAAGCAACATTGCGATAAAAGTAATCTAAAATGATGCTGAAGGTCCAGGAGATGTTATCTTTCTTTTCAAAGGCTCCTATGCATTATTCAAGGGTGTTGTACACTGACTTCCTTTCACATTTGTATTTAAGTTATGAGAATATATTGGCGTGAGCAAGAATTTTTGTGGCATGAGCTCTTTGGCTGTCAGAGCAAATTACTTACAAGGAACTTGGTGTGGGACGTGTGATGTGCTCTATCTGCAGTAAATTACTGTTCCTACAGGCACTTCTGCAATCTAGGAGCTAATTCTGACTACTGTTTGCTAACTTTGAAACCTAATCCTTTGGAAGATGTTATGATGTACATGGTCTGAGAAGTGAGAAGGTGTATCTTCTCGTTGATACACTGTAAGCTGCTTATTTAACTTATATGCAGAGTACATCATGAGAAACACTGGGCTGGAAGAAGCACAAGCTGGAATCAAGATTGCCGGGAGAAATATCAATAACCTCAGATATGTAGATGACACCACCCTTATGGCAGAAAGTGATGAGGAACTAAAAAGCCTCTTGATGAAAGTGAAAGAGGAGAGTGAAAAAGTTGACTTAAAGCTCAACATTCATAAAACGAAGATCATGGCATCCGGTCCCATCACTTCATGGGAAATAGATGGGGAAACAGTGGAAACAGTGTCAGACTTTATTTTTTTAGGCTCCAAAATCACTGCAGATGGTGACTGCAGCTATGAAATTAAAAGATGCTTATTCCTTGGAAGGGAAGTTACGACCAACCTAGATAGCATATTGAAAAGCAGAGACATTGCTTTGCCAACAAAGGTCCATCTAGTCAA
Source organism: Bos indicus x Bos taurus (assembly GCF_003369695.1). NCBI lineage: Eukaryota > Metazoa > Chordata > Mammalia > Artiodactyla > Bovidae > Bos > Bos indicus x Bos taurus. Next base: position 77,531,042 of record NC_040085.1, read on the forward strand.
GTCTATGGTTTTTCCTGTGGTCATGTATGGATGTGAGAGTTGGACTGTGAAGAAGGCTGAGCACCGAAGAATTGATGCTTTTGAACTGTGGTGTTGGAGAAGACTCTTGAGAGTCCCTTGGACTGCAAGGAGATCCAACCAGTCCATTCTGAAGGAGATCAACCCTGGGTGTTCTTTGGAAGGACTGATGCTAAAGCTGAAACTCCAGTACTTTGGCCACCTCATGCGAAGAGCTGACTCATTGGAAAAGACCCTGATGCTGGGAGGGATTGGGGTCAGAAGGAGAAGGGGCGACAGAGGATGAGATGGCTGGATGGCATCACTGACTCGATGGACGTGAGTTTGAGTGAACTCCGGGAGTTGGGGATGGACACGGAGGCCTGGCATGCTGTGATTCATGGGGTTGAAAAGAGTTGGACACGACTGAGCAACTGAACTGAACTGAACTGAAGCTAGAGGTCAGCAAGCTATATAGCCCGATGACCAAATTTGACCTGCAGAACCTTTTTGTAAATAAAGTTTAATTGAAACTTAGCCACACCCATTTGCTTACAAATCGCCTCTGACTGCTTTTGCACTGTAATGGCAGAGTTGTGAAATAGAGACCCTGTGGTCTACAAAGCCTAAAATCTTTACTATCTGACAGATCCCTAGGTTACAACACCTTTTACATACCATCATTTCTACACTGTGCTTTCAGCTCAGGTCCATTTCATTTGTTTGATTCTCTAAAGTGTCTTAATTCATCTATTCTGTTTGAGCAATTAGGAAATTCTAGATGGCTGTTGCTTTGTGTCAGATTCCTTGATTTCTCTCATGAAGGCATCTACTCTCCTCTCAATGTTGACTGCTACTTTTCTTAAATTGCTGGGAAATTGGAGGCTGGTGAGATGCTGCTTTAACTGTGGACAGCTACCTGGTGGAGGTGGCCTGGGGCTGAGCTGTGAATTAAATCCTTGTGTTTCTATCTGTCCACCCGCCCTCGCTGAGTCTCCCACTTTCATCCTGTCTTTCTCTCACCATCAGCAGTGCCCTCAATTCTTTCTTGCCTCTCAACCATATCAAGGAAGGCTCAGATACCTCACTTTTATCTCCATTTAAATTCATTTAATTTGTTCACTTCTTAGTTCCTCCAAGGCTATTCAGACTTAAAGCTTTTTGCTCCAACTAATGAATAAGAAGCTTTTGCCTCTGTGGAAGATTTGACCAAGTTAGAGGTGCTGAGGAAGTTTGGAAGGATGGGGGTAGCACCAAGGAGAGTGGGTGGGGACAGAGATTTTCCTGAAAATGGCCAACCCCCGCTTGATGACTATGGTTCGATGCCCTGAATCTTGAGTTTGCTGTGAGGATCAGCGTCTATGTCCCCCTCACCCCAAAGCCCCAGATCTTCAGGGGGATCTCAGACTTTAAAAATACATTCTCTCAATGTGGTTGGCTTATTTGTGGAACCACCCAAAACAGGCACAAAAAGCAGAAAATTCAAATGCTATTTGGGACATTTGACTGGAGATGACTTCCTTAGCAGTCATGCCTAGGGGCATCATCAAAGATTTAGTAGAGTATTATAGGATTTAGGGACATTTCCTAAAAGAAGCTATCTATTGCTGAATATACTTTGCTAGAGAAATTGAAAGACATCGTTGTTGTGAGTAACCAAAATAAAGGAAGACACTGGAGCTTTCGTAGCCAACTGAGGCTATTCCTGATCATGCCAGCCACCTGTCCTCTGAAGATCAGGTCAGCCATGCTGGGCTGGAGCAGAACAATGGTGCCTCAAGGGGCCGACAACTGAAGAGCAAAGGCTGGTGGCCACTGAGGTGCTTACTTGATTCTGGTTGTTCAATATGTAGAGATAATAATCCTGTTGTGTCTTTATGTCCACCTGGTGTTCTTACCATGGCAATACCTCCAGACATGTCAGGGATTGAACCCGGGTCTCCCGCATTGCAGGCAGATTCTTTACTGTCTGAGCCACCAGAGAAGCCTGAACATGTCAGAATTGTTGCCAATTCATCGCTTATTCTGGAAACTAGTAGTTTGTCACATATGCCCTGAGAGTTTCTTCAACTAACATTTACTGAGCACCTACTGTATACCAAAAGAATTGGCACAGTTGTGAATAAAGTTTTCCTGTCTTCGAGGAGCTCAGGATCCAGTAAAGGTGACAGGTCTGTGAAAAATTGCAGTCTAGACCAGCAACATTAAGAACATTCCCCTTAATAGCATGTTCCTTTCATTTCTTTTACACGGAATTTGATTTTTTTTTTTTTTTTTTTTTGCCTTTCATTCTTCATTGGGGTTTGGGGGTAGTTTTTTTGTTTTTATTTGTTGAAATATAGTTGATTTACAATGTTGTGTTAGTTCCAAGTGTACACAGAGCGATTCACACATATATATATATACACGTTCTTTTTCGGATTCTTTTCCCTTATAGGTTATTACGGAATAGTGAAAATAGTCTCCAGTGCCATACAGTAGCTCCTTGCTAGTTATCTATTTTATATATAGCAGTGTGTATATGTTCATTTCAAGCTCCTAATTTATCCCTCCTTCCCACTTTTCCCCCTGGTAACCACAAGTTTGTTTTCTGTCTGTGGGTCTGTTTCTGTTTCATACATAAGTTCACTTGCATCATCCTTTTATTTCAGATGTCACATATAAGCAACATAATATGATACTTGTTTTTGTCTGGCTTATTAAACCTCCGCGTGGTGATTTCTAGGTCCATCCATGTTGCTGCAAACAGCATTATTTTTCTCTTCTATGGCTGAGCAGTATCCCGTTGTATTTACATAGGCCACGTCTTCTCTGTCCATTCTTCTGTGGACGGACATTCCGGTTGTCTCCATGTCTCAACTATGGCCAATAGCGCTGCAGTGAGCACTGGGGTGCATGTATCTTTCTCAATTTGACTTTTTAAATTCAACAGCAATCAACTGAAGCCTAAGCTGTTTAGCTTTCTAGAAAACATTCCAAGTGAATCTATAAGAATTTTAATTAAAGAAGTGAATTTGAATATGTTCAAATTGTGGCTCATAGAATAACAACTTTTCTGCTATGTATCCTCACCATTCTCACATGCCAAATAAATTTGATGAGGTAGAATAAAAGAGTCGAGACCAGAGGTTGGCAAACTACAGTCTGAGGGCCTTGTTCCTCCTGCTGCCTATTTTGATGAATAAAGTTCTGTTGAAACACAGACATGTCCATTCATTTAGGCAGTATCTGTTGTCTATAACTGCTTTCAAGCTACAATGACTGAGTGGATAGTTTGAACAGATATAGTCTGTGGCCAGTAAAATCTAAAATAATTCCTATCTTGACCTTTACAGAAAAAGTTTGTCAACCCCTGGTCTAGACTATATTAGACACCATATAAAGTGTAAAAATATTCTGCATTTCTGACTGTAAAACAACTTAAGAACTAGTACATTTTTACATTTTAACATTGATTTGAAGTCTAGACAGATTAGGGTTTAAATTGAAATCAAATATCCACTTCTTCTATGGTAAGTATTCACATGGGAAGTATTTAGCACTCATGTACTCTAAGTTTCTCTTGTTTTTGATGTGTCTATTTATACAAATTAAGGATTGCTAAATGCATTTAGGAAGCAAGTCATCTTCACCAACCAGAGAGTCAATTCAGTTCACTTCAGTTCAGTCACTCAGTCGTGTCTGACTCTTTGCACCCCCATGAATCGCAGCACGCCAGGCCTCCCTGTCCATCACCAACTCCCGGAGTTCACTCAGACTCACGTCCATCGAGTCGGTGATGCCATCCAGCCATCTCATCCTCTGTCATCCCCTTCTCCTCCTGCCCCCAGTCCCTCCCAGCATCAGAGTCTTTTCCAATGAGTCAACTCTTTGCATCAGGTGGCCAAAGTACTGGAGTTTCAACTTTAGCATCAGTCCTTCCAAAGAACACCCAGGGTCGATCTCCTTCAGAATGGACTGGTTGGATCTCCTTGCAGTCCAAGGGACTCTCAAGAGTCTTCTCCAACACCACAGTTCAAAAGCATCAATTCTTCGACACTCAGCCTTCTTCACAGTCCAACTCTCACATCCATACATGACCACTGGAAAAACCATAGCCTTGACTAGACGGACCTTTGTTGGCAAAGTAATGTCTCTGCTTTTGAATATGCTATCTAGGTTGGTCATAACTTTCCTTCCAAGGAGTAAGCGTCTTTGAATTTCATGGCTGCAGTCACCATCTGTAGTGATTTTGGAGCCCCTAAAAATAAAGTCTGACACTGTTTCCACTGTTTCCCCATCGATTTCCCATGAAGTGATAGGACCAGATGCCATGATCTTCGTTTTCTGAATATTGAGCTTTAAGCCAAATTTTTCACTCTCCTCTTTCACTTTCATCAAGAGGCTTTTTAGTTCCTCTTCACTTTCTGCCATAAGGGTGGTATCATCTGCATATCTGAGGTTATTGATATTTCTCCCGGCAATCTTGATTCCAGCTTGTGCTTCTTCTAGCCCAGCGTTTCTCATGATGTACTCTGCATATAAGTTAAATAAGCAGGGTTACAATATATAGCCTTGATGTACTCCTTTTCCTATTTAGAACCAGTCTGTTGTTCCATGTCCAGTTTAACTGTTACTTCCTGACCTGCATATAGATTTCTCAAGAGGCAGGTCAGGTGGTCTGGTATTCCCATCTCTTTCAGAATTTTTCACAGTTTGTTGTGATCCACACAGTCAAAGGCTTTGGCATAGTCAATAAAGCAGAAATAGATGTTTTTCTGGAACTCTCTTGCTTTTTCCATGATCCTGCAGATGTTGGCAATTTGATCTCTGGTTCCTCTGCCTTTTCTAAAACCAGCTTGAACATCTGGTAGTTTGTAGTTCACGTATTGCTGAAGCCTGGCTTGGAGAATTTTGAGCATTACTTTACTAGCATGTGAGATGAGTGCAATTATGCAGTAGTTTGAGCATTCTTTGGCATTGCCTTTCTTTGGGATTGGAATGAAAACTGACCTTTTCTAGTCCTGTGGCCACTGCTGAGTTTTCCAAATTTGCTGGCATATTGAGTGCAGCACTTTCACAGCATCATCTTTCAGGATTTGGAATAGCTCACCTGGAATTCCATCACCTCCACTAGCTTTGTTCATAGTGATGCTTTCTAAGGCCCACTTGACTTCACATTCCAGGATGTCTGGCTCTAGGTCAGTGATCACACCATCGTGATTATCTGGGTTGTGAAGATCTTTTTTGTACAGTTCTTCTGTGTATTCTTGCCATCTCTTCTTAATTTCTTCTGCTTCTGTTAGGTCCATACCATTTCTGTCCTTTATTGAGCCCATCTTTGCATGAAATGTTCCCTTGGTATCTCTAATTTTCTTGAAGAGATCTTTGCTGCTGCTAAGTCACTTCAGTCGTGTCCGACTCTGTGCGACGCCATGGACTGCACCCTACCAGGCTTTTCCGTCCATGGGATTCTCCAGGCAAGAACACTGGAGTGGGTTGCCATTTCCTTCTCCAATGCATGAAAGTGGAAAGTGAAAGTGAAGTCGCTCAGTTGTGTCTGACTCTTAGCGACCCCATGGACTGCAGCCTACCAGGCTCCTCCATCCATGGGATTTTCCGGGCAACAGTAGTGGAGTGGGGTGCCATTGCCTTCTCCGAAGAGATCTCTAGTCTTTCCCATTCTGTTGTCTTCCTCTATTTCTTTGCATTGATCACTGAGGAAGGCTTTCTTATCTCTCCTTTCTATTCTTTGGAACTCTGCATTCAGATGCTTATACCTTTCCTTTTCTCCTTTGCTTTTTGCATCTCTTCTTTTCACAGCTATTTGTAAGGCCTCCCCAGACAGCCATTTTACTTTTTTGCATTTCTTTTCCGTGGGGATGGTCTTGATCCCTGTCTCCTGTACAATGTCACAAACCTCATTCCATAGTTCATCAGGCAGTCTATCTATCAGATCTAGTCCCTTAAATCTATTTCTCACTTCCACTGTATAATCATAAGGGATTTGATTTAGGTCATACCTGAATGGTCTAGTGGTTTTCCCTACTTTCTTCAATTTCAGTCTGAATTTGGCAATAAGAAGTTCATGATCTGAGCCACAGTCAGCTCCTGGTTTTTTTTGTTGACTGTATAGAGCTTCTCAATCTTTGGCTGCAAAGAATATAATCAATCTGATTTTGGGATTGACCATCTGGTGATGTCCATGTGTAGAGTCTTCTCTTGTATTTATTAACCAGAGAGTAATAGTAGTCAAATCACTGATGCTGAGGTGAGAAGAAAAAAGACTGAGCATTACTCCTACCACACAGTTAGAGGAAGGGCTGAAAGAGTCAGCCGAGGGCGCAAAATCTCGCTGGAAGAGATGGCTTCAGAGGAAGAGTACATATAACATCTTCCAGTGAAGCTCCCCCTGTCTTCCAGACTCCCCAGTGGGTCTACAAAAAGTTTGCCCTGTAAGAAGGCCTCTCCCTGGATCTGAGAAGCTCAGCCATTCCACAGGCCTTTCTTTCAGGGAGCTAGGGGAGAACTTATACAATAGTCTGTGCCCTGTGTTTCACAGAACAGTTTTAAACAATCAGTTCTCCTAGTTTTATACCTGAACTCAGTATCAGCAAGGTCACTTCCTTTCCCAGAAGCAGCAGCAAGGCAAGTGCCCAGATATCCCTGCACAGTGACTTTGCTTCTAGCTTTGCTAAAGGCTGGAAATGCATGTCTCCACAGGGACTGGAGATGCAATCCCCTGGGAGGAAGGAAATGGGGAGAGAAGGTGTTAATTCCCCCATTAACACCTGTTAATGGGGGAATAGGTGGAAGCATATACAGATTGCCTATTTCTGCTGTAATGGCAAGTTGGTCTCCTGATAGGAAGCCAGAGATTATGCAGAAGGGGTCTGTTTAGGAAAAAATAGGCTATTGATACATCACTGTATGTATTGTCCCTAGCATGGTGTATACCTGGTACATAGCACAAATATATATTTGAGTGAATGAATCAATGAATGAATGAAGACCTTAGACTCTGAGGACAGGCAAAATAGGATCTAAATTGTAGTATTGCCAGTAGCTATCAGTTATCAACTGCTGTGTGACAAATTACCCCCAAATTTAGCAATATAAGTTTTTATCTCACAGCCTACACTGGACAATGCTTATTAGCTCCTATGTTTCCATCATATCATCTCTGGGAATTGGTCCATCCCTTCCCTCAGTTGCTCATGTTTCTGTAATAAGCAATCAGGTCCACTGAGTACCTCAGTGCAGGGTCTTTCCCAAGGCCATAGCCATCTCAAGCCTCAGCTGGAGAAGGACCCATTCCCAACCTTACCTGTGTGGCTGTTGGCAGGCCTCAGATCCTTGATGGCTGCAGCCAGCAGCATCAATCCCTTGCCACCTGACCTTTCCAAAGGGCTGCTTACAGCATGGCAGCTGACTTTCCCTAGAGAGTGGAATCACAGAGAGAATCCCAAGATGAAGCTATAGTGTTTCGTTTTTTGAACTTCTAAAATTGTCGATATGTATATTTTTAATTGTAAGTGTATGATTCAGTGGCATTAAGCACATTCACAGCCACTACCATTATCCATGTTCAAAACTTCATCAGCCCAACCAAAGCTCAAAGCTCTAAGGTTTTTACCACCTAATCTCAAAAGTGACATACCATCACTTCTAATCTGCTCCTGGGAAACGAGTCACTAAATCCAGCCCACACTCATGGGAAGAAGATTACACAGGGTGAGAACACCAAGAAAGTGGGTATCCTTGATGACCATCCTAGGCGCTGACTACTATAGAAGCTTTGTGATCCTTTTGTTGAGCTTTTTGACTTAACCTCACTAAGCCTCAGTTCTATCCTTTGTAAATCAAGCATGATATCTACATCGTAGAACTATGCTCATGTCCAAGGGAAAAACCACCACACTTTCTGCATGTTAGCATGAGATAAAATGCATGTCCTTCAGCCATGATGTTTGACCACCTTGAACTGTGTCTTTCTGCACAGCCTCTTATGTTCTCTATGATGATTCAGTAACTGTCACATCTTCAGACCCTTGACAGCATGAGAAGAACCCTGGCGATACAGGCAGCAATCTCTAAATATTCATAGTATAATCTTTAGGCAAAGCCAAGCTTCCTCTGAAGAAGCCTATGCTGGACAATACTGCGTTTATATGTTCCCATTGTATTACCTCTGGGAATTGGTTCACCCCATCCCTCAGTTGCTCGTGTTCACCACCACGATGGTCTCCTTGTTCCATTATGGTGTACTGTCTTTCTTCCATGCAAATTCCCAAACATCCCTTTAATGCATCTCCTCTCTTTCCTGATGAGCTGTCCTGTGCAGTGAATAAGAAGCAGCCAGTACCTCTTCAACTCTCTATGTGGGATTATGCAATGAGCAAGCAGGCTGCTTTTAAAACTATCCTTTAAATTTTTCCAGAATGGCAACATATATTTCCATTTTTGTCCCCTCTCAAGGTTGATCCTAAACAGGTCAGGGATCATTTCAAATACCAGTTTACAGGTGAGTTCTGGGTTTACCATGCATTCAGCCGTGTCTTTATGCATCTTCTGTAGTTCTTTAAGGGACTATCAATTTCGATCCAAAGCTAATCAGCTGTGTATCAATTCCATTGTACTTTTAAGCCAAAGAAGTAAATTAATATTCTGTACCAAGTTTTCCAATGATAAGTATTTTGGGGAAGACTATTAAAAACATTTGAAATTAAAATAGTTGACTGGCTAATGCTCAAAAACCAAAAATAATTACTGAGCAGTGTTTTCCAAAGTGTGGGCTGTGGAATGAAATGTTATTTGTTTGCCCACTGACCAAAATTAAATTGATAATCTCTAAAGTGGATGAGAATATGGTGAAGCAGTCATAGATGGTTTGCTGCTGGGAGTATAAATTGGACTTGTCCATAGGGAGACAAGTTGGCAGCTTCTATTGGAATTGAAAATGTATTTGTCCTTTGACCCAGAAATTCAACTTTTGGAAATTAATCTTAAATCATCCTTGGCTTAGTCCTTTGGCTTAGTCACTTAGTCATGACTGACTCTTTGCGACCCCGTGGACTGTAGCCCACCAGGCTCCTGTGGCCATGGGATTCTCCAGGCAAGAATACTGGAGTGGGTTGCCATGTCCTCCTCCAGGGGATCTTCCCAACCCAGGGATTGACCCAGGTCTCCCACATTGCAGGCAGATTCTTTACCATCTGAGCCACCAGGAAAGCCCATAGGTCTCCAAACCGGGGTCTCCTGCACTGCAGATTCTTTATCAACTGAGCTATGAGGGAAGCCCTTAAATCATCCTTGCATATATACAAAAGGGCACATAGTCAAGGAGTTTCACTGCTCTATTGTTTGCAGTAGTAAAAAATCAGAAACAAGTCAATGGTCATCAATAATAGACCAGGTAAATCCATTACAGCGTGCCTCTATTTTGGAGCACCATGGAGCAGTCAAAATAATGAAGCAGATTTATGTGCCTGCACCATGAAACATAGACACAATAGTCTGTTACCTGGATGAAGTAAGTCATAGAGAAGTATCTAAGTATGATCCCTTCTGTAGGAAATGTTATGTATATTTGAATGTGATATATGAAATCACACATATGTATACATATGTATACATATGTATACACACACACACACACAAATACCCACCTAGATTTGTGTGAAAGGATACACAGCAAAATGTTAATAGTAATTATTCTTCTCTTGGGAAAGGAATAGAATTTTCTGGAGGACGGGAAGGTTGCTTCCCACTCTACTGTATATACTTGCTTATAGTTGTGTCTGACTTTTTGTGACGCCATGGACTGCAGCATGCCAGGCTTCCCTCTCCTTCACTATCTCCCAGAGTTTTCTCAAACCCATGTCCATTGAGTCAATGATGCCATCCAACCATCTCATCCTCTGTTGCCCGCTTTTCCTCCGCCCTCAATCTTTCCCAGCATCAGGGTCTTTTCTTTCATAAAGCAATTTTAAAATTACCTTTCAAACTTATTATAGAAGTAACATATATTTATTTTTGAGCAAAGAAGAATTATAGTTTTAAGCAAAGAATTACCCATATCTTTTTCTACACATGTACTTACTGTTTTTTAAAAATGTAATTATTTTACATAGACTGTTTTGTAATCTACTTATTTGAATTTAAAATATGCAATAAACATGACTGTTCCCTAAAATATTATATAATCAACATATTTATGTGTCAGTGGATACCAGGGACGGTGGAGCCTGGTAGGCTGCTGTCTATGGGGTCGCACAGAGTTGAACATGACTGACGTGACTTAGCAGCAGCAGCAGATATTAAATTATAATATGTCTAATGGTTATAATATTATGATTTTTAGGTACATGAGATTGTTGGCAACTAGGAATTCAAAATGGGGCAAGATAAACTTTTAATACAAGAGCCTTTTACCTGGTTCCTTGCATTCAGGCTTGTCCGTCCCTATGACCATACTGTCCATAGTCTATACCTAAGCTCTGTCAGTGTCTTGAATAAAATCTTCCATGGCCATCCATTGCCCTCACGGTGCAATGTATGGGCCACATACATGGACGCTGTGTGGACTACAGGGTCTCTCATTTTCAGGCTCATGTTTATCCTCCAGCCCATCTTTGGTCCATACCTTTACCTCCAAGACCTGTCAGCCTCCCGCCTCACCCTGACTTAACTCTCATGCCTCCATTGCTAATTCAGTCACTTCTCTGATTCCCCCCGCATCCTGGACTTTCCCTCGGCCCTGGACATCTCTTGCTTTTGCCACCGGACACTTCTCTCCCTTTTCCTGACATAACAGTTCATCAGGTGTGGAGACCTGGAGTGATTAAGGTTATTAACCAATCCGTGCTTCAAGCTCATCATCTATTGATGGGATAAAAACAGTCTCAACCTCCTCAGGTCATTAATTAGAGGAAGCTGATGAATACCTCTCAGCAGCTTGGATGTGCCAGACACATGGTAAAGTCTCGCTGTATGTGGCTGCAGGTGCTGGTATTGGAATCACCCATCTTGTACTCAGTCAGTCTGGTTTGGTTGGGATTGGTTCCACTTTCTGCCCTAGAGGTAGATTCCTGATTAGCTAAAGAGATCAATTAATCTCTTCCTCCTAGACTGTGTAATTGATATGGAAGAGGACACAAAACCCAAGTTGAGCCATTAGGAGTCATTATGAAAACTTTTAAATAGAGAACTTTTTTTTCTCTCTTTCTCTAGGCTTGAGCATATTGTAATGAAAGTGAAAGTCACTCAGTCGTGTCCGACTCTTTGTGACCCCACAGACTATACAGTCCACGGAATTCTCCAGGCCAGAATACTGGAGTGGGTAGCCTTTCCCCTCTCCAGGGGATCTTCCCAACCCAGGGATCGAACCCAGGTCTCCCACATCGCAGGTGGATTCTTTACCATCTGAGCCACCAGGGAAGCCCTTGTGCACATTGTATGCCAGCTTATTGCTGCTGCATGGAGCCAGCACAGAAGCAAGCAGAGCAGAGCTAAGAGAAAGCACTAGAACACTGTGTGGGGCCCTTTGATGAGACCATCGCTGACCAGCTCTTCCTCAGCTTTCAGTCATCTGAGCCAAAATATTCCTTGTTTGCTTAAACCACTTAGGGCTGGATTTTCTGTCCCTTGTGACCCAGAGTTCCAGGGCATGTATCCCATGTCTAACCAATGTTATATTGCAGTATAATGCTCTGTCTACTGGTCTTTCCTTCTTGCTAGATTTTAAGTTCTGTGAGGAAAGGGCCTGAGTCATATTCAGCTTTGCATCTGCAGCCCCGAGTGCAGTGCTTGAGAATATTAGAGGTTAAGCATTTGTTAAGTGAATAAAATACCCCAGAGTCTACCTTGAGTGTTTCAACAGAAACTTTTAAGTGCTGCTAGCTTATCCAGGCTTAAAATTCTGCTGATTGACATAATAGGATGGGAGGGGAGAATTAACACTATTGAATGCCTAATTAGGAGCCAGGTAACATACACAATGGGCTTCCCAGACGGTGCAGTGCTAAAGATCCATCTGCCCTTCTGCAAGAGCTGTGGGTTCAGTCCCTGGGTCAGGAAGATTCCCCTGGGATAGAAAATGGCAACTTACTCCAGTATTCTTATTTGGAAAATCCCAGGGACATAGAAGCCTGATGGGTTTCAGTCCATGGGGTTGCAAGGAGTCAGACTTGACTGACTAGGTACACACACACACACACACACACACACACACAACATATATAATACATTCCATTGTGTCATTTAATCAAGAAGACTAATTTCTCTTTCTCCTTATCTACTCTCCAATGATAGGGGAATGATTTTGTCTGTCAGTGAAATAATGTAAAATAATGAAGTAATCATTTGCAAATCAGTGATTTTATCTGTTAATGAAATAACAAAATATGAGCTATCTTAAGGCATCTAATATAAATGAAAAACAAATTAAAAGCATACAAGTTCTATTATTTAAAAGGAAGCAATCATTTGAGTTTTTTGAGTTCAAGATGCTATATTTTATAAACTGTTACTATTGTTTTTGAAAGGAATGATTTCATTAACATATGCCATTTTAATTGCAAAGCATTTATTTCAAAATCCCCTAAGAAACAGAAAGTGAAGTACTTAATTAATTAAGGGAAGTGATGTAGTTGTCTATGTTTAGACAAATTAGAAGGTCATAGGAACCCTCTGACCTCTCCATGTTGCCAGTTTATTGTCCCTTAATTGATGACATTCAATTTGGGGACTCTTGACCAGGACAGAAACACTGAAGAGCCTTCAGTCCAGAAGGTTTTCTGTGCTGATTTTGTCCCTGATTTCACTTGCTCAGAGAGCATTACAGTAAGAATTGTAATGCTTGTCCTCTATCTGTGTGCAGTTTATATTTTTTCAGGTTAGTTTTTCAGAGAATAAGAATGAAGATTTCAGTAGAGCCCATCTCTTTCTTGTGTAATTACTCTTTATAAAGCAATCTATAGAAATATATTGACTGAGTAAAAACAGTTATTAATCATTGAGTTATCTGCATAATGGTACTTAGGAATTATTGAAATCAATTATTGCTATGTTTATTCAGTAAATATTTAAAGAGCATCCTTCTATGGACCAAACTTTGTTGAATACAAAGATACCTGGATATGGTAGATTGCTTGCCTGCAAGGAGTGATAATCAAGTTGATTTGTTCTTGAATTGCCTTTTTCTTTTATAGTGGGAATTTTGATGGATGGACAAATTCATCCAAAAAGAATGTTGAAGTAGTTCATCTGCACATGTCAGTGAATTAAGGATTAATATTTAGTGAGAGCCATAGGCAGCCTGAAATCTTCCCAAGTGGTTCAGTGGTAAAGAATCCACCTACCAAGCAGGAGACTGGGGTTCAATTGTTGGGTTGGGAAGATCCCTTGGAGAAGGAAATGGCAACCCACTCCAATATTCTTGCCTGCGAAATCCCATGGACTGAGGATCCTGGCAGGCTACAGTCCATGGGGTTGCAAAGAGTCAGACACGACTAGGTGACTGAATGACAACAGGGAAGGACTTGATAGCATATTATGAGTATTTTTAGGTGGAGAATCTTCAAGGGAAATAATTTTTACATCATTTGAAAGACAGAAGAGTTTTCATTTTGAGTCACTTCAGTTCTTATAAACTGAAGTGATTTTGTCATGTCTGGTCTTTGTCGTGATAACAGATTCAGTCTATTTAAACTCTGTCAGTGAGAATATTCCTGGGTGGGGTGGGAAAATAAGATGCATGTGAGTGGTAGAATGCCCTTTTAGGACTGATCTACTTGATCGTCTGCTTTTACTTTTCTCCATCCTTTTCATCATAAATTCCCAGGTGCTCCATCTCAGAACTTTTCTAACTCTACTGACTGTCCTTCTCTTCTGTCCATTCCTAGTTTAGCTTTTAATTTTTCCCCATCTTACAAAGTGATAGCTCCCAAACACTTGTTAAGTGAGCAATCAGTTCAGTTCAGTCGCTCAGTCATGTCCGACTCTTTGTGACCCCATGAATCGCAGCACGCCAGGCCTCCCTGTCCATCACCATCTCCCAGAGTTCACTCAAACTCATGTCCATCGAGTCGGTGATGCCATCCAGCCATCTTATCCTCTGTCGTCCCCTTTTCCTCCTGCCCCCAATCCCTCCCAGAATCAGAGTCTTTTCCAATGAGTCAACTCTTTGCATGAGGTGGCCAAAGTATTGGAGTTTCAGCTTTAGCATCGTTCCTTCCAAAGAACACCCAGGGCTGATCTCCTTTAGAATGGGCTGGTTGGATCTCCTTGCAGTCCAAGGAACTCTCAAGAATCTTCTCCAACACCACAGTTCAAAAGCATCAATTCTTCGGCATTCAGCTTTCTTAATAAACCTTTATTTGTATGCACCAATGTTTTCAATCAACATACTTAATAACAAAGTATCAATAGAACATGAACAGTGTCAGATTTTGTTGAAAATCCAAACCCTCTCTTTTACCCTTTGCTTCCAAATATGGGAGAGCCTGAATTCCTAAGAAAATGCTAAACATATCAAAGAAATGGAGACAAATATATGTGAACAGAGAAGGACACTGACACTAATCTTGGCTGCAGCCTGGAGTTACTTGAAAGTATATCAGGAAACAAACCTTGGGGATTTCCAAAGTCGAGAAAGAACAACCTGGGTATTGGAGGAGGAAGAGGTCAAAGTGTCAAAAGGCTACTAAAATATCAAGTGTGTAGAGAACTGAAAAGTACAGTTTGGATTTAGAAACTTGGAGTTACTAGTGACCTCTACAGAATTGTTTTTGGGAAGTTGTGAGGCTTGAAGTCAAATTGGTAGCCCAAGGAGTGAATGGAAGATAAGGAAACTGTTGTATAGATATGGGTGCTTCCTTCAAATTGATTGTAAAGAGGGTAATAGGATGGTAGCTGGAGGAATGTAGGGACTTGAGGACCAGGAAATGCTTTATTTTATCTGGGAGATACTTGAACAGGTTTAAAAGCTGATGGGAAGGATTCAGTCAGAAGGCAACGGTTGAACTGAAAGGCCTAAAGAGATGATATAACAGATGATGTTAAGTTCCTGAGATCTACAATGACCCCAAACCCAAGAATCATTTAGAATAGACCTGAAGTTCAAGGTTCACCTAGGAAAGAGTCTACTTTCAGATGGCCTCTGAATTTAGGGCTGAGGTTCAGCAGCCTGTCCTGAAGTGTGGAAGGAAAAAGAGAGCCAAGTTACCATTGGCTTCTCCTCTGACTCTAAGGCACGCAGTTCATGTTCAATGTTACATCAAGCTTTAGAAACTAAGGAAAGGAGTGGGTAGTGAGGACACATAAAGATTAAAATAAAAAACTAGACACGGCCAGTAATTTCATCACAGGTCAGTCCGGCTTTGCCAGAACCTGAGAAAGCTTGGTTAAGCGGCTTGGTTTTATCTCACGTTGGACTTGCGGATATTGAAAACTGTCACTGAAGAAACCAGTGTGGAATCAACGCATTAGTTGGGGAAGAATGCCTAGAGCCATGGCTCTATTACCTAGGAAAGTGAAAGTCGCTCAGTCATATCCGACTTTCTGCGATCCCATGGACTATACAGTCCATGGAATTCTCCAGGCCAGAATACTAGAGTGGGTAGCCTTTCCCTTCTCCAGGGGATCTTCCCAACCCAGGGATCAAACCCAGGTTTCCCATATTGCAGGCGGATTCTTTGCCAGCTGAGCCACAAGAGAAGCCTGGGAAAGGCCAGAAATAAAATCATTAAAGTAGCTGTGATCAAACAGCAGTGTCCTCCTGACACCTGCATTGTACATCACTCCTTTGCTGTCCATCCTGAGGGCTCACCATCCAGAGTTCTAAGCCTGAGTCACCGGGCAGTGCTTGAGGGATGTGCCAATGCTAATTATGTTAAATATACATGATTAGCTATCTAATCTTATAGTTATATTGATAGCTTAACCTAATCAAAGACTCACTTCAGCCAAGCTGACCTTGCTGATTGCCTGTGTTGGCCGCCAACAATTTCATCAGAGAGGAGAGTAATAGGGAAACTGGAGGCAGATTGTATTATGATTTATGTGGGGCCATGAGGGTAGTGTTTGTATCAGCAGGAGCTGTGAATAGATGCTGTGGGTAGCTGGATATGGCAGAGATTTTTCAAAAATTGGCAGGCATGTTACTTTTGGAAAATTTCCAGTGAAACAGATTTAGTAGTTTTTTTTTCCTTTCTTTTTTTACAGTTTGCTTTCTGTGACATCTCTCTCCTTTATGCTTAATCCATGTTTGTTTCCCAGTATGTGTTTGTCACTGTTCTGAGTTTGGGAAGATGAAAGAAAAACTCCAAATTAATACATGCCATCCAGAAGTGATTCTCTAGGTTTTTTTTCTGTTGGACACAAACCCACAAAATAATCCCTTTTGTAGACTAATACAAGAGTAAAAGAATCCAACTTCCCTGATTGTGGGGGACAGGTTAAATTCCAGTGGATGTCTGTTGGTACCCTGTAGATCAGGAGAGAGACAAGAGCATCTTCCCTGCCCATTTACATGATTTTCTGAACAGAGAGAGAACATCCAAAGGCAGGACCATACTCAGATCTTTGACTGTTTATCCCTTTTGAAAGCCCCTCCTCTTAGGTCTGTAAACTGATTGGATTCCATTGTCTGGTATACTCCTTGTCTGGGTAAAGGAGTATAGAGGGAAGGGGTGGAGAGGAACCAAGGCTGGTAAGACCAGTGTTCCCCTGGGTTATTTTATAGTTGCTCGTGCTAACCCAGGGAGCTTAACCCTTAGGAGTCAGGCCTGTGGTTATGTAGTTTCTTCTTGGGGGAAAATAGTCTTACCAGCATTTTCGGGCTGCTTTCCCAATTGTTATCACTACTCCTGTATATTACCCTTCAGGAACTGTGAAATGGACAGAATGACTGCTCCAGGCTCTCTATGAGGGCCTCTTTGATGTCCTGCAATGGGTCAAGAGAGAGACCCTAAAGTCAGGTTGGACGGGAGGGAGAGTCACCTATTCCCGCCCATCTCAGGTTGCACTCTTGTGCTGTCCACCCATGCTGGCCAGAGGGTCCCGTGAAGCACCTGGGGTACCAGCACCATCTAGTGGGAAAGTGGGCCCTTCTTCCCCAAAACTTTTGCATCATCACCACATCCTTATGGACAACATACCAAGAGTCAGTGGGTGAGGGTGGATCTTTAGATTAGTGCCCAAACTGCAATATATCGGCAGCTGCAGTTCCCTAAAGTCTGAATATCAATCAGTTCCAGGTAGGTGATGATTAAAATCACAAGAGTGGTTTTGGATTTAAATGAAAATCTTTTTTGTCTGAACTACTGATGGTGTTGAACTTCACCTGTGATTCTGGAAAACAGTGGCAACTAAGAAACAATCTTCCACCCTCTTGTGTTCTGGGACAGTTTCCTACACAGTCACCTCCCCCACGTGACTCACATAAGACTCATGGATGACCCCCTTGTTTACTTGTGACAAGGCCAGACACAGACCCTCCAAAATCCGAGTCTTGGCCTCCTACCTGATTAAGTGAATGTGTGCCCCTGTGTGCGTGCCCACTGACCTCTGGACAAAATGCCTGTTCATTGAACATGAGGCCAAACTTTAGTTAAGCCCAGAGGTTGAGCAGACCTTGAAACACACAGCAGTCGCTCCTTGTTGGGCCCTTCCTAAGCTCTGCCAGCTGCAGGTCACGCCCCCTGCTCACCCCAAGCCTGCTCCGCCCAGCCTTGTTGATTCCTCTGTGTTGCAGAAAGGCCCTTTCTGCCTGTACTATGATCAGACAGAGGCGTCTAGGTCTTAGGCCCTGAGCCTTGTCCCCACTACACTAGTTCCCCTCCCTCTTTGAAACAGTCTTTTTAAATAAAATCTTTTCTTATCTAAGTCTGGAATGGTTTTTCCTTGACACTGTTTTATTTGTTAATACTGTCTATTGAATTGAACAGACTTTTTCTTAATGACCTGACTTCCTCCTTGAGACTGTGAGTCATGGCATTATGCCCAAGAGGTCGTTCTTGGTGATAAAGCTGATGCTGAGATGTTGGCTCATCTGGAAGTAATGCTGGAGTTGCTGTATTTAAGGGATGAGCAGCTACTTTTCTGTCATGTATCTCTGAGTTACACTGAGCTTATTTGGGTCAAATAACATGGGGACCTTTTACTTGGTCAGGAAAAAAAAAAAAAACAAAACTAAAACACTGTCTGCAGAGTTTACACTTTACACTAACCCCTGCGTATGTACACAAGCATATGCACACAGGCTTCCCAGGTGGCACTGGTAGTAAAGAACCTGCCTGCAAATGCAGGAGACATAAGAGACACGGGTTCGATCCCTGCATCAGGAAGATCCCCTGCAGGAGGAAATGGCAACCCACGCCAGTATTCTTGCCCAGAGAATCCCATTGCCAGAGGAGCCTGGCAGGCTACAGTCCATAGGGTCTCAAAGAGTCAGACAAGACTGAAGCGACTTAGCATGCACATGTGCACATTCATATATATATATATATATATATATATATATATATATATATATATATATATATATATATATATATCTTGGAGAAGGAAATGGCAACCCACTCCAGTATTCTTGCCTGGAGAATTCCATGGACAGAGGAGCCTGGTGGGCTGCAGTCCATGGGGTCACAGAGAGTCCGACATGACTGAGTAACTAACACACACACACACATATGTATATACATATACACACACATACATGTATAGAACTCTTGTGGCTAATTTCTGAATTAAGTTTGTATTTTATGTAGGTACATATAGGTGTGTGTGTATATATATGTGTGTGTATATATATATGCCGCTGCTGCTGTTAAGTCGCTTCAGTCGTGTCCGACTCTGTGCGACCCCATAGACGGCAGCCCACCAGGCTCCCCCATCCCTGGGATTCTCCAGGCAAGAACACTGGAGTGGGTTGCCATTTCCTTCTCCAATGCATGAAAGTGAAAAGTGAAAGTGAAGTCGCTCAGTCGTGTCCAACTCCTAGTGACCCCATGGACTGCAGCCCACCAGGCTCCTCCGTCCATGGGATTCTCCAGGCGAGAGTACTGGAGTGGGGTGCCATTGCCTTCTTCAAGTATATATATACACACACACATATATATTATGAACTCTTATGCTTAGAAGTTAGCTATAATAATCAGATAATGTGAGCTAACTTTCTGAAAGGCTATTGAGATATAACATGGGCATCTGGCTGCCATCTTATTTTTACCCCTCAACACATGAAATGTTAGCAAAAAAAAAAAAGTACCAACTGAGAGTATAATTGCTTATTATACCTGTAATGTCTGGTAGAACATGTAGGTACAGCCCTTTATCAGAAAGAGGGTAAGGAAATAAGCAGGTAAAAGTAGAAAAAAAAAAAAACATCTTGCCATGAGGCTTTAAGAGCAATGTGATATCAAAACTATTCCCATTTTACGCATGAGAAAGATGAGACTTGAGAAACTGTGATTTGCATGAAATCACCTGACCTATAAGAGGCAGAGCCAGGATTGAACTAGGTTATCCTATTTTCTAGCTTAGGGCTCTCACCAGCCCGCCATGAGGGCTGGCTGCTATCCACTCCTTTTCTAGTCAGTGTTCTTATTCAAGCAAGTAGGAGCTTATTGCCTTCCAGCCAATCAGAGGCATGAGACCTATTCTGTCCACTATCTCTTTGGGGCTGTGTCTATTTCTGAGTACTTGGGGGGGGCTGCCGCTTTGCCGACAGAGGTGGGAATAGATAAGAGAGGAAATTCTGTGTTCCTTACTCAACTTCCCAGATCTTCTGAAAATCTTCCTGAGGTTCTAGAAGACAGAAAGTAACCTAGGTACAGAAATAGTACTGTATTCCACTCAGTATCCATCCTGTCATCACAAGATCTCATGGCAAACAGTGCACGCGAGCATAGTCTGCCCTGTGCAGTGGAGCCAGATTCTCTTTTGAGAGTTACACGGCCTTCAAATCTAGTTTATCCCATGGAAATAGCATTTTCATTTCAAAGAGATTGAGTGATATCCTCAGAGCCTCACTTGTAAGGTGCAATGTCTCACCCAGAGCAGGCTACTGCCTTCAGTCTAGCCAGCCTCACTGGATGCTGCCCGGTATTTTAGCTGTCAGATCAAGCTTTCTGCAAAGGTGTCATGTATATTATGAAGGGACCACAGATGGATTTACAGCATGCAGGTTTTGCCATTTATCTGAACTTCTCCTAATGGTTACTGCAGAGACAGAAAAATAAGAGCAAGATGCAGTCCTGATACAAGGAGTTAATCAATCTTGTTACTGAGGGGAGAGCAGAATCCTTCCATATAGAGTAAATCTCTTTCCAGGCTCTCTAAATGTGAAATGTAATAAGATATTTAAAGATCAATTCACTAACACTTAAAGGAAAATACAAACACGTGCACATTAAATTGCAGGTCTCACAATTTTGGTACTAAGGAAACAGTAATTAAAGTACATTCAAAATGATACTTGCTAACTGGGAACAGATCAATTGAAATAAGGGTAGAAATAACATGGAAGAGCTAATCAGGTTTAATGCCCCTCCACACCTCCCCCCTTTCTCTCTGGCTGTTGCTCATCTCTTGCTTTTACCTTCCACTTTGCTGTTTTCTGTATCTTTCATGAGACACATGGTTTTTACATTGGGCAACAAGTCTACCATTCTCTTTAATAATTACATAGACTGAGAATATATTTGCTTTTAAAGGGAAGAAACATTTGCTTTATAAATGTAGAAAAGAAAGCAAGAAGTCGGACTTTGTGATAAAGATAGCTAAGTCCTTTCTTCAGCGTTGGAAAAGGCTGTACCTTGTACAGGGAACAAGGAGGGTTGTGATTCATTTTATAGTGATGGCTTCTCCTAATCTTCTTAGGCTTCTCCTAAGCTTCGGGCTTCCCTTGTAGCTCTGTTGGTAAAGAATCTGCCTGCAATGCAGGAGACCCAGATTCGATTCCTGGGTTGGGAAGATCCTCTGGAGAAGGAAATGGCAATCCACTCCAGTATTCTTCTCTGGAGAATCCCATGGACAGAGGAGCCTGGAAGGCTACAGTCAATGGGGTTGCAAGAGTCTGACACAATTTAGCAATTAAGCCATCTCCTAATACACATCTTAAAAGAAAAATGACAAAGCTGTTGTTTCACAGGGCCAGCAGCAGTCACCTCCCCCAAGAGCTTGAAGAGAAGGAAAATCAAGGTGCCCCCTGAGGGTAAATGAGATAAACCCACACACAGTGAATGTCATTAGCCATCTGTGGTGGGAAAGGAACAGATTCTCAATTAATGCCTGGTTAAGAGTTGGAAAAATACCCAGAACTCCAGTCAAGGTGATCTAGGAACCATCTCATCAAAGTAGAATTGAATGGAGGTTGCATTTAACTCTGACAACCTCATTGGTTGTATTCCCATAGGAAGAGTGTATGGATTAAAAGGTGATGTCAGCCCAGAGCTGGGTTCTCACAGTGTGGCAGGAAGACCACCAGCCTAAGAATCTCCTGAGGTGCCTGTGAAAATGCAGATTCTGGAGCTTCATTGCACAAACACTGAACATTTGATTGGGACAAAATAATCTGCATTTTCTTTATATTCAATTGAATTTTCTTTTTGATATTTTCTCTGTAATTAAAAAATGTGTATATTGTAACAAAGGTTGAAACTATGGTAAAAGAAATCTTACATGTTCAGTTCAGTTCGGTCACTCAGTCATGTCCGACTCTTTGCGACCCCACCATGCACTGCAGCATGCCAAGCTTCCCTATCCATCACCAACTCCCAGAGCTTACTCAAACTCATGTCCATTGAGTCACTGATGGCATCCAGTCATCTCATTCTCTGTCGTCTTCTTCTCCTTCTGCCTTCAATCTTTCCCAGAATCAGGGTCTTTTCCAATGAGTTGGTTCTTTGCATCAGGTGGCTAACGTATTGGAGTTTCAGCTTCAGCATCAGTCCTTCCAATGAATATTCAGGACTGATTTCCTTTAGGATGGACTGGTTGGATCTCCTTGCAGTCCAATGGAATCTCGAGAGTCTTCTCCAACACCGCAGTTCAAAAGCATCAATTCTTTGACACTCAGCTTTCTTTATAGTCCAACTCTCACATCCATACATGACTACTGGAAAAACCATAGCTTTGACTACATGGACTTTTGTTGGTAAAGTAATGTCTCTGCTTTTAAATATCTTACATGACCACTCTGTTTTTTCCTACTCTGAGGTAACAGTATTAGTGGGTGGTAAGCACCATTCTACCCTCTCTGTCCACGATACTCCTTCAAAAATATATACAATTTTAGAAGTGGTGGCGGTGGTGGTTGTTGTTTTGCTTTTGCTGTTTATTTGTATAAACTGGGTCATATTATACATATTATTTTGAAATTTGTATTTCTCAAGTCTTAATAGAAAACCCTCCAGGTTGAAAAAAAATATGTATAGATGTACACAACACACAGAGTTTGATTGGAAATGCAGGTCAACTCCATCTAACGTGGTAAACTCCATCTAAAGCCAAATAATAGCATGATGGTTACCCACTACCATAAGAAAAAGTTGAAAAAAAAACCTCTGGAGAAATGTATATATAAATTCTTTAAAATCAGTGTGTAATTTTTCATGGTATGGATATAGTAAGATATTTAAGCATTTGCCCATCAGTGAATGTTCAGGTAATTTCCTAATGTTGTTTTGTTTTGTTGCCATTACAGTAAATTTTCCTATTTTGGGAGGATAGATTTGCAGAAGTGGCCAAAAGCTACATTTGTTCTTAATTTGATTAGTATTGGAATATTAACTTTCCTAAAAGATCGAGGGAGATCATAGTTGATTATCGTTCCACTTAATGTCCTATGAAAATCATTGTGAACCCTAAAGTAGTAAATACTAAATCAAGCTTGTGGTCAACATTTTTGTCAACCAATTTGTAACCTTGTTTTATGTGTTTCTGTTTAAATAATTTTTATCAACCAATTTGTAACCTTGTTTTATGTGTTTCTGTTTAAATATGGCTTATTTATTATATATCATTGATTCATTAACATTGAACTCGCAGCCAACAGCACTGTAACTCATGCCTGCCCCAAGTTTATCTAACACACATATTTTCTCTGGAAGCACGTCACAGCTTTCTTTTGTTTAGAAATGTTAGCTTATACAGCAAAGTCCCTTTTTGCAGGGCAGGAACAGAGATGCAGATGCAGAGAATGCACTTGTGGACACAGCGCGGGAGGGAGAGGGCGGGACGAATTGAGAGAGCAGCACTGGCATATATATGCCACCATGTGTAAAATGGACAGCTAGTGGGGAGCTGCCATATAGCAGAGGGGTGCGATGGGTGGGAAGCAGGGCCAAGAGGGAGGGCATATACTTATGGCCGATTTGTGTTTTGTTGTATGGCAGAAACTGACACAACATTATAAAGCAATTACCCTCCAAGTTAAAAAAACTTACATAGAATTTTATACTCTACAAAAGAATATTTTATACAATAAATATATTCTTGGGTAGCTCAGCTGGTAAAGAATCCACCTGCAATGCAGGAGACCCTGGTTCAATAAATTCTGGGTTGGAAAGTTGCCCTGGAGAAGGGATAGGCCACCCACTCCAGTATTCTTAGGCTCCCCTGGTGGCTCAGATGATAAAGAAACCACCTGCAATGTGGGAGACCTGATTCAATCCCTGGGTTGGGAAGATCCCCTGGAGGAGGGCATGGCAACCCACTCCAGTATTCTTGCCTGGAGAATCCCTATGGACAGAGGAGCTTGGCGGGCTACAGTCCATAGGGTCACAAAGAGTCAGACACTGAAGCAACAACATGCACACATACTCTGTAAGACTGAGGTATAGGGTTTAGCCAGTCCCTACGGGAAGTAGCCAGTCCCCTTCTTTCCTGAAACCAGCTTCTGGTGGGGTTGCAAAGAGTTGTACATGGCTAAGCACAGCACAGCAGCACATACAATAAAATGAACTTGGTTTCCAAAAAATTAAAATGAAAAAGCAAAAATAAAATCAGGAAACTTTCAAACTAAATAGATGCTGAAAAGGACTCTTTATTGTATATGAGCTGAAACAAGAAAACAGAAGATGGCCTTGTTTGACCTCAGTTGGAAATGTACCAATTGAATGACTAATTTTAGTGTTCTGCACATGTCCATGAATGACTCCATATGACTGCAAAAGCAATTCAAGTGTTGATTTTTGGAGTTACAGATATATTTTGGCAAATAGGTGAATTTGTAAATATGGAATCCACAAAATGATAAGGATTGGCTATATGCTCACCAGCAATGTGTTTTTCATGCTCACTGTCCTTCATCTTTACTAAATGTCATTGTTTTAAAAATATTTGTGAAGTTTTTGTGAAAAATATTTCTTTGTTGCTAATGAGATTGACTATATTTTCTTGCATTTCTTATACATTTTCATGCCATCTGTGACCACTTACCTGTTTCTATCCTTTACCCCTTTTCCTACTAAGTGGCTTATTTTTCTCATCAACTTATGGAAACTTAGGCTATTAGAGATGTCATCCCTTTTTTATATGTTATGCGGATATTTTTCCACTCTATTAGTTTTCTTATATTGGCTTGAGTATCTTTGCCACATTTAATAATCAAGTATGCCTATTTTCCTTTTGTGATGTAAGATCTCCTATCTTATTATATCACTAAGATTACCTAGTCTTCAAATTATTCTTCTAATATTTTTATGGTATAATTTATATTTAAATTTTGAATTACATAATTAAGATCAACCAGCCCATGGAAGAGTAAATAGAAACCTGATAAGCCACAAGTTGGAAGGTCTGATTCAAGCACTGCGTAGGAAAAAGAACACCCTAACTCAAAGACATGATCTGAATGTCTTCCTGCTAAGTATGTCTCTTAAGTCAACTAGGACTCCATGTTGCAAACATTAAACAACGAAATAGACATGGCATAACTAATAACATATTCAATCACTCACCTCACTGGATAATTCAAGGTAGAATGTGTTTTTCAGTTGCTTTCATCTAGTTCAGTTCAGTTCAGTCACTCAGTCGTCTTTGACTCTTTGCAATCACATGGACTACTGCACGCCAGGCTTCCTTGTCCATCACCAACTCCCAGAGCTTGCTCAAACTCATGTCCATCGAGTCGGTGATGCCATCCAACCATCTCATCCTCTGTCATCCCTTTCTCCTTCTGCCTTTAATATTTCCCAGCATCAGGGTCTTTCCCTGTGAGTCAGTTCCACTGAGTCATCAGGTGGCCAAAGTACTAGAGCTTCAGCTTCAGCATCAGTCCTTCCAATGAATATTCAGGACTAATTTCCTTTAGGATTGACTGGTTTGATCTCCTAGCAATCCAAGGGACTCTCAAGAGTCTTCTCCAACACCAGAGTTCAAAAGCATCAATTCTTCAGTGCTCAGCTTTCGTTATAGTCCAACTCTCACATCCATACATGACTATTGGAAAAACCATAGCTTTGACTAGATGAGACTTTCATCTAGTAGCTCAATATTTCAAAGAAGCAAATTCTTTCCACTTGTGCTCAGTCTTCTCTAAGGTCAGCTTTAACCTAGGATTGGCTTTCCTTGTGTTCACAAGGTGTTCACCAACAGCAAGAATGAGGGTGACATTCTTTCTTGTTCAGGCAGAGTGGCTGTGGTTGACATGGTTCTTCTGGGGTGGTTGTTACAAGGTTCCTAGGATCTAAAATCAAGTAGCGCTGATGTCTTGTAAGGACGATCAATGTCAGTGTATGATGCGGTGGAGTGTTTTTTCCTATCTGGGTTCTATCTGCAGCATCCAAGTCTGGTTCCCAGGTCCTCCCAGAGATCCTGTATGCTACTCAGCCTGGTTAAAGTTGATTCTGGTTTTTTCAACTAAATTTTGCAGTGAAGAATAGTAAGTGGTGCTGAAAATGTTTTCACATAACATATTATTAAGGAAATGGGAGTCTGAGATTAGTTATTTTATCTAGTTTGGTTTAAAGGCATGTGGAGTGAAGCATTTCTTAAACATTGGCTGTGGTTAATTAGAGTGAAGTGCCCTCAAAAGATAGGCTTCTGTGGGCTCAAGTGGCTGTTTTCATATACTATTCTAAAGAAATCTGGTTGTACTACTTACATATAATTGGGCTAGAGAGCTTAGAAAAAGAAAACGGGTTTTCAATTCTTGCCTCATTGTCGACTCAGAAAACAAGGCAGTTTCTAGGTCTGACTTAAAAGAATATCATCTCTTATAGCCACTGAATTGATAAAGCCGAGTATCAAATATATTGTTGTTCAGTTGCTAAGTCATGTCTGACTCTTTGGGACCCCATGGATTGCAGCACACCAGGCTTCCCTGTCCTTCACTATCTCCCAGAGTTTACTCAAACTCATGTCCATTGAGTTGGTGATGCCATCCAACCATCTCATCCTCTGCTACTCCCTTCTCCTGCCCTCAATCTTGCCCAGCATCAGGGTCTTTTCCAATGAGTCAGCTCTTCACATCAGGTGATCAAAGTATTAGAGCTTCAGCATCAGTCCTTCCAATGAATATTCAGGGTTGATTTCCTTTAGGATTGACTGGTTTGATCTCCTTGCAGTCCAGGGGACTCTTAAGAGTCTTCTCCAGCACCACCAAATTCAAAAACATCAATTCTTTGGCACTCAGCCTTCTTTAAGGTCTAAATCTTACATCCATACCTGTGAAAATGTGAAAGTGTTAGTCAGTCAAGTCTGACTCTTTGTCACCCCTGTAGCCTGCTACTCTCCTTTGTCCATGGAATTCTCGAGGCAAGAATGCTGGAGTCGGTAGCCATTTCCTTCTCCAGAGGATCTTCCTGACCCAGGGATGGAACCTGGATCTCCTGCATTGTAGGCAGATTCTTTACCATATGCGCCACCAAGGAATGACTACTGGAAAAAGCATAGCTTTAACTATATGGACCTTTGTTGGCAAAGTCTCTGCTTTTTAATATGCTGTCTAGGTTGTCATAGCTTTCCTTCCAAGGAGCAAGCATCTTTGAATTTCATGGCTGCAGTCACCATCTGCAATAATTTTGAAGCCCAAGGAAAGAAAATCTGTCTCTGCTTCCACTTTTTCCACTTCTATTTGCCATGAAGTGATGGAACTGGATGCCATGACCTTGTTTTTTGAATGTTGAGTCTTAAGCCAGCGTTTTCACTCTCCTCTTTCATCCTCATTAAGAGGCTCTTTGATTTCTCTTGTGGTTTGTTGTATTACAACATGGGCTGAATTCACAGACTTGCTGGTTCCTCAAGTGAAAGTTAAAGCATTGGGATGAAGAGAATGTGACCTTGTAAAGGGAAATGGAGACTTTGGGGAGGATTCAGATAACTCATAGCTCACCTACACCTGAAGACCCTTGTAAGAAGATTTTCTTTTCTTTTTTTTGGCTATGCCACACAACTTGTCGGATCTTAGTTCCCCAAGCACAAATCAAACTCAGGCCCATAGCAGTGAAAGCAACAAGACTTAATCACTAGACCACCAAGGAATTTCCTATAAGAGAATACTGATTCCTCATTACCCACTCCTATGATCCCCTTCATTTGCTTCGATTTGTCTAACTGAAATCCGACATAAAAGTGTCACAGAGAGTTAATTGTAAACTCATAACTTGGAAGAAAAGCATTTCTTCTATCATTGCTACTCTTATAATTTTTACATGCCAAAAATGATAAGATTTTTCATTTCATATACGCAAAAATCTTTATAGTGTTATCCATCACACACTTTAATTTCCTTTGTAATTAACTGGAACACCTGTTTTTTAACAACTCAGCTGAAATACTACATTCCCCAAACTTCTTAGCATCTAGAGATGATTAAGTGATGTAGCAAAAGAGACACAAGTGTAAGTCTGCTGATTATTTCTTTAAAAGTTTTGCTTCCCAAAGTGCTGCCCTTTCTTCTTGTACCTTTCTCTTTATTCCCTGGAGATGGTCATAATGTTGAAGCTGTAAAAGTCATCTTATCCTCATGAGGGAAAGGCAAGGAGAATGGCTAAGACTTTAGAACTGACCTTTTTAAGCCCCTGAACAATTCACAGTGGTTACTTTCAACTTTTCTTCTTGATTACTTAATAAATGGAAAAAGAAACCAAATTTGTTTAAATCATTTAGTTGACTTTACTTTTACATCTAGCCAAACACAATCATGAATAGCTAGTGCAGCAGATAGAAAGCATCTATTTCCCCCTTAAAAAAGGAAAAACCCCTTAGCTTCACTGATTGGGTCAACTTCAGTTGCATATCAACCCTATCTCCAATTACTTTGGCAAGAGAGATGCTGTGTGCTAATTGGTTTAGTTCAGTAAGGACTCACCTTTGGAGGTGGGGTCAGTCCCTTTAAACCAACTTGTTTGCAGCTCCATGGGGTAAGTACAGGAGAAAGAAAGGGAAGTTTGGGTGTGAAGTAGGCAGGGAGCATGTCTGCTCCATCTCTATTGTAGATAAGCCTTTAAAATTTATTACTAATTATTCTTAATCTACTGATCTGCCAGTTAGATTTGACTCCTGTGTAATTTATAACAGAGAGATTGGTGCTGCTGATCTGAGCCATGTGGTCTGACTGGGTTAATACATTCAAATACAAGATTTCATCAATCAGCATCTCTGAGCTTAGTTAAAGGGAGTCCTTCATGCTCGCCTCTAAGGTATGGATCTAGTCTACCTGTAATAAACCAGGTCTTGAAGCTGGGAGGTAGGGACGGATCCCAGACCAGGGAATTCTCCAGTTAAATGGCATGTTCTGAGCCATCTGGGCATCCAGCTCGTTGCCTCCTAGGGCCTCCCTCTGCTATGCTCCTCAGCCTCTCCTTGAACCCTTAAAACTGTCATGAGTGCCATGTGCGTTCCATTCTCTTTGTGACAGATTTCAGCAGGACGTTTGCTCTGTCTCCAAGAGAACCCAATATGCAGTGCAGGGTGGGACAGATCCAATTTCTGTCTTCATAGAGTCAGGATGAGTCCAGGATCTTCACCACTGTAAAATGGAATCACTTTGATCAGCTGAAATTCAGTTTACGGGTTCTTGGAAGATATAACCAGGTTTAAAGAAATCACAGAAATGTAGAGTGAGTTTGAAAAGAAAAAAAAAGATTGATTCTGTAACCAGAACCCAGCAAAAAAAAAAAAAAAAAAATTGGGCTATAGGTAACTGGCTAATATTTATTGAGTTTAAAAGATATACATCTGACTAATAGTGATCTTAGCAATAGTAATCAATAGGATGAAGGGAGTTCTGGACTGGAAGAGAAGAGCCTTAAGTGCTAATTGATTTAATATGCACTGTGCAGCTGTGAATGAATCACCTCAATAAAATGATCTTCAAGTTTCCTTTCAGTTCCAAAACTGAGTACTCATTAAGGTTAAACATTTCCTGAGCAGTTTTATTTATCTCATTAATTTTCTTAATACAGCTTTCCACAAAAGTTCAAATTTATTGTAATTTTTTAAAACCAATTATAACAAATTCTATGTTTGTGGAATCCAAATTAATGAGGTCTTACTGCATGCTAATTAAAGCTGCTTAGAATTCTATGAAGATATTCCCTTCAAGAGTTCAGATTTGTTGATGAAAATTTCTCATTAGTCTTCATGACGAGCTTGAGAAACAAATGATCAGTCTGTGAACCCTAAAAAGGAAAACTCTGGGATTTTCTTCCCAGTTTTTACTGTGGAAGGCAGTAAGAGAACAGCAAAGAAACTTAGCCTTCTGGTTTTAACATCTTGCAGATAACTCATCTCTTAAAGAGATTCTTGTAATGATCTAAAACCAAACTGTAATGTAGCTGCAAAGCTCAATTAGCAGATTCATTAGTTGGGTCTTGATCACAATTCTGGTTGTCACCCCTAATAGATTAAATTACAGTGTTCATTCACTACGGTCATTAGTCCCTGTCAGTGATAAGAAGAAATCTGTTTGTGTTCAACTTCTAATGAGTGTGTTAAGTGGTGTCTCTGCTTAGAACACGTATCAGTTGTGGTTCAGGGTGGTGTGATCTATTTAAAAGCCATATTCCTGCAGGTAGAGTATAGGAGGTTTAACTGGAACAGCTGAGAAAAGGTGACACTACTCAATCTAGTAGTAATAGAAGGGGATAATTTGGAAGGCCAGATCTTCCAGAGTCAGGAAGGAAGGTAGTTTACACCGGAGGGAGAGGGTAATTGCTTCATCCCACCCAGAAGGGAATTTTGCAATTGAACAAAGGCTTACATTAGGCCAGGTTTTCCCTAGATATAGTAGGAAGACCATTTGCATCAGGATCATTTGGGAAGTTTGTACAAAAAAAAAGAAAAAACAACACTGCCAGCCCTTGGGCCACAGTCCAGGCTACTGGGGATAAGGTCCAGGAATCTGTGTGGTTAATAATAATATTGTTTCCGGGCTGACTAAAGATTGAGATGATGCCTGCAAGAAGAGACAGAGAGGCAAATCAGATGCAACAAAAACATCAGAGCATTTTGTAAGAAAGTATTGAGGAACCTTCTCCCCACTCCAGTATTCTTGCCTGGAAAATCCCACGGACAAGAGGAGCCTGGCTGGCTACACAGAGTCAAACACCATTTAGCAACTAAACAACAGCAACAAGGCCTAACCCAGACCTTCAAATCTTTGGAATTGCCAAAAAAAATAATTGTTATGCCACAGGAATAGTAGGAACTTAACCCATCTTGGGTGGCATGTTCCAGATTTTTCCCCTATTAGCTTATCAAGGCCTGGTGGAAACCACTTTTAAAGGCAGGTTTGATGCATTTTGTCCTCCCCATTGAGGACCTTGGGCTCTTTGTCAGTTTTAACCTCTGTATTTATATTTTATTACCGTAAATGAAGATGGTGTTTTCTAGCATCTGGGTTTTTCAATCTCAGAGTTTAGTCTAGGGATATGTGAAAATGGCCCATAGCTTAGTCTGGGCCCATTATAAATCAAAAATTTTAAAGACTATTCACTTCAGAAAAAAAGAAAAATCAAGTCTCCTATAACACCACTGCCAAAACCACCAAATATTATTTGGAGTGTGTTACTCTAGCATACATTTTTTTTTTCCAAAAATAGGATCATACTATATTTAGTGTGATCAAATCTGATTTATTCCCTTAATATATCATATCTATCTATATAAATAGATACATCTATTTTATTATGTTTACTGACTGCTGGTATTCTGTAATATTTATGCATATACTTTATTTAATGAAGTGCCTGTTAATGAACACTTAGGCTCATTCTGTAAATTGGATTTTCTAGTAGCTTTCGGAGCTTATAGCCATTAAAATTTAGGATTCTTGCTACTGTTATGGTTCATCTTGAAGTCTCTGAAGAAACAAGTGCTTTGTAGAATAGAATCCAATTTTCTTGCTTAAAAAAAGAATTCCTCAGAGTCAAGGGTTGTTTAGATGTAATTTTCACTTTATTCTGGAAAGCTAAGAATAAGTAAAAGTTCAAATCTATAACCAATGCCCACCCCTCTCATGAAAGTAATCAGCCTCTGTCTCTGGAATTTCAAAGGAAAAAATAAAAAGCTGAAAATGTCACTGAAATCATTTTTAATTAGGCATTTAGCAGTTTCTAAAGCAAGTTATAAATTGGCTTTCAAATGTGGTATTTTTTAAAGAAAGGAGGATTTTAATTGGTATGTTCTTGTTTAGCATTTCATGTCAGATGGTAAAGTTTTAAACTTTAGATGTCGTATCTAAGTGTACCAGAGCAAGAATATGATTTCGTCTGTCTTCTAATGAGCTAAACCATGACACCTAAGTGGATGTGTCTACATGGTCTATGGGAGGAAAGGGAAACTTTTCAAGCCGTGACGTCATGGCTTGACGTCAGGTTTGGGGGGCCTGGAACTAACATTTTTATCACGTAAGCACTGTAGAGGCTCTTAAGATGTGGTCCGTGGACCATGGCATCAGCAACACCTAAGAGCTTGTTAGAAGGGGTCCCACCCCACCCCTCCTGAATCAGAGTCTTCATCAGTAAGAGCCTCAGGTGACTCCCATATGCTGTAAAGTCTGAGAACTACTGAAGAGGACACCCGATAAATCAGACCAAGCAAATATGTACACAGCCTCCGTCTACTGCTCTCCACTAGATATGCATCATTTCTTTCAAAGGGATTGATTCTTGCAATTGTGTTTGTCAAGCAACTTAAACTATGAAGCTGTTGTTTGACATTAATGTTGGAATGCATCTGTTCAAGTGAATTGACATAAAGGAAAACTTCTATAGAGTGAATCTTATTTCTCATTTTATTTTTATAGTAAAATTAGATGCTTCCAGTTTGAAAAATACCCTGATTTATAATATTATAATTTAAAAAAAAAAGAGTGAATTAAGGTGCTCACCAAATCCCTGGCACTTTGGGTGTCAGTGACCTTAAAAAGCTTGAGTCTCTTCCCAATACCAAACTATTCATAAGCACAAGAGTGTTCCTGGTACTTCACTGGAGAGGAGGGAAAATCAGTTCATACACCAATAATTATAAAGACAGAGGTGTCCTGGGATTAGAGAGAGCACCTAACTTTGTATGAGGGGGCCAGGAAAGCCAAATGGTGGAAGAGGTGTTTGAACTGAATCTTGCTAGGTAAGGAGGAGTCCCTAGGGGAGCCAGGAAGACAGAACACATCAAGTAACTGAGGATGAATATAAACATACAAAGATAGGTTGCTATGTTAATAATGTGTTCTTCCTCCTGTTGTTAGTAGGGAGCCACTGGCAGATTTTAATCAGAGAAGTGACATAAGATTTTTATTTGTTAAAGACAATGCTTGTATTCAGCAGAAATAGAGCAAGGAGAGGTTGGCGGGACATCAACAAGGAAGTTGTGGCAACAGCAGTGGTGGAACTGAGTTCACAGAGATGCTAGAAGCAGAATGGACAGGATTGGAGACAGAGCAAAGAGATAGGACAGGAAAGGAAAAAGACAAAGATTTCCAAGATTCCAGCTGGGCTAACTTGATTGCTGTTGGTGCCATTAAAATGAGATGGAAATTTAAGGTATTTTCCTACTCTTTCTACACTTCTTCTATGGTTGTTCCTGTTGTATCTTCCTTCCTTGTGAGACCAAAGACATAAAGAAAAGATTTGTAGATACATCTGCAGGAAATAATACAGAGAGATCTTTGTATCCATAACCCATTATCTGTAAATGATAGTGTTAACACCTTGCAAAACCACAGTAAAATAAACCCTCCTAAAAATGTTATTATCTTTGGGCAATTTTGAGTCAAAACACCCATATACTTTCATATTTATTTAGTTATTATCTTAAAGGTTTTTTGGCCACACCATGCAGCATATGGGATCTTAGTTTCTCTACCAGGGATCGAACCTGCATCCCCTGCACTGAAAGTGTGGAGTCTTAACCACTAGGGAAGTCCCATATACTTTCACTTTTAAATAAAAATTAAAATGGTCACTTCACTAATCTCCCCACACCCTCCCTGTCCAGTGCTTCCTATCCCCGTGCTCTCTTGGTGGAGTAGATCTTAATCCTGGTGTGGAAAATCACATCATTTTGTGGTCATTAGTGTCCCTCTGTCCCCAAAGATTGGCACTGGCCTTTGTATGCTGGTGACTCCCAGAGCCACCCTCGGGTATGTGCTTGTAAGGACAGCATTCACAGCATAGCTCTTTACCATGTTGGTAAACATGTGGTATGGCAGGGCATTGATGCTGGCTCTGGCTCTCCCAGATGACGGACAGAATCTCTTAGGTCCTTGTTCAACATTTCCAAAAAACCTGTTCCTATGGTAGTTAGCACTTTGGTATGCCAGTGACAGACCCATGGATCAGATTAACTTAAAACATGAAGTGTATTGTATTCGCTTAATGATCTGGGAAGTTGGGGAATAAGGCTCCTTTCTGAGACTTCTGGGACTCAAACAATATGATCAGGACTGTTTCCCTCTCCCCTTTTCCTTGTGTGTTGAACTCATGGTCTTCATATGGCCACTGGTGGATCCCGATTCATATCCTTACAGCTCAGAGGTTTGTGTGAGGGCTAAGATTTGTACCTCCACCATCAGTATAAAACCCTACTGCGGAAGAGTTCTGTTTGACCTAAGTTACATCCTATGCCAATCCCATGGACCAATCACTTGTTCAGGAGCATGGAGTATATTATGAAGTACTCAACTCTTTATCATCTACTCATGATAACATGAACTTCTTGTTTTCTATCTATGATAAAATGAGCTACTCATTATCTGATGGTCATGGGATTGGGGTATCATGTCGGCAGCTGACAACCAAATGGAAAAGGAGAAATGATTCTTCCAAAGGAAGGGATACTGCTGGACTGGGCAGAACAATGTTCCACTTGCATTGGGCAGCTTCTCTCTAGGTGAGGAGAAAGGGGATGTCACCTGGTACCGATAGCTGTCCCCTCCAGGAATTATGGTCAGTGTTGGGAGAAAAAGACAATGATGACTGCAAGCAGAAAGATGTTCATATGTGTGAAGGTGGAGTTGTAAGGAGTTCAAATCCAATAGCTGTAATTCTTTGTGAAATAGAAAACAGCATCTCCTACTGAAAGAGAGTAGAGCAGAGTGGGGAGTGTGAAGAGCTAGTTGAAGGTTTGAGGGGTGTTGAGAGATGTAATGGATCCGGGACAGTGAAAAGAATTGCTGAGAGGTGTGGAAGACCCAATGAGACTGGAGGTGGAGGCGAGTCAGGGTCCTCTGGAAAAACAGAACAAATAGGATGGATGTACAAAATATGTCTGTGTAATCACAAACACATGTATGTACCTACACATCTATAGAAAGAGAATTACTTCAAGGAATCGGTTTACTTGGTTGTGGAAACTGTATCTGTAGAGCAGATGTCCAGGGTGGAAACTCTTAGACACAGGCAGATGCTACAATCCATTAGCATTATTGAGAACAATCTGCTTGGCTTAAAGTCAGCTAGCTGTTGCTGACAGACACATCTACAAAATACCTCACAGCGACAGCTAGGCTATTGCTTGATTGAATCACTGGGTACAGTAGCCTAGTCATAATGGCACGGAAAACCACATCTCACAGAAACCATAAGCTCTGCGAACCAATTTGCATGGTATTCAATTATTGTTTTCCTCTTCAGTTCATCAGAGCTAAGTGTCCAGCATATAGGAGTAGAGGTAAACTGTTAAGTACAAGATGAGGGAACTGTCAGGATAAGAATACTGAAGGCTACAGGGCAGATGATGCAGAAAATGCTGTTGAAGAATGGTGGAGCTATGCCCCTCGGGGCCAAGGCTGCACTGAGAAGTTACTTCCCAACTATGAAGTATCAATAATAAGAATATCAAGCACATAGGTTAAAATAAATAATGCATGAAATAATGTTGGTCACTGAACTAAGTACCAGATTAATTTTGAATTGTTAGCATTATTGTGGTTTCATTTAACTATCAAGGAATTGATAGTTTCTATAAAGTCAAAAAGGAAAGTTATGATCAACCTAGATAGCATATTGAAGAGCAGAGACATTACTTTGCCAACAAAGGTCCATCTAGTCAAGGCTATGGTTTTTCCAGTAGTCATGTATGGATGTGAGAGTTGGACTGTGAAGAAAGCTGTGAAGAGCGCCAAAGAATTGATGCTTTTGAACTGTGGTGCTGAAGAAGACTCTTGAGAGTCTCTTGGACTGCAAGGAGATCCAACCAGTCCATTCTGAAGGAGATCAGTCCTGGGTGTTCATTGGAAGGACTGATGCTAAAGCTGAAACTCCAATACTTTGGCCACCTCATGCGAAGAGTTGACTCATTGGAAAAGACCCTGATGCTGGGAGGGATTGGGGACAGGAGGAGAAGGGGACGACAGAGGATGAGATGGTTGGATGGCATCACCGACTCGATGGACATGAGTTTGGGTGAACTCCGGGAGATGGTGATGGACAGGGAGGCCTGGCATGCTGCGATTCATGGGGTCACAAAGAGTCAGACACGACTGAGCGACTGAACTGAACTGAACTGACTGATAAAAGTCAAAACATTTCTCCAAAGAAGACATACAGATGGCTAACAAACACATGAAAAGATGCTCAGCATCACTCATTATCAGAGAAATGCAAATCAAAACCACTATGAGGTACCATTTCACACCAGTCAGAATGGCTGCGATCCAAAAGTCTACAAATAATAAATGCTGGAGAGGGTGTGGAGAAAAGGGAACCCTCTTACACTGTTGGTGGGAATGCAAACTAGTACAGCCACTATGGAGAACAGTGTGGAGATTCCTTAAAAAACTGGAAATAGAACTGCCTTATGATCCAGCAATCCCACTGCTGGGCATACACACTGAGGAAACCAGAAGGGAAAGAGACACGTGTACCCCAATGTTCATCGCAGCACTGTTTATAATAGCCAGGACATGGAAGCAACCTAGATGTCCATCAGCAGATGAATGGATAAGAAAGCAGTGGTACATATACACAATGGAGTATTACTCAGCCATTAAAAAGAATACATTTGAATCAGTTCTAATGAGGTGAATGAAACTGGAGCCTATTATACAGAGTGAAGTAAGCCAGAAGGAAAAACATCAATG
Organism: Bos indicus x Bos taurus; assembly: GCF_003369695.1. Classification (NCBI taxonomy): domain Eukaryota; kingdom Metazoa; phylum Chordata; class Mammalia; order Artiodactyla; family Bovidae; genus Bos; species Bos indicus x Bos taurus. The sequence goes on from NC_040085.1 coordinate 77,567,550, forward strand.
CAGTATACTAACGCATATATATGGAATTTAGAAAGATGGTAACAATAACCCAGTGTACGAGACAGCAAAAGAGACACTGATGTATAGAACAGTCTTATGGACTCTGTGGGAGAGGGAGAGGGTGGGAAGATTTGGGAGAATGACATTGAAACATGTAAAATATCATGTAAGAAACGAGTTGCCAGTCCAGGTTTGATGCACGATACTGGATGCTTGGGGCTAGTGCACTGGGACGACCCAGAGGGATGGTATGGGGAGGGAGGAGGGAGGAGGGTTCAGGATGGGGAACACATGTATACCTGTGGCGGATTCATTTTGATATTTGGCAAAACTAATACAATTATGTAAAGTTTAAAAAAAAAAAAGGCAGATTTATTGGAGGTAAGAGAGTGAATGTGGTACAATGGAGTTTCTTTATTCTTCCAACAGTGATTCAGTAACCATGGTTGGTGAGCACTGTTTTAGGTGCTGGAGATACAGAAGTGAATAGGCAAAGTCTCTGTGCCCTCATGGGGCTTATGTTCCATTGGTGGGAAGAGGCATCAGCTAATAAATAATTTTAACAAATAAAATAGCTGCTGGTCCAGTGGTACACGTGCTATGAAGTAAAATAAAGTGATTAGACAAGATAGAGCAATGTGGCCAGGCAGGGCAAGAATTGGGATGATATAATCATAAGGAAAGCTTTCTAATAAAGTGACGTTTAAATAGGAACCTGAAGAACTGAAAGGAGGGGGTGTTCAGGGAAAGAAGCCCTGAGGCAGGAGCCTGTTCCTCCCTGTAAGGAGGAGAGAATGGTGGAAGATGATCCAGGAGGAGAAGGTGCTTCCTCTATGCTGACCCAGGAGCAGTGGGCACCTTCATCTGTTGCTGTCTAAAGGCAAAAACCCTATGTGTCCACAGAGGCCTGCTATAATCGGAGTGACTGACCACTCTGGGTCAATCTGTACTCAAAATGACCTATTTCAACTTTTATTATTTTCTATTTTAATTCTTATTTTCATAAGCTAAAAAGATCAAATCCCAAAACCTTTTGAAATTACAAACCAATTTTCTTCTTAAAAAAAAAAAGAGAGGAGGCACCAGGACAGGTCAAGCTGGGTGTGGCAGGTCATCATAAATTCTCTGGTGCTCACTCTCAGTGAGGTATGCAGCCAGTGGAGAGTTTTGAGCAGAGAAATGAAGTGATCTGACTTACCTTTTATGGGGGTCATTTTGGAGACATTGTGAGGACTGGACAATAAAGGGATAAAGGTAGAAGGAAACCAGTTAGGACGCTGTTACCATAATCCAGGCAAGACAAATTTATGATCTGAAAGCAGTAACTGGTATGAACAAGGCTGGGTTGTGACCAAAGGGATGTATTACTGAAGTGCTTGCTGGCAAAGATCAAGGTGGCCCAGGACCTTAGAAAGGCATTTATTGTGGGGGAAAGCAGGGGCGGTGGGAGGGGTCTTCAATGTTGATACAGACCTTGGGGGCAGAACAGGTAGGGGTGGGGAGCAGGACCATGGTCCAGGTTTCAGAGTCCTCCCTGAGTCAGGGAGTAGGACTAAGAGGGTGGGAGCAGACAGCTGCAGAGGGGCATAAAGACTAGGTTTAGCTGAACGTTAGGTAGGCTCTTGACTGAGGACCTTTGCATACATTGCTTTCTTTCCCTGGAACATTCGCTTCCTAATATCCTTGTGATTCATTCTCTTCCTTTCTCCCTTCAGGTTTCTATTTAAAGAGATCTCAAGGCTGTTGATCAGGAAATGGTACATATAAGAACCAGGAAAACGCATGCTCCTCTGGGCCTGCATCACCTAGAATGTGAGAGAATGGGCACCTTCCGCCTGAGAGGTCTGACACGGAAGTAGTGTCCTCAGGGAAGGCTTGGCAGGTCTGGGTTGAGGCCAGAAGGTGGAAGAAGTGTCCTGTGAAAGATGGAAGAAGGCTGGGGACTTTACTGACCACAGGTCAAGGGTTTCAGCAGATATGATGGGGCAGGAGGTATCAGAGGGAGATGAGTGGAGGGGGAAGGATTCAATCAGGGAGAAAGTGATGAGGGGCCTTGAGAAGCCAGTGATGCAGTGAAAGCTGAGGCTGCAGACAGTGGAGCAACTGCCCTTAGAGGTCCTGGCAAGACGGAGGCTGACAGTGTGTGCCGCCTCCACATTTCCTGGGGCACCGAACAGAACATGGGTGCCCATGAGGGGTAAGTGTGTGGTCCGAGGGGGTGTGAGGAGTGATGAGATAGCTCCTGGGATGCATAACTCTTGAATGAGCTGTGGCCTGGGGTGGTATGAAGGCCTGAATCCATCCTGGATGAAATTAGCAGAGAGGAACTCAACCCAAAGAGGTCTCTATCCACAGTAGGCAAACCCTTCATACCATCACACTTCAGGTCCCAACCTTTCCATTTTCGATGCCAACATCTTTGCCCTTATGTTTGTAGAGAAGTGAGTTCCTTGTCATTGAAGGTATGTAAACTATAAAGTAGACGACTTCTGGGAAGGAATATAGAAGATGGAAGCTCAAGCATTTCTTGAGGGCTAAGCCAGATAAATTTTATTTGCCACTTGACCTTTTGCATCGGAGACTCTCTGGCTATCACATGCTGTCTCAGGATTTATCTCCGTGAGGATAGAGCACAGGCAGTTCTCAGGTGGGTCAATTATTTATGGACTGCAAGGATTGTGGAACTTTAAAAACTGTATATCAATGTGGAAACCATATTAAAAATGAATTGAGATCAGCAGCTCCCACAATCTCTGCCTATGAATCGTCACTTCAGTTTAAATACACATCAAAGGATCTGGGTTGATCCTTTGTGTCCTTGAAATGAGCACAGTTCTTATAATACTGTTTTCAGTAACTGGGTAGTAGCTCAGCGGTAGAGAATCTGCCTACCAATGCAGGAGACACAGGTTTGATCCCTGGGTTGGGAAGATCCTTTGAAGAAGGAAAGGGTAACCCACTCCAGTGTCTTGCCTGGGAAATCCCATAGACAGAGGAGCCTGGCGGGATACAGTCCATGGGGTCGCACAGAGTCAGACACAACTGAGCAACTAAACAACGTTTCTTAGTGCATGCTAGGCACGGATGTTTCTGTATGAGCCCTTAGAGAGAGAGAAGGGACAGCGTGGTGCCTACCTCTGGTTTCATGGTGAGCTGGAAGGGAAAGGATCACGGGCTTGTGTGAGACAGACCAGAGGCTAAAGTTGGCGGGGGCACAATGAGCCTCTCTGCCTGTGATAAGAGCATCAGTTAATCTGGGCTCTGTAGGAGATAAGCACATCTCCAGGACCATGGCTTTTTGCAGTGATGGTGTGAGACATGTGGCAGCTAGACATCTTTCCTGAGTATCCGTAGGCAGGAGGATTTCAACCCCAGCATTCACAGGTGGCGGCTGTGCTTAGGGTTGGTTAAGGGAATGGAGAGGCATGATTGTGGTTTGCTTGACAGCAAAGTTCTCTGTCTAGAAAGACTGCGAGCTGAATCCTGATAGTGCTGTGTGGCTTGTATATTTTATTGAGCACCTGTTATGCTCCTGTGTTGGCAAGCACTTAGCATACACCACTCTTAATTTCCCCACTCAATTTTGCACTTTGAGTTAGGCAAGAAGTTAAGGCAGGCTGGCCCCCTGACAGGACCCCACACAATGACTGTACCTCTAAAGGGTAATCATTTTCTGAGATCTGGATCTCTACTGGGTAGGTTCAAAATTCTGGTGTGTAACCAGAGATGAATGGATGTTTAGGAGACTGACACGCTATCTTGACTCATAAAGAACTCATGTATGAAAACAGGACTTCCTGGTGGTATGGTGGGTAAGAATCCACCTGCCAGTGCAAGGGACATGGATTTGATCCCTGGTCTGGGAAGCTTCCACATGCTTCAGAGCCACTAAACCCATGCGCCATACTACTAAGCCTGCACTCTAGAGCCCACGAGCTGCAACTACTGAAGCCTGTGTGCCTAGAGCCTGTGCTGCACAGCAAGAGAAGCCACTGCAGTGAGAAGCCCATGCACCGCAACTAGAGAGCAGCCTCTGCTCACCACAAGTAGAGAAAGCCCATGCACAGTGATGAAGACCCAGCACAACCAGAAATAAATTTAAAATAAAAACAGGACTGTTAGCCACTTATCTTACAGTGATAAAGAAAATAACCCTGAGAACAAGATACATGTGTTCTCTGATCAGAGCACCTTCTCCAAAGGCAAGGTGATATGAGAACACCACTTAAGATCAGAAGGTTAACTTTTGAGCATGAAGCAGCCAAGGTTGGATGAGGTAGGAGATCTTACAGGCTGGGCCATAGACCTGTGAGAGTCTGAGGCTGAATGTTACAGCTACTCCCATGGTGAGGGGACGTTCAGCCTCTCTCAGTCTCTGCTTTCAGGACCTCCAACACTGGTTGGCATCTAATTGAGCTAATACAGGCTTTCTTTAGATATTTTAATACTGGCTCTTAAATCGAGTTGTCATCTTACTTTGAGAGTATGTTTTCTCTTTGTGATGTCTTTGCATATCACTGTTTTAGTCCATTATTTTTGTTTTATGGCTGTAAGATGTTGTTGTTCCATTTCCAGATTTGTGGGGAAGGATAAGAACAGTGGGAAAGCATCATACTGTCACCCTTACCTCCCACTGGAAAGAAGGTATTATATTCCCCATCTTAGAGCTGAGCAAACTAGGCCATGCCGACTACAATGCCATCCTATGTAGTAGGCATTTAGTGGCTTGTTTATTGTCAGTTTCTCCCATTTGGCTGTAAGCTCCACCACAGTGGGATCTCTGTTTTATTCACTGCTATGTTCCCAGCACCTGTAACAGTGCAGGGCACCATGTAGGTACAGGCAAAATAAATATGTTTTGGGCGGATGGATGATCAGACACACGATTCCAGGTCTATCTGGCTCTGGAGAAATGGTGCATGCGTGTGCACTAAGTCACCTGAGTTAGTTGTGTCCAATTCCTTGTGACCCCATGAACACAGCCCACCTGGTCCTCTGTCCACGGGCTTCTCCAGGCAAGAATACAAGAGTGGGTTGCCATGCCCTTCTCCAGGGATTCTTCCCGACCCAGGGATCAAACATCTATCTTTCATGTCTCCTGCATTGGCAGCTGGGTTCTTAACCACTAGCACCACCTGGGAGCCCCGAAGACGTGAAACCACACCCCAACCCCTAGTGGGGCAGTGGAAGGGACGGAAATCTAACAGTACCTGAGTCAAATGAAAGTCAAGTGAAGACTCAGGGCATTTTCTAGGGGGACTGGTGTTCCTGTGCTGTGTGCTCAGTCGCTTCAGTCATAGCCAACTCTTTGGAACCCTATGGACTGAAGCCCACCAGGTTCCTCTGTCCATGGGATTCTCCAAGCAAGAATACTGGAGTGAGTGGCCACACCCTCCTCCAGACGATCTTCCCGATCCATGGATTGAACCCATCTCTCCTGTGTTTTCTGTATTGCAGGCGGATTCTTTACTGCTGAGCCACTGGGGAAGCCCACTGTATTCCTCTTATTAAAGCACCAGGCTAGCCTAGTGGGGACTAGAGCTGGTGATGCACAGTTACACAAGAAGATTGAAGGCTTTTCTTGGGCATGATTGAAATAAACGTTGATGCTAAAGAAGGAAACAATTTGTCCTTCTTTTAATATTTTTTAGATGATAGCTGGAATCATGTATCATTCACAATTTCTACTTCCTTTTTCATTTTTGATTCAAGTATTTTCATCTATAGTGTCATATCCGAAGGTGACATTGTTTACCTGGTAGAAATCTGCATTTCAGACATTAATATCTAAGAAAAAGAAATTGTCCAAGAGTTGCCTTTTTGTAACCCCAAATCCAGGATGGATTGTATGACTCTAATATACTCTGCTAATTTGCTAGTTGTTAATAACTGGTTAATGGATGTAGATGTATACTCTATATTTTATTCTATGGCTAACCCACAGAACTTTAATTCGTATCCAGTACTTCATACCAGATGAACCTTTGATATAGAGATGCTAAATTATCCTGCATTTATTATATTAGAGAGTAGGATTATTTTCTCTAAAGATTCTTAAAAGCCATTAAAATAATATCTTATTCCAAATCAAATGGAGCTACTTACTGCCAGAATTTTGTACCTTTTTCAATGATTAAAGAAAGCAAGCAAGATTTATAGACAATGCAATTTTCATGACACATCAAAAAATGTGTTCTTATAGCTGTTGTGTATCATACTGTCATTTTATTAATATCTTAAAATTGCTTGGCAACATGAGAGGGAGGCGAGGGTGGTGATGAACCCTCCCAACATTTTATTAGGATGCTTTTCAAACAAACAGAAAATCTGAAGAAATTGTACGGTGAGTACTCATGTACCTGCCACCTATATTTTACAAGTAACATTTTGCTATATTTGTCACTGTCTATCCATCTGTCCATTTCTCTATTCATCTTATTTTTGATACATTTTAAAGTAAGTTGCAAAAATCGGTATAGTCGGCCCTAAACATGTCAGCATCAACTGGAATTTAATATTGATTTATGGTTTTTATTTAGGTAAAACTTACGTGCAATGACATACACAAATTTAAATTTTCTGTTCAGTGAGTTTTGACAAATGCATAGTCCTGTGTAATCCCTCACAAAGAGGTAACCAGTGTTCTGATTTTTCTCAATAGGCATTAGTTTTGCCTCTTCTTGAGTGTATACTATTTGGGATAATTATATAGATTACACATGTGTAAGCCTTTTCTGCATATTTTTGAGATTCATCATTTTTTTGCACATATCAGTAATTGGTGTCCTTTTTAGTCCTGAGTAGTATCCCACTGTTGGAGAGACCATAATTTGTTTATTCGTTCATCTGATGATGGTTACCTGACCTGTATCTGGTTTGAGGTAATTAGGATAAAGCAGTTATGGACTTTCTTATATAAATCTTTTTTTAGACATATGCTTTTTGCTTACTTTGGAAACCCCTGGAATATGTAGCCTAATAGTGACTTTAGCCCCCATCTCCAGTGTCCCTGTAAAACTGGCATTTCCACGGAATCTTGAGTTTTTGGATTGAGGGAATTCTTCCTATTAGTATGATTTTCTGCCTTTACACTTAATGCTGTTAGAGCTCCAGCCCTGATGCTTATCACCTTTTATTCTCATTGACAGCAAACCAGTGAGCAGGCAAATCAACTGTGAGTTAACCAGTGGAAAGATTTACCGAAATTCATTCCTTGGGGATTTTTAAATGCAAGTCTAATGTTTAAATGCAGCTCTGATATGGTTCTTGGCTCTCCGAAGTGACTTCATTTGGACAGGGAGCTTTTTTTACTCAGGGCAAACAGCACAGAATCTGAGCAGCAGCGTAATGCTTTCAAGTGATTCTTCAGTCTATTAAAGTGCGACTCACTCTGTAACTATTGCTCTTAATTAAGTTTACAGCCTCATTACTAGTTCCTGGCTCTGCTATTGTTATTAATTATGTTGATAAAAATTTATGATAGTAGGCAGTTCCTCAGGGAATCTTTTTAAGTTGTATACTAAAATTAGAAATAATAAATATTTAAGTTTCCTTACCAGTATACTAAGAAGCCAGGAATTTTATTTCCAGCACTTTCTACATTAGAAAGATGGTGTGATGATTGGAGAGTTGGATTTTTAATTGTATTTCCTCTCCTTTCTTAAATGTTATGTTTATGGTTTGCAGCAGAAACTTCTGTAACACATCCCTGTGTGGTTTAACATTTTAATGTTTAACCCATTCTGTGATAACTTGTAGTTTATTTCAAGAATGAAAATTTTGTCTTTACAAGAGAAGGAAAAGTAAAAGACGTTGATGGGATTTTGTATACAATGGGAACTCAAATTGTGTTGGGCAAATATGAATGTAAACTAGTTTGTTTGTATATTGATAATATTGGGGAGAATTTTCCTCTACTCTTCAAAGGTTCTTTCAGCTGGTCTAATAATCAGATAGACATGAGACAGATTAACAGGAGAAAAACAAATTTAATTTCATACATAGGAGGAACCCACATAAAGAGAGGTTCAAAGACAGAAGGGTAAAATGAAGTGTATATTGCCATCCTGTGCTAAGGAATGGGAGAGGGGCATGGGGTTTCAAAGGGTGCTAGAGGGCAATCCACAGAACAATAAGAACAGATGTTTGGTAATTAGATGTTTGCTTTGCTATATAGGTGGGTCGCTCAGATAAAATATATCTGTGGTAATAATTCTCAATCTGAGAAAGACTGACAATTGAAATCATTCTCAGTAGTTAAGGGAGAGGCAGAAGTTTCTCTTGAGCCTGCAAGTCTCAATTGTCTTTAGCTCAAAATAACCCACATGCCAAAGTGGTGCATTTGGGGGAGGCTTGTTCTGAATCCCCTTCAAATAAAACAGCCCTTTAGTTAACTGTACTGTGCCCTTTATTTTTATTTTTTTATTTTTGAAAAAGCTTTAAGTCCCTGCAATTCCTTGATTCAACTCTCCAGACAGTGTTTACTAACTGGGTCCATAAATAACTATGGTATGTGAAATGAAATATTTCCTGCCATATAAGTGGGCAAAAAATGCCACAGCTGTCACTGATTTTGGGTTGTGACAAATTTATTAGTTGACAGGTATATTTTTGTTGGTTCTTTTACCAAAGCTTGGCCTTTTATTTTTTTATCTTCTGTTAAGAAGAAACAAATCACTCATAATCCTCCATGTTAGAGAAAACAACTATTAGAATTTTTATTATGTATTTCCTTCTAAATGCCTTCCCAAGCATATATATCAAACTAAATTTAGATTATATCCATTTTTTTTGTCTTTATTTTACTGCTTAACATTTTATTTAGGTATTCTTTATTATTGGACATTTACGTTGTTAGTAAGTTTTGACCTTGAAAAATAAATATATATTGTGTTGAGTAGCTCTTTAAGTAAATATTTGAGAACATATCTTATTATCTCCTTAGATGTCTAGAAATGAAAATTTCATGTCTAGAGACACATACATTGTTAAAGCTCTTGGTACTTATTGAAAAATTGCTTTCCAGGAAATTGTATGAATTTCCTGTCCACTGGAAGTATTTTGAGGTCCCTGGTTCACTGGAACCACACCACTTAATACATCTAGTAAGGTAATAATAATATTATCCACTTAAGTTATCCACCAAACTTAAGTCTGCTCGCCTGTGCGTAGCAAACCCAATCTACTGTCATGGGCTTGTGGTGAAAGAAAGTACAGCATTTATTACAGGGCGCCAAGTGAAGAGAGTGGACAGCTAATACTCAAAAGGCTTGAACTCCCCAGTGACTTTCAGGAAAGAATTTTTAAGGTAATGTTAGAGGTGAGAGTTGCAGGATGTGTAATCAGCGCATGGAGTTTCTTCTGATTGGTCAGTGATGAGGTAATAGAGTGGTGTTTTGGAAATCTTTGTCATCAACCTTCTGCTTCCAAGGAGTCTGTGGTTCTTGTGTTTGTGGTGAGCGTGCTGCCACCACCCTCTACCTGAATGAAGGTCTTAGTTTCTCCAGAACAGCTCAAAGATATGCATCAGGCTATTATGTCTATCCCTAGAGGAGAGACTAGGGCTCTGTTTCATCATTGAACTATTGTTTAAGCTATCATTACTTTTCTTGTTGATTGTTTTTGTTTGTTTTTTTCTGCATTTCCTCAGTTCCTTAATTAGTAACTGCCTGAGTTTGCTCTTTGGAACTCAGGGAAGGCCTAAGAGACAAAGCCTTTTTCTACAAACAAGAAATGGGAAACACAGATGGGTCTGTCACCAGGAAGGCCCTTCATGGGTACTTCATGGTTTCAGTATTCACTTATTAACTTAATCGTTTTTGAATTCAGAAATTTCATGAATGAAATGCACTGGAATATCAATTAATATCCTATTTATTTTCAAAAAGGCTTCCCTGATAGCTCAGTTGGTAAAGAATTCACCTGTAATGCAGGAGACCCTGGTTCTATTCCTGGGTTGGGTAGATCTGCTGGAGAAGGGGTAGGCTACCCACACCAGTATTCTTGGGCTTCACTTGTGGCTCAGCTGGTAAAGAATCTGCCTGAAATGCGGGAGACCTGGGTTTGATCCCTGGATGGGGAAGATCCCCCAGAGAAGGAAATGTCTAACCACTCCAGTATTCTGGCCTGGAGAATTCCATGGATTACAATCCATGGTGTTGCAAAGAGTTGGACATGACTGAAAGAGATGGGAATACCAGACTACCTGACCTGCCTCCTGAGAAATCTGTATGCAGGTCAGGAAGCAACAGTTAGAACTGGACATAGAACAACAGACTGGTTCCAAATAGGAAAAGGAGTACATCAAGGCTGTATATTGTCACCATGCTTATTTAATTTATATGCAGAATACATCATGAGAAACGCTGGGCTGGATGAAGCACAAGCTGGAATCAAGATTACCAGGAGAAATATCAATAACCTCAGATATGCAGATAATGCCACCCTTATGGCAGAAAGTGAAGAAGAACTAAAGAGCCTTTTGATGAAAGTGAAGAGGAGAGTTAAAAAGTTGGTTTAAAGCTCAACATTCAGAAACAAGGATCATGGCATCTGATCCTATCACTTCATGGCAAATAGATGGAGAAACAGTGGAAACAATGGCAGACTTTATTTTTTGGGGCTCCAAAATCACTGCAGATGGTGACTGCAGCCATGAAATAAAAAGACTCCTTTCTTACTCCTTGGAAGAAAAGTTATGACCAACCTAGACAGCATATTAAAAAGACATTACTTTGCCAACAAAGGTCCGTCTAGTCAAGGCTATGGTTTTTCCAGTAGTCAGGTATGGATGTGAGAGTTGGATTATAAAGAAAGCTGAGCGCCAAAGAATTGATGCTTTTGAACTGTGGTGTTGGAGAAGACTCTTGAGAGTCCCTTGGACTGCAAGGAGATCCAACCAGTCCATCCTATAGGAAATCCGTGCTGGGTGTTCATTGGAAGGACTGATGTTGAAGCTGAAACTCCAATACTTTGGCCACCTGATGCAAATAGCTGACTCATTTGAAAAGACCCTGGTGCTGGGAAAGATTGAGGGCAGGAGGAGAAGGGGACGACAGAGGATGAGATGGTTGGATGGCATCACCAACTCAATGGACATGAGTTTGAGTGAACTCCGGGAGTTGGTGATGGACAGGGAGGCCTGGCATGTTGCAGTCCATGGGGTCGCAAAGAGTCGGACATGACTGAACGACTGAACTGAACTGAACTAAACTGAGTGAGTTTCATTTTCACTTTATTTTCAAAGCTTCCCTTTGCTCTTGTTGGGAGGAAAATTTTTCCTTTTCAAACTTGGGACCTGCAGTTTGGGTCCTGCAAATTAACTGAAAACAGACAGACTAACAGAAGAAAAGAAAAACTTTATTTACACATGCACTAGAGAGCTGCTGAGCAACTTACCAAATAACCGGAGATAAGTGTTCATATACCATCTTAACAACAGGCATGGGAGTGGGGGTGGAGGGGTGTTAGGGCTTTAGTCGGAAAATATGGAAGGTTCTTTTGGGCTTTTGTGATGCAAATGGAAGGAGGCGCTCAAGTCGCCATGGTGGCTGAATTTGCAGAAAAGTCCCTCAGAGGGAGGTTAATAGCAGCTGTATTTTGGGGAAGCTCTGCTTTAGTCCGATAAAAGAAGTTTAGATAAGATTTCTTTCTATATCTTCTGTAGCTCAAATGTTTTCATTTAAAAATCATCTTTATACTAACAATGGGAGTCTGAGGGGGTCACCACAATTTTTATGTTTCTAATATTACAAATGTGCTCAATGATACATTTTCTATCATGAATTTTACTGAGAATTAGTATTAACAGTGTTTTATGCCATTTTATACAGGTAAAAAGTGCCTGCAAGAGGTGATTTTGAAGGATAAAAGAGGTTTGTTGGAGGAAGAGGGACCCTTTCCAGGGTATTAGAGTGGGCTCTTGTCTAACACTCAGAAATGAATTGTCCAAGGAGGCATGTATACTGACAAAGCAAGAGACTTTACTGGGAAGGGGTGCCCAGTCAAAGAGCAGCAGGGCTGGGGAACCCAGGACAACTGCTCTGCCATGTCGCTTGCAGTCTTGGGTTTTATGGTGATGGGCTTAGTTTCTGGGTTTTCTCTAGCCAATCACTCTGACTTAGGGTCCTTCCTGGTGGCATGCATGTCACTCAGCCAAGATGGATTCCAGTGAGAAGGATTCTGGGAGAGCACATGGACTGGAGTAGCCTCTCTTCCTTTTGACCATTCCCAAATTCTTCCAGTTGGTTATAGCTTGTTAGTTCCATGTTCCTTATGAGGACCTCCTGTTCTAAGATAACTCGTGCAAGTGGCTACTGTCCTGCCTGGCCAGGGCAAGTGGTTTCAGTTAGTGTTTTCTCTAACAGTTTCGAGGATAATTTTTATCACAAATATGAATATTTGCTTGGAACTGACAACTACTTTCAGAAGAAAATTAGGCAAAAACTGACTCTAGTGTATGGAGATAGGGAGGGATAGTAGTTGTAGGTTTCAAAGAATGTTTGGCATACCCCTTCATACAGAATTACCTGGAGTTCATTTATTTCAGTTTTCAGTCATGGAATATGTTTAAAACTTCTGCGTGACACTGTTTGGAATAAATAGTCATAAATACCAGAGTTGGACAGTTAAATTAGTTCCTCCTCATTCTAATGCTCACCTAGAAAGCAATTTGCTCTATAGATATTATTCAAACAAATCTGAATTCCTGAATCTTGGCTTTTGTAGCCCTTGATCTGATGAACATCCATCACATAGTGGGGCTTCCCTGATGGCTCAGTGGTAAAGAAAACACCTGTCAATGCAGGAAATGCAGGAGACATGGATTCGATCCCTGGGTTAGGCAGATCTCCTGGAGAGGAATGGCAGCCCACTCCAGTATTCTTGGCCTGGGGAATCCCTTGGACAGAGGAGCCTGGCAGGCTGCAGGTGGCAGAGTTGGACACAACTGAACGACTGAGCACACACACACACACGCATTATCACACAGCAGCTCTGTGGCATGAGAGACATAATCAGAAGGCTAAACAAGTAATAAAAGGGGTTCATACCTCAAAACAAACCTAGTTATTCATAACGTAGAAGGGATGTAAAAATGTTCCCTTCTTCAAGGTTCTTTGGCTGGTCTAATAATTACACTGACGTAGATAGATTAACCAGAGAAAAATAGATATTTGTATGCCCAAGAGCCCTGTGAAAGTATAAGACCCAAAGGACAGAAGGTAATTGAGGCTTAAATAACATCCTGAGCTAAGGAAAGGGGTAGGAGTCTGAGGTACAAAGGGATGGAAGGCAGTTCACAGGATGGCAGAGGCACTGTTTGGAAAACAAGGGCTGCCCTGCTACAGAAATTTCTTAGGTTAGAAAGGTATCTCTGATTATAGCTCTTTTCCTGGTATAGGGCCCCATCCAATGTAAATGTAGGCAGTTGAGGGGAGGTGAAGAGCTTTCCCTGAATCTGCTAGAATTTGATTGCCTTTAGCTCAAAATAATCTTCATGCCAAAGTGGCATATTTTGGGGTGACAAATTGTGCTCCCCTTCAATGTTATACACTATACATGTGGATCATTTTGGGCTCTTCACTGCATGCTTGCCACATAGATTCATTGCCTTCCAACTCTTCCCAGATCCTTTTGCAAGTCCTAAAGGCATAAATCACTTGCATTGGAGGCAGATAAACTCCTTCCCCTTTTTTAGATTTCATATGAAGGCTAAATACATTGTTTACAATGAACCACCTGGTTGCCTTTTATTTTATTGAAGGGGAGGGGTGGTATTTAAGCATTTCCTCTAGGAAAAACACCTTTTTGTCTCTACCTTCATAACCCTGGTATCTAGTGTCACTAATTCAGCTATTCAGCCTAGGACAAAGGGACTTTTAAGTTTCTAGAGCGATGAGGAAGCTATAAAAGGAATGCCATTTACTCTGCTAGAGAAATAACAGCCTGGGAGCTCAGGGACTAGAAATGTTGCTCTCCAAAGGTTTGTTAGAGCTTTACTTTGAATTTTATTCAATATTTTTGTTGGTCTGAACTAGTGACTCTAATTATATGTAGAAGATATAAACAGCAGATATATTTAGCAAGTTAATAGAAAAATCCCCACAGTCTATCCTAGGAGCAGTTAAACATGGGGAGCCAACCTGAGACTCTGAAGACCCTATTAATTCCCTAAGAGATATTGATGGCTTAATAGCCCAGGGAACACAACAGAGCTGAAACACCAGACAAGAAAGGTCATCAAGGGATGACACTAAGAAATCACATCTGACTGTAACCAAACTGAATGAACTTGGGTCCATTCACCCACAGCATAGCAAAGCCAATCTAATTTACTGACACCGTATTGTGGTAAAAGGAAATTTGGTGTCTATTTGCAGGATATCAAGCAAAGAAAATGGGCAACTCATGCCCAAAAGACCCAAACTCCCTGATGGCTTTCAAGGAAGGTGTTTTGTTGATTTAATAAATAGTCACAACCCAAAAGTTGAGAGTGGGAATTTTTAGGACTTCAAGCCTGAGAGACAGCATCTCAAGTCACGCTGAGAGAGCTGTTCTGAGAGGGCAAGGGGAAGAGCCAGGTTATATAGAAGTTTTGTAGCCTGAACATCAAAAGATTATTGTTAAACGAAGGAAGCCAGATATCCCAAGTTAAGGAATTTAGTGCTTTTCTTTGTATGAGAGAGTGTAAGAGCCTGGGCTCACTGATATCATTGCTTTCATAAGCATCTCAGCTATCTGGGCCAGTGTCCTGTGTTGTTCATATCCTGAGCTCCACTGGGGCTCACCATAGGGAGTGGCTGCAGTCTGATGGCTGCCAGATGGCAGGTGTTCTTCTCCTTCCTGTGTGCCCTTAGGGCTCACCAGCTCTTGTTGAGGGTCCAATCACTGATGACTGTCACATCCTTGTTTACTCATATGGCATACAAAACTCCATTTCTCAGTTTTTGAAGGCAACCTTGGGGTAAGGTTTGCAGCTCATGATCTTTCTTCTGATTGGTTGGTGGTGAGGTAACATGGTGATGTTTCTGAAATCTTAATCATCACCCTTCTCGTTCCAACTAGTCTTGGGTGTATATACTTATGGTGAGCATGTAGTCACCATCATTTGTCTGATTGGGGCGGGGTGGGGGGGTCTTACTTTCTGCAGAACAACTCAAGGATATGCATCAGATTGTTATATCTATCCCTTGATTAAGAACTAGGACTCTGTTTTATCATTGAACTATAGTTTAAGCTATCATCACTTTTCTTGCCTGATTGCTTTTCCTTTATTTCTGAATTCCCTCTCTTCCCTAACTATATCTTTTCGAGTCTGCTCTTGGGAACTCAGGGGAGACCTGGGAGAAAATCCTTTTTCTGCAAACAATAAATGGGGGACATGGAGAGGCTTTTGTAACCAGAAGGGTCCTGCTTGGTTTCACAGCCAATCCCCTTCTCCTTGAGGGAAAACTGGGAAGCACGGGACAAGAAATAGACAGGACCATAAAGCTTGGGAGCGCTTATCCCCCTTGTAGCCGTTTGCTCGGGAAGTAAGCATGGGTTGTTTGCTTAGAGAGAGGTAGGTAGGATTGATGCTTGAGGGAAGTAATAAAAGGCTGATACAGAAAATATCCAAAATTTAAAACATAGACAAATAATAAACAAAAGCATGGGGTAGCAGCTGGGAATTCTTCTGGAGGGCTTATTAATGATTTTTGTCCCAGACTGAATAGTTGTTGTCTCTTGAGCCTCCACTGGGAAGTTGCCCCAAGAACAGTCAGTCCCCACATGAAAGCCACTGGTTCCTTTCCTCCCACCAGAAAGCCAGTTACAGTCATGAAGGAACTGAAGGGAAAAAAGATGGGGGGAGCTCTTGTGGGGCCTAGAGTAGGATTTTCCCATCCTGTACCCCACATTCCTACTCTCCCCTTCGATGTTCACTCCTCTGGTGGTAAACCTGAGTGAGGCCACAAGTGCACCTGGCCTCAGATGCAGTAAATAAGGAGTGCATTGTCTGTGGAAGTTTTAAAAACATTAATGAAACTGACTAAAAGTTGATCTGTATTTTGTTTCCTCCATGTTCTAAACAATTCTAAATGAATGTAATATTCCTCCCTAGAAAACTTTTTTTAATTAAAAACTTTTTGTATTGAAATATGGTTGATTTACAATATTATATTGTTTTCAGGAGTACAACGTAGTGATTTGTTATTTATATTCATTATACTTTAAAATAACTTTAAATGGAATATAGTCTCTAGAAATTCTTTTGTTATCTAAGTTCTAAACAATGGCTGCAATGACTGTTGAGTCTTAATAAAATAGCATATTTATGACTTATTCTTTCATAAATATTGTCTTATACTTGGAATTTAATTTGTGGAACTCCCAGTTTTGTCATATGACTCCCTACACATTCAGACTCAGCTATACATAATCAAGTGTGTGTTGGTTAATTTTATGTGTCAGCTTGACTGGCCATGAAGTGCCCAAATTAAATATTATTTCTGGGTATGTCTATGTGAGGGTGTTTCTGGGTGATATTAGTATTTAAATCAGTGGACTGAGTGAAATAGATCACCCTCTTCAGTGTAGGCAGGCATTATCTGATCCAATGAAGGCCTGAGTGGAACAGAAGGCAGAGAACGAGGAATTCAACCCTTGTCTCTGCCTCAGCTTGAGCTGGAACATCTCATCTCATTGTCTACTCCCCTCGGATTAGGATTTATGTCATCAGCTCTCCTGGTTCTCATACCTGTGGACTTGGTTTAAATTAGCCACTGGCACTTCTGGGTCTCTAGCTTGCAGATGGCACATCATGGGCCTTCCCAGCCTCCATAATTTCAATCAGGCTTCCCTAGTAGCCCAGCTCGTAAAGAACTCACCTTCAATGCAGGAGACCCTGGTTTGATTCCTGGGTCAGGAAGAGCCACTGAAGAAGGGATAGGCTTCCCACTCCAGTATTCTTGGGCTTCCCTGATGGCTCAGCTGGTAAAGAATTCGCCTGCAGTGTGGGAGACCTGGGTTTGATCCCTGGATTGGGAAGATCCCCTGTAGAAGGGAATGGCTACCCACTCCAGTATTCATTCTGGCCTGGAGAATCCCATGGACTGTGTAGTCCACAGGGTCGCAAAGAGTTGGACACGACTGAGCGACTTTCACTTTCAATAATCTCCTATTGGTTCTGTTTCCCTGGAGAATCTTGACAAATACAAAGTGTAAGTTTATAAGGATTGGAATCAATTGAGTTTGCTTCCAGCACAGTCTGTGTCTCTAAGCCCTGGAACACGACATACTTCTGTGTTTCAAGGGCACTGTAAATTCAAAATGAGGAAGGCTAACACAAGAACGGTACGGGCACAGAAACAAGGTTGGGCTTACTGCAACTTTATGTGCGAATCTTTCTCTAACCCTTGTGGAGCTCACTCCTTTCAAAGTGCTTCTTTTCTGTGCCTTTTGAAGAAATACTTTAATTAAAATATTAATCCATGACCTTTCCTTCTTTTTTGTCTTGTAATAATTATGGGCCTCATTATATACACAAAACTTAATAAAAGACAATTTTTCATGTTTGCATTTCTTTTTTGGTCTTTATTATTACTCATTTTATTGTAAGATCATTTCTGAACATAATCGTGTTCTGTCGAGGAAGGAGGTCTTCAGACCCACTCTGGAGATGGCCATGTCTCTGTCCCCCTGACCTCATGCCTTCCCCTCCCCATTTTCATGCCTCTGTAAATACCTAGCAAAGCTTTATTTCTTCTGTGAAGTCTTGCCCAATTATTCTTCCTCCTTTCTTTCTTCTCTGAATTCTTCTAACATGTCATAGTTTCCCACAAAATGTAACATGTAGTTGTCTGCCAACTTAGGCTTGTTTCTAAGATTTTTTTTTCTAAAATAAATTATCAATGCCCTGAAAGCCTGAGTTAGGCCTCCTGTTTCCTCTCTTATGTTCCACTTATCACACCCAAAGAGGCGGCCATGACAGAGCATGCACACATGTGTGCATACACACACACACAACACACCTCATGGAAATATCTGATTGATTAAGATATCTGCTCTGTAGCACTAACTCAAATCCTTCCAAAACAGCTCCTCCACTCTTAAAGACTTCACTGTCTCTCATGACTTTATATCATTTTTTTTTATCACATTTTTCTGAAACCTTGATCTGGGTAACCAAATGCAACCACTTATCTTCATGGAAGCATAGCTTGCTTCAGGTATTCATTCTAAAGGCACATGAGGAGACAGAAGGAAAGTCAATAGCAACAGTTAATTTCTGGCTTTACCTCCAAGATAGGTATTTTTATAACACTGTAGAGGTACTCAGTGAAGAGATGCTAGCAGACTCTATATCCATGAAAGCCATCTTTATATGTATCCCTGTCTTAGGCCAGCAGTTCTCAAAGTATGATCCAGAGACCCCCAGGAGTCCCAGAGACCTTTCCAGAGGTTCTATGAGATCAAATGATTTTCATAACATTGTCCTGACGTTGTTTGCCTTTTTCATCCCCCTCTCACAATCTGAGCAATTGAATTATAATCCAGTATGGACCAGGCACCTCTCCTATATTTTTAAAGTTTTGGTGAGGTGATTTTGATGCATAGTGAGGATTAGGAATAGACAATGACACAGTTAAATATCTGATCAGACAACCAAACAAAGCACATAGTTTTTAAGTATATAGATTCAATCATTTATTCATTTAAACTTTATTCAGAGCAGGGACCCACCTGGAGATTTGAACTCAAGTCTTGTTTACTCATAAGTTTTTTACAACCTTATAAATTGATTGCTAACCTTAGTGAGAAACTTGTTGAAGGCAGGGATAATATTTTTAATTCCTCAATTATAGCTTACTCCCTGTGTGAGCAATACTGTTGGAATAAAGACTCTGAACTAAATTAGAAGGAATGTGTTAGACTAGTTTTTGCACTATAGGACTGATTTCCCTGTTTCTTTGGTGCAGTAATCCTGACTCATGGCCAGAGATCCCTGAGGGCTGTGAGTTGTAAGTAATGAAAATCTATCCAAACATCAATAAACCAACCATGTAATGTGATTCACTTACACTTATGTTAACCATTCTTTTTTAAAACGTATGCATGGACTTAATTGTCAGAAAAGATAAAATTTATTTTAAAACATTATAGAACACATGATTCCTTTTATTAATTAGTCCAGAAATATTTAATGAGCATCAACTATGTACTAAGTTCCTAGAATACAGTATTGAACAAGACAGCCTCAAGCCACAGAGACACACAGATTAATGGATGATTGCCATCTAGTGAATTTAGCGCCAGTCCCTTTATAACGATCTGTGGTATAAATTTAGGCATCTGTAATTCTAGAAAAACTGCCTTTAAAGCCATCCTGTCTGCTCCCATCTCCCTATTAGCCTGTACAAATCTTTTCAAGTGTTAATTAGCAATCCCAGAGGAGAAGTCCTGTCATTCATAATTGTCTCAAGATTACCTTTAGATACAGTAAACAGTGACTTGCAGTTGATGAATGTTATGGTTTTAGCCAAAGACATTTTCTCAGTCTATAGTGACTCAAAGTGGTTGTCATGGTGGGGGAAGGAATTGATGTTCAAAATGTGTCAATATGAAAAGGTTGAAAATGGTGATGAAATTTGATTACCTCATTTTATAGAGAAGGACTCTGAGGTTCAGAGAGAGACTTATACTAGATCCATGGTCTTTTAAGAATTTTTTCATAGTGCTGAGCTGACACTTGCACACCAGGATTTCTTGAGATCCATTGGTTCTGTTCCCCCCAGAACTGCTCAGCTGATCAGTTGTATAATTGCTCCCACTTACTGTTCTTTCTCTGTGTGAGTATCACACATCCCTGCACATAATCAGGTAACTCACAGAGCCTCCTGTGGTGGAGAGTTCAGTTCTCTCTCCAGTGATGTCAGGCTGGGCCATGTGATTTTCACTGGCCAATAAAACGTGGGCAGAAGTGATGTAACTGTGTACATTCATGGTTAAACTTTAGGAGCCATTGTGAGATTCAGCCATGCTCTTTTCTCTCTGCCACAAGCATGGTATATTCTAATAGGGAATACTTCATCAGTCCATGCAGAAGACCCAAATCAGAGCCACAGCCTTCTCACAACTGATATGTAATGAAAGTGAGAAAGAAACCTTTGTTTTTGTAAGCCCCTGTGATTTGGAAGGTAGTTTGTTATTGCAGCATAACCTAGTGAAAGCCAACTAGCACAGTAGGTCAGAGATCTGCAAACTTTTTCTTAAAGGACCAGATAGTAAATACTTTAGGCTGGTGGGTCATATACAGTCTGTGTCACAGCTACTCAGCGCGATGGCCAGTATAGCTACAGACTGTATGTAAACAAATGGATATGGCTATGTTCTAAAAAAGTTTATTGTGGCACAGTCGGTAAAGAATCTGCCTGCAATGCAGGAGACCCGGGTTTAATCCCTGGGTTGGGAAAATCCTCTGAGGAAGGAAATAGCAACCCACTCCAGTATTCTTGTGGGAAAATTCCATGGACAGAGGAGCCTGATGGGCTACAATCTATGGGGTCACAAAGAGTCGCACACGACTAAATCACTAACACACACACACCAGCATAGTTGGCTGGCCAGTGAGCTATTGTTCGCAAACCCCTACTGTAGCTTTGTATTTTCTTATTTCTTCAAAGTTGGATGTGACCAATGAAATTGGGTGTACACTAGCTGAGGCTGGTTGAATACAAGTCATTTGAAGATCTGGTGCATGTGATGGGTGCTCTGTCAGCTTGCATCTTGGTAGACAATATCAGAAAGCTGAGCACTGGCCAACCCCATTGGATATGTAGTATAACTAAAAATAAACCTCATTGTTTTAAATCACTACGATTTGTGGAATGTTTGTTACCACAGCATAATTGCTTATCTTCCCTGCTGTAGGTCTGTCTGGCCTGACATTTTAGGGAACTTCTATTCCCTTCCCTTCCATTCCCTTCTCCTACCATCCCAGTAGACCCCATGTGATGCTCTAAGTTATTGCTTCTTTCCCATGGCTCAGCTGGTAAAGAATCCACCTGCAATGCGGGAGACACAGGTTCAATCCCTGGGTTGGGAAGATCTCTTGGAGAAAGGAACGGCTACCCAGTCCAGTGTTCTGACCTGGAGAATACCACGGACTATTCCATGGAGTCACAAAAAGTCGGACATGACTGGGTGACTTTTACTTTCACTTTCACTTTTTTCATAATGGTAGAATTTACTTAGATGATGTTTTGATTATGATAGCAATGTGTAGGATGGATTATTCCAATGAATCAATACAATTTCAAATCTTTGTAAATAGATAAATTAACTGAATGAGTTCTTAAATATTTTCAAAAGTGTGAAATCATCTGAAATAACTTTTAAATTTGTGGCAGATGAAATCTGTTAGCAGTTTGGTTCCCTAGGCTGGGGTCTTTGAAAAAACTCAAATCAGACTGCCATAATATCCATATTTCCCTGGTGTGTAATGGTTAATTATCAAATTCATGCTTGGTGATGAAAATGTGAGTTCACTGAAGTCATCACATTACATGACCGGGAGCAGCCCTTATTCCCTACTGTCTGATCCAGGTCTACTGTGTGAGGGTCTGCTTAGACCTGTGGCCTCCTTTTTCTTATCCTCTTTCCATGTCCGAGCTCTATCTGCTTCTCAGATGGGCATAAACAGAGCTCTCCTTTTCACAGCTCCCATCCCTCTCCGAGGTCTGCCTAATTGCTTCTCTGTGTAACATGTTGTCCAGCTTAAGCTTGCCAGAAACCCATCTGCACTTAACTCTGTGATCTCAACTGTTATTTCTGGAAAACTCCCAATTCACAAGGGGATTTCTGTCTCCCTTCTTTATGCTCAAGGGAAAACAAATCAGAGAGACGCAAACTACAGTGTCTGTGTCTCAAACTACACCTCCTGGATGGAGCCACAAAACAAAAGGCAGAATCCCATTGTTGCCCAGAGAACATCCAGTCCTGGTGGGTTCGGCGCAACTGGGCCATGATAATGGCTTATGCTTTCCAGACATTCCCTATAGCATCTCCCACAATTAGTCTTAGAGTTTTTGTTTAAAATGAAAGGTAATAGGCTAGGGTTATGATCATATTGCCTTGGATGAATTATGGTGAGGCCAGATGTAGCTCAAGAAAGAGAAACCAAAAAGAGCCTTATAGTCTTGTCACTTACAGTCCCCTGTGAGCGAAGGCACATCACGTAGGGTCACTCTGGGGAAGCAGCAGGGTGGGTCACCAGGCAGGAGGGTGGGAAAGACAGCGGTCAAGTCCATTTATCGTGTGGTTTCCACAGGACGGAAAGGATGAAGCAGAGCTGTAGGTTTGCTGCTGCTGCTGCTAAGTCGCTTCAGTCATGTCCGACTCTGTGCGACCCCATAGACAGCAGCCCACCAGGATCCCCCGTCCCTGGGATTCTCCAGGCAGGAACACTGGAGTGGGTAGCCATTTCCTTCTCCAGTGCATGAAAGTGAAAAGTGAAAGTGAAGTCGCTCAGTCATGTCCAACTCCTAGTGACCCCATGGACTGCAGCCTACCAGGCTCCTCCGTCCATGGGATTTTCCAGGCAAGAGTACTGGAGTGGGGTGCCATTGCCTTCTCCGGAGCTGCAGGTTTAGGAGTGGCTAACTTGAATAATTTCGGCAGACTATAGAGCAAAGGGGCTGACTTTGGTTGTCTGGGTCCTGGCCCCAGGGTGGTTAGGATGGGGGCACAGTGGCCTGGCATATGAAATATGTTATGGGATGTAGTTGGGAGTGTGGACTTAATTAACTACAAGTGAAGTAAAATTGACCAGCCTTTGGCCAAGGCCTCAAAACTGGGTTAAAACAGCACCGAGAAACTATGATATAGCTCGGACAGATACTAAAATTCTGGGGGCCTTGTGCCTGCCTCAATTATGCTACCCACTGAAGTATTATTACATCTAATAAAAATGAGACTAGTGAAACATGAGACTGAAGTCTGTGTTTGTTTAGATGGAGATTCTGACTTTGTTTCTTCATTGGTTCCCAGAGATGGACAGAGACATGTAACTGCCAGGAAAGATATGAATGGGAAACTAACGTTCTTTCTTCACTTGATACTTTTTAGTGAAGGCATCAAAAACACTGATTTTCTATTACTAAAAATTTCATACTTCTTTCTGAATGTTCACAGTAAGATTTTAATATATACACTATCTATATGTGTGGACTTAGTCGCTCAGACATGTCTGACTCTATGACCCCACGGAAGGTAGCCTGCCAGGCTCCTCTAGCTGTGGGATTTTTTACACAAGAGTATTGGAGTGGCTTGTCATTTTCTCTTCCAGGGCATCTTCGTGACCCAGGAATCGAACCCTTGTCTCTTGTGTCTCCTGCATTGCAGGTGGATTCTTAACCCATTGAGTCATTGGAGAAACATACACTATCTATAAAAGAACATTTACTTATTTGGAAGACTTTTATTTCCATTTCACATTTTGTTCCCACTTCTTACAAACTAGAATGAGTTGTTCACATTCAGTAGGGATAGAACTAATAACCTACAAAGAAAATTTTATTCAAATATGTAAATTTTTACCTGGCTTGTAAGTCAGTATAGTATTTCCCCTTTTCTTACAGCTTTCCTTTGCGATTTATTTTGTAATTTCAGAAATATACGTTTTATTTGACATTTACTAAATGTTTTAAAATTTCAATGGTCAAATAAACTGCTTGTTTCTCCCCTTACAGTGTTATCCTATGCTTTATTCAGTTTCAAAATTTCATTTGAGCATAACTGATGACTACAAGTAGCTGTCAACTTACTGATGGTGAGGTTGGGGCAAGGTCTCTAGTAATACTACCCTGTAATATACACGTGTACCCCCAAAACATGCTATATAGACGGCTTGACTCCAGCAAGAGGAGTGCTTTTTTAAAAAAGTCAAAAGAAGATGCTTTATACTTCAGTGGGAGTTTTGCCAGTGATGTTAGAAGTTGCTGTGGAAACCAGAATTAGCTGGTACTATATTTTTGGTTTGTAAATATATTTGGTTTGTACTATATTTTAGTGATGTTGTAATGTCCCTCATAGATTATCACCCAGCATGAACCGTGGTCGATGGAACCCGAAGATTCTCCTAAAGTACTTTAGATGTTTATGCCACACTAAAGCAGGCTCAGTAATAAGATAACAGCTGAGGAGCCCTGAGGGCTGGCCACCCTAGATGAGAGAGGGGAAGGGTCAGGCTGTCTTTAAAACAGCTCTGACCCAAGAAGGGCAGCCCACCACGCCCAGCCTGCAAGCCCCCTCCTAATAGTCACCCAGCCACAGAGACTGGAGTTGCATGAAGTGCTTAGAATAAACAGTTCTACTGCTTAAAAGGTTTAACCACCAAACATTCCTTATGAGAAAAGAAACCAAGAAGAAGAACAATACTGAATCTGAACAACTAATTTCTTAAGACCTAGGAATGTCCTGTGCTCATATAGTTATAATTTAATCCAAATACTTTGGAACCATGCTGTGATTCAATTCCAGGCAGAGAACAGAGTTTTGTACATGGCAGATTCATTTTGGAGCCCTCTCTGGGGATTTGGTTATAGGAAAATCCGCAGGCCTTCTTTGTGTTCTCTCCCCCTTAAATCTGCCCCATGGCCTGGATTTGAGAAGCAGCATTGCAGCGAGGGCCTCTCTACGACAAGCCATGGGAAACACCTCTTTTATCTTCACAAGACACACTTGAATTGTATCCTAGTGTGTACACTTGTTATACTTGCCCAGATTCTATAGCCTAGTTCTCAAACTGGGGTTCCATTTCAGCCCACTAATGTGTTGTTAGCACAGCAGGTTTTAATGCCTTCAGAAACAATGTACTGTATACACTGCACTCAACTCCAGGGGATACCGTTTATATTGTGATCGCCCTATGTTCTAGGGAACTATGCCCATTCATGGTATAGTGGCTCTGGGCGAGGCCCTCTCCAGCTCCTGCTGTACAGTAAGTCCCCTACATGTGAATGAATTCTGTTCTGAGAGTGCGTTTGTAAGTTCAGTTTATTCATAAGTCCAAAAAGTTAGCCTATCTACTCAACTAATACAATCAGCTGTATAGTACCGTAGTACTGCAGGAGGTTTATAATACTTTTCATAGAAATAGTATATAAAAAAACACAAAAAGTAAGGATTTTTTAATCTTACAGTACAGTAGTCCTGTAAGATTAAAATAGCTGGCATACAGGGGCTGGCACTGAGTGGACAGGCAAAAAGAGTTACTGACTGGAGGAGGGAGAGGAGGTGGGACATGGTACAGCTGAAGGATCGTCTGCAGTGGGAGGTGGAAGGCAAGTTGCCATGTCACTCACACTTGATGGAATGCACATTCACATTTTTCAGAGTTTGCAACTTGAAAGTTCATATGTAGGGAACTTACTGTATCCAAGTCTGGGTTGCATCTAAGTTTGAGATCCTTGTTATGTGACTGCTAGTCAACAGAGTACTGGGAGCCAGAAGACATAGGTTCAGTTCAGTTCAGTTCAGTTCAGTCACTCAGTCGTGTCCGACTCTTTGCAACCCCATGAATCGCAGCACGCCAGGCCTCCCTGTCCATCACCAACTCCCGGAGTTCACTCAGACTCACGTCCATCGAGTCAGTGATGCCATCCAGCCATCTCATCCTCTGTCGTTCCCTTCTCCTCCTGACCCCAATCCCTCCCAGCATCAGTCTTTTCCAGTGAGTCAACTCTTCGCATGAGGTGGCCAAAGTACTGGAGTTTCAGCTTTAGCATCATTCCTTCCAAAGAACACCCAGGGCTGATCTCCTTCAGAATGGACTGGTTGGATCTCCTTGCAGTCCAAGGGACTCTCAAGAGTCTTCTCCAACACCACAGTTCAAAAGCATCAGTTTTTCAGCGCTCAGCTTTCTTCACAGTCTAACTCTCACATCCATACATGACTACTGGAAAAACCATAGCCTTGACTAGATGGACCTTTGTTGGCAAAGTAATGACTCTGCTTTTCAATATGCTATCTAGGTTGGTCATAACTTTTCTTCCAAGGAGTAAGCGTCTTTTAATTTCATGGCTGCAGTCACCATCTGCAGTGATTTTGGAGCCCCAAAAAATAAAGTCTGACACTGTTTCCACTGTTTCCCCATCTATTTGCCATGAAGTGATGGGACCGGATGCCATGATCTTCGTTTTCTGAATGTTGAGCTTTAAGCCAACTTTTTCACTCTCCATTTTCACTTTCATCAAGAGGCTTTTTAGTTCCTCTTCACTTTCTGCCATAAGGGTGGTGTCATCTGCATATCTGAGGTTATTGATATTTCTCCCAGCAATCTTGATTCCAGCTTGTGCTTCTTCCAGCCCAGCGTTTCTCATGATGTACTCTGCATATAAGTTAAATAAGTTAACTTATTCATATAAGTTAAATAAGCATGGTGACAATACACAGCCTTGACGTACTCCTTTTCCTATTTGGAACCAGTCGGTTGTTCCATGTCCAGTTCTAACTGTTGCTTCCTGACCTTCATAGGTTTCTCAAGAGGCAGGTCAGGTGGTCTGGTATTCCCATCTCTTTTAGAATTTTTCACAGTTTGTTGTGATCCACATAGTCAAAGGCTTTGGCATAGTCAATAAAGCAGAAATAGATGTTTTTCTGGAACTCTCTTGCTTTTTTGATGATCCAGCGGACGTTGGCAATTTGATCTCTGGTTCCTCTGCCTTTTCTAAAACCAGCTTGAACATCTGGAAGTTCACGGTTCACGTATTGCTGAAGCCTGGCTTGGAGAATTTTGAGCAGTACTTTACTAGCGTGTGAGATGAGTGCAATTGTGCGGTAGTTTGAGCATTCTTTGGCATTGCCTTTCTTTGGGATTGGAATGAAAATGTTGTACTTCCTGATTCATGTGTTAATTATCAAGTCAGTTAACCTTGTGGAGCTTTGGGTTATTGACTTATCAATGAAACCTGTAATATCTATTTCACAGGGGTTGTTGTGAACATCATTTATACCCTGCTTTCCAAAGAGGATTTAGAGTGGACCCATATGGTTTCATAAAATACAGCAAGATAACATAAATTAGAAGTAACTGAGAAAGAAAAAGGGGAGAAAAAGTATAAAACAGGGCCAAGAGGTTGCCTGGTGGCTCAGACAGTAAAGAATCTGCCTGCAATGCAGGAGACCGGGATTCCATCCCTGGGTTGGGAAGACCCCCACCCCTGGAGGAAGGCATAGTAACCCACTTCAGTATTCTTGCCTGGAGAATTCTATGGGTAGAAGAGCCTGGTGGGCTACAGTCCATGGGGTGGGAAAGAGTTGGACATGATTGAGTGACTAACACTTTTTTAAAACAAGAGGTTGTACCTTCTGTCCAGATCTACATGCTTGCTAGGAGTGGGCCATAAATTTGCTTCTGGGAGTCCTGACAGCCAAGGAGAAAATGGAAGCTTGATCATTTTCTTTCATCACCATGTCCACAAGATCAAAAACACACTAGAAATTTAGGAGAAATATTCTTCTTACAAATACTTTAACTAAAGGAGACTGCTCTCAAGTATCTGCATAGCAGGGACACTGCATAAAGGAGCCAACAGTATCTGCTACAGAGAGAGGTTGCAGACTGACAGCCCAAAGAGGTCAGCATTTGTAGTGGTTAGTTTGGGTTTGTTTTGGCTTGCTGTCTGAAAAACTTGATCCCATATCTTAAAAAACCAGTCAAAATATCCATATACTTAGACATTGCAATCAAACCACGAAAAACACATTGAAATAAATTCTGGAAATAAACAATGTTTGTGAAAGAATGGAATACAACTAAAAATTCCCAATGACAAAAGAATATTTAAGAGTGTCATGTTTAGCCATATTATAAAGCCCAAAAGAATAAAACATTGAATTAGCCACAAAGTTCATTCAGTTTTTTTCTGCCAAACCAGTATGTATTTGTTGATCTTGAAAAAGAATTGTCCTAACAGTTTTCACTGGAAAATATGATTATAAACTTAATGATCCAACTTCTGTTATTTATACATATGCATAGAATGCAATTCTGATGTCATAAAACAATGCTATAAATAAACAGTATTTCTAGGTTTCTTTTAGTGATACTATTTGTGTTTGTTTTTTGTATAAAATATTCATGACCTATTTAATAGAGAAATAATAGAATTTAAAATAAAAAATTTAATCTAACACTTAAAAAAAAAGTCAGTTTCACAATATATGAATTTTTAGGTTTTCTTGTTTTAAAAAATCAGATAAGCAGATAATATCATGGCTGCATGTCAAAGATAGTTGGCACTGAGAAGAAGATGCTTTTTATTTTGATGTGGTTTGTGATTTCAGGAGCACCACAGTCCCTTCTACTCCCTACTGCCTCATCTCCTATAAAACTGCTTGGTTACTTAGGAATCTGCTTTACTGACTCTTACTCTATAACATCCTTTTTGCAGGTTCAGTAGTGTTTTCTCCTGAGAGGACTGACAGAAAATGAATGGGAAAATGCCGGCACATGATAAAACAGTGTACTGCAATGGAAGTGGAAAATATTATTTAAAATCACACCACTGAAGGTTAGAGTCCTTAAATGAATGAGAAGTAGCTAATTAATGGAATTTCAACAAATTCATGAATTTCCCAGAGTATTCTGCTGTTAGAAAATAGTGTACCCAGAGTATCTGTTCCATTTGCTTTTTAATAAAAATATTTTTTAAGAATTTTTATATTAAAAAAATGGGCTTCCCCTGTGGCTCAATGGTAAAGAATTTGCCTGTCAGTGCAAGGAGATACAGGAGATGTGGCTTCAATCCCTGGTTTGAGAAGATTCCCTAGAGGAAGAAATGACAAATATTCTTGCCTAGAGAATCCCATGTACAGAGGAGTCTGGGGCTGCAATCCATAGGGTCAAAAAGAGTCAAACGTGAGTGAATGACTGAGCATGCACACATACATATAAATAAATAAACAGAGCTATGTATTTTAATCAGAAAATAGTGTTATAGCAAAGCCATGTTTTAATATGCTTTTCCATGTATAAAGTATGATTGTTAGACTCTATTATATGATTGTAATGGTCATTACTTTTACAGTTGAATCCTAGTAAGGGTGGTATTTAAAGTCAAGATTCACTTCTGACTTGTAGACTCATTGAGTCAAGTAGTGCTCTTAGCACTGAGTTGCTAATTTTCCAGAAACATAATTTGAAGTCAGGATGTTGATGGGACTTTTCCAATTATCAGAAAGAATTCATACTCCAAAGTAGAAAATGAGTGATAATTGTCTAATGTTTCTGAAACGTAATGTTAGACATGGCTACGGAGTCTTTAATAGAAGATATCAGCATCAGTCTAGTGACTCCCAGCCCCCAAGTTCTAGCCCACGTTAGAGACAACTCGTGACCCAGAAGGAGATTAAAGACAGTCATCTCAGGAAAGAGTCACGGGCCTCATCAAGAGTGCTGGGGCGTTCCACCGCTTAGTGCCATGGAGAGAGGAGAGGAGGACTAGGACTCTCCCTGAACCCCAAGTCAAAGGAGAGGACCTCCAATCTAGAGGTTGGGGCCACGGCAGCAGTGAGAGGTTGACCTTTCATTTCTCTCCCCAGGCAGATGACTACTGAGCTGCCTCTGGTTCATCCAGGTGGAGCACGGTCAAGACTTTGAGGATGTGTGAATAAGAGACAGGGGCCTGCTTCCCACATGCAGGACTTGGTAGCTGGGAAGTGGTTAAAGCAGCTTATGAAACTGAGACCAGCCGAGGGTTGTCAACACTGAAAAGCTCAGATTCCACCATTTGGTTGGGAAAGATGTGTATATTCTTCTTGAGTCAAGCAGCACTAGGAAAGGTTGAAAGTTTGAGCACTTGTTGCTGGACCTTGCCAAGTAGGTGGACTTTGGAGTGAGCTGACCCAGGCAGGGCACACAGACTGCGAAGTCTATGAGGAGGCTGGAGGTGTATGTGTGTATGTGTGGTGGGAGGGTTCACAAAAGGCCAGTCAAGTGGCTTTTCAAACACATTAGGAAACTGGGCAGGGGAAGTCCCATGTGGCACCTCCAAAGGACCTACAAACACACCCCTTGAGTGTATCAATATGTGACTGTCACCTCACACAGACAACTTTGTAGACAGAGGAGAATTGCAAACAGCACAGACTGGTGTCCAAAGTTGCACAGCCCCCTCTGCATCACTTCCTCTTGTGTTGACCCTTGAGGAGCTACAAGCAGCAAGCTGGTGCAGGGAGCAGTGAATGAAGTAGGGCAGATTAAAAGGGAGGGTCATGGGTCCCTCCCTACTCCAGGCCGTGGAGATGGGGCAGGATGAGAGCAGCTTTGGACTGGTTGAATTTGGATATGAGATCACTAGACCTTCAAAAAAATGAGTGAGTCTTGGTTTCCACAGATAAGGCTGTTCTCTTAAGTGAAAGTGATTGAAAACCTACAAGATCTTTGTGAAATGCTCTCCAGCCTCAGGGAAGGGAGCTCCAGCCCGACATACAACAGAATATGCAAAGACAGTGATGAGAGAAAGGTGAGACCATATCCTCAAGTTCCCACCAGTCCATAAGCCATAAACTATGCAACTCATATTATTTGATGGGATTCTAATACGAACCTTCCCATGTCTCTTCCCCACCAACTTTATAACCGGCTTTTGTGGCAGTGTTTCTTATTCAAAATTAAATTCTTGTAACCAAAAAGTCAGAATCATAATCTTCTAGGCTTTTCTTAAAAATATTTTCTCTTACAGTTGAATTGGTTGACTTGCTTAATTAGTGTCAAAGGTGAATCTATTCTAGACATCATTTCTGAGTCATGATGTATAATAGTTAGCAACAATTTTGATTTTGATCTTCAGTCATGGTGATTTCAAATGGGATAATTAAATCATTGTAATTTCATGTTTTGTAGAAACTGTGAAGAAATTAATATAAACCATCTTGGATTGCTTCCTTTTTTTGTGTTAATTCATGAGTACCTTCCAGCAGTTCCAGTTTAAAGGGAGGTAGACTCTGGTTTCCTGTTTATCCACCTCATGGTTTTTCCTTTTGGTAGTAGAGAATTCAGGGCTAAGGATAATCCTTACCATGTGACAAAGCCCCCTCTGAAACTTCATACGGAGTTTATTAGCTGGCTTAAGTTGCCATAACAAAATACCACAGGCCAAGTGGCTTAAATAACAGAAATTAATTTTCATGTAATTCTGGAGGTTAGAGGTTCACGATGGAGGTGTCATCAAGGTTGGTTTCTGATGAGACATCCCTTCCTGGCTTGTACATCGTCACTTTCTTGCTGTGTCCTCACATGGCCTCTTGTCTGTGCAGCCAGAGAGGGAGAGGGAAAGAGAGAGACAAAGAGAGATATGGAGAACAAGCCAGAAGCTCAGGTCTCTCATCTTCTTATTGTAAAAATGCCAGTCCTGTTGGATTAGGGCTCCACCCTGTGACCTCATTTCACCTTAATTACCTCCCTAACGTCAAAGTCAGAGTGTTAGTCACTCATTTGTGTCTGACTCTCTGATCCCATGGACTGTATGTAGCCCACCAGGCTCATCTATCCATGGAATTCTCCAAGCAAGAATACTGGATTGGGTTGCCATTCCCTTCTCCAGGGGATCATCCCAACCCAGGGATCGAACCTGGATCTCCTGCACTGCAGGCATATTCTTTACCATCTGAGCCACCTGGGAAACTAGTTACTTTGACCTTCCTAAAGACCTAACTCCAAATATAGCCACACTGAGGCTCAGGGTTTTAGCATAGGAGTTTGAGGAGAATATAATTCAGTTCATAACAAGGAAGGAGGGAGAGATTCTTTTAAAGTTTTCTCTTCTTAAGATTAATGTTTCTAAAAAAGCAGATTCTTTAATTTCAAATTTAGGAGACTTCTAGGGCCAGTTACCTATGGAATTTTCTTTTACAAGTGTCTGAAACTCTGCTCAAACTAGTCAGAGAAAAACTGGCCATTTTTGGCATATGGCCAAAGGTCACATATGTCAGCCACAGCTGGATCCAGGGCTCCATCGTTAAGTGTCTGTTCTCTGCCCCAGTCCTATTTTCCTCTGGGTTGGCTTCCTCCTCAGGTAGGTGCTCTCTCTGGAGTGGCATCGGTGACCTGGGGCAGCTTCAGGCTGACCCAGTCCTTAATGTTTGTAACTTTAAAAGGAGGGATGCTCTCTCCCAAGGATCAGTTCTAATTGCCCCTGCATGGGGTAGGGATACTTGCTGATGGCCTGGACCCTCGCAGGTGGGAGAGGCCCAGCTCTCAAACAGAGAAGATTCAGGGTAGATTCAATTGGAAGACATGCCACAGTCTTGCCCTTCTAAATTTCTGAGATAAGACAATTTATTCTTCCTTTTCTAACTTGTATAATTTTGTAATTGCCAGTTCAAGGAAGTTTCCAATTAGTTCATCTTTATCATATTTGAAGAGATTCTATTTTAAGGTTGTTAGAATCTTTTGGAAAGCCACTTGGCATCATGTTGACCTTTGCACACGTCTCTGTACAGATCCTTCAGCAGATTTGGCTCCTGTGTCTTTGCTACCTGCAGGCTGTCTGCTGGGATGGCCGGAATCTCTGTTCTCTCGCCTCAACCTCTCTGCTCCCTTCTGCACACCTGGTGTAGCCCCTCTCATGTGGGTGAACATGCCTGATCCCACATCTGAACTTCTTGGGGTCAGACAGAGCTCTCATTTTAGAAAAGTCACACGGTACATATACTGTAGATATATAGATACTCCCAGCAGGATCTGGGGTAGTACCCAGATTCCATCTCATTAACATTTCTGCAGGGCAACATGTGAATGTTGACACTAAGTGGGAATAATAAAAGTCTACAGTAGCCTTGAGACAGGCTTGGACCTGTGGGCTGGGACCCTTTGCTACAGTGCTTGCACACAGACAAATGAAAATGCAAAGAACTTATGAGGGACTAAAAATAACTGTATGTATGCACAGTTGGGGCAAATTATCAACAAGATAGAAAAAAGACCGAAAACCTAACTGCCACTTCTGAAGAGCTGGGTGTAAAAAACCGGGTGTCAGGAGCAAAAGTAGGGTACTGTGCGTGTCCCCTGCTCTCAACACCACCAAAGGGGTGGGCAGACCACCTAAACCAGCCTCTGGCCCAACCCCTGAACCTGCCCCTACCCTCACCCACATATGAGCCAACTCACTGGAGCGGACGGAGTTCTCACTCCTTCCTGCTGCAGCAGGGGCCCCAATAAAACTTCGCCTGAGTTTCTTGTCTGGCCTCTTATCAATTTCTGTTGATGAAGGAGGCCAAGAAACGTGATCAGCAACAGCCTGGTATCAGTTCAGGCCAGATTTGACCACTAAATAAGTTATGAGAGATTTATTTTCAGGGAACACTTTATGTTTCAGATTTGTAGGCAAGGATTCTGGACCTATGTTTGCATGTATGTAGTAAGTGCTTGTGAGTACCTCTGCTGGAATCTCAGTAGCTCTGACTGGTCTCCATGAAATTTAAAACTTAAGAAGCATTTGAATTTAAGGAACATAAAGTAGTGCTTTCTAGTGTCTTGAGTTTATACTTGTATCTGTTGGGGGTAGATAGCTATAAAGAAAAAACAATTTTGTGCTGATGTCTTTACTTTGAGAGGTTCCTGGTGGGTAAATAGTTAGAAAGGCACGATACTTGAAATTAAAAGTTTTTCATTTTTTCATTTTTTTCTTAAGTACTACTTACCATCCAGGGGAAGGAAAGCATTCTCACCAAAAATGGTTATTACCAAGTGAACTGAGGTCAGCGTGAAATTCGTTCATAACTTTCTATTTCAAACCCCTTGTGGGGTTTTCACAAGAGGATTTTCCATGTGCTTTTGTCTTTGAGTACAGAAATTAGAGAAGACTCTTACCAGGAGTGAAAGCAATTCAAGCAACCAAAAATAAATTATTTTACCATTTGGAACCAAGAAGTTCAAGAGAATTTTTTAAGTTTACAACTCTTGGGCTCTCCCAGGGAGAGACAGAGGGCAAAATTGATTCCAATGTTTGCTAATGTTCCTGCCAGCTTGTGTCAGCCATTTACCATCATGATGCCTCCGTTATCCCATCTGTCAGCACCAAGAGTCTTTGCTGTATTTCAACATGTCATGTTTTCAAGAACTTCTCAATGCTGCATTCTGGTGCCTGGCAAATGTTGTGGGTGAATTTGCTGTACTTCTCTCTGATGCCTGCCGGGAGGGAGCTAGAGGAAGGATTTAGAGCATTTTCTGGTAAATCCAGATGATCACACATACTCTGCCATTGAGGTGAGCGAATGGCGTTAGGGCAGCTCTCTCATTAGAATGGTAAAAACTGACTTTTTAAATGCTCTATATGATGAGTATGGGGTTGGCTATGTACATAGGAAATATCCTGATCTGGAAAACACTCTAGGATTGATAAAACTAGTGGGTTTTTCAAATGTGGTTGGTTAGAGTGGTAACACAGGATTCAGCATCTTTGCATTGTAAATGAGGCATCAGAAAGCTGGCATGCCAAGGAACTTTGGCAGCAATGTGACATTTCGGGTTTGCGCCCATTGGCACTGTGTTTCTCTCCACTTCATGGGGAATCTGCCACCTGGTTCAGCCACAGGCCTGGGGGTTCAAATGGAGAATTTCCTGCTGGCTACTGGTCTGGGTACTAGAGGGCAGAGAAGACTTCTTGGGAGCCACCTGCCTGTACAAAGCTTTCCTTTCAGATTCAACCCAGTTTCTTCCCTTTCTATAGCTTTCCCTAAATACTCCAACCCATATTGATCTTTTCCCACTCTGAATTTCAGTCATGCCACTTTTTGCAGGAGAAAGGAGAGGGGAGTGCATCTGTTCATATTTGCTGTTCTGCTTATCTATGCTATGTAACTACCCCCAACGTTTAGTAGCTTAAAACAGGAAATGTTTTCTCATGTCTCCTGGGTTTGTGGATCAGGAGTTCTGACAGATCTCAGCTGGGAGTTTCTTTCATCCTTGTGGACCCCAGTCGAGGTCACTCAGTGGTTTGTTGGCAGATGGCTGATCTGGAGGAGGCTAAGCAGCTTCACTTACATGCCCAGTGCCTTGGTGGAGTGGCTGGAAGGTGTACTCAGCTGGGATGTCCCCAGACCACTTACACCTACGCTTGGTGGTCTCAGACTGATTGTATGGCAGCTGATTCCACCCATGGGATCACTTCAAGAAAAGGAAGAAGAAAAAGGAAGTGGAAGCTAAAGTATTCTAAGCCTGGGCCCAGAGTCACTTCTGCTATATTCTAATAGCCAAGCAGTTACAACTCCCAACTTTAAAGGAAGAGACCCTAGTCCCCACCTCCTATAGCATATTTGGCCACCACCTTTAATCTTCACACTTACCTTTTTTGTTATCCAATTTTCTTTAGTATTGTGCTGCTTTCTCCAAATTAGATTGTCTCATAAATCTTCAGTACTTAGAGCAGGATTCAAGGAATACTGGTTTGAAATGAAAAGAGTTGAAAGTTTCCCTCTCTAATCACCTTCTCAAGAGATGTCCAGGTTTTGGGAAACAATTTAGGGATATCTTTTCTAATCACATCGCTCAGATTGAAGCTCATAGGCATTTCTAGATTTCTTCCCAGGCTGAGGAATATGTTCTTTCTATCTGGGGCTCAACGGTATCAAGGCTGAGCTAGGCTCAGTGAAAGCTCTTTTTCCTGATAGTTCGTTAGTTCAGGGGCCAGCAAGTTTATTTGACACAAGTTTATTTTGTGTCATTCCAGCTCCGTGGAACCTGTGGCTAACTAAACACACTCATTACTTATACTGCAAAAAGAGTGAAAGACGTCTGTTGTTAGTCTGTTCCTGACACTTGAATCTCTTCTTTCAGCCCACTGTAGATTAGAGATTCTTAAGATAAGCAAGAAAAAAAAAAAAAAGGCATTTTTGTCACCATAGCCTATTAATTTCTACCCTGAAGCATAGAATGTGGTTATTTCTATAATGATCTTAGCTTCCGGAGTAATTGATGGTTCAGTGACATACATAAGCACACACTCCATGTGAACATTTATCAGAAGAATCTGACTTAGCTTTCAAGAGTGATCATTTCCCCCCAATTATTCTATACATGGTGTTTAGAGAATTTGTAGTTTATATAGAATTAGACATGACTTAGTGACTGAACAACAACAAATATTGAAATTTGCTGACATTTAGGCTTGTCTTGTAGATTGTTATTCTAGAGTCCAGGATATCCTAGGAGAAACTCATCATTAAGAATAGCTGCTGTGGTTCCTGGCAAGCCCACCTTTGGGAATATTTCTGTCCCCACCTCACCAAGCCTTGAGTGGCCCTCTCTTGTTAACATAAGAATAACAAGCTGATACTCAAAGGTGAGTTTTTTCCTAAGGTATCATAATTGGAATCTTTCTGTCTCCTCTTTGCCTCTTCTATACTATTTTTTTTTTGTTCTTTTAAATTCCATAGCAATTTTTTAAAAACCTCCCCACACAGTTTGATAGGCAATGAACTTTCTCTTCTGGGTGGTTTCTACCTGAGGGAAATGGAATAGCACACCCGTGATATTTCTCTGACTTCCTCCCACTCTGCCTCACAAATCAACGAAAAAGAGGCTGCTTCGGGGCTCTGAGCTCTGGCTTTGTGGCATGTGAGTGTTCAGTCACTCTTCCCCAAAATAGGATTTCATTCACCAGTTGCTGTAAGTTACTTGTGACTTCTAATAGACTTTGCAGCAGTGATTCATTTAGCCTTGGCTCAGAGAGAGAGAGATTTTAGGTGAGGAGGGATGGCTGGGACAGGGGAGGTGGGTGGGCAGGACAGGTGTGGCAGAATCCCTCCCCAAGGGTGATAACAACCTTCAGCGTTATGCTTTATACCAGGCACGCCACCTTACACGTTATCCTGGTTGAATCTCTCAACAGTTCTGTGGAGTAAAAAGGCATTACTGAATACAGAGGGAAGTTGAGGTTCAGAGGGGTTAAGCGACTTGCCCAGTGATATATAGCTGGTAATTAGACCCAAGCTTCCTGTCACAACATATTCCTTCAGGCTTCTCCATTTCACTGGACGGTACAGCGATGTTCATATTAAACGCCTAGCTGCGATGGGACTTTCTCCCTTATTTCTCTCATATCCTGCTTTTGGTGTAGCAGTGAATCCCTGCCAGCTTCACTTTTTCTTTTTTATTGGTTTATGACATCATATAAGTTTGATGTGTACAATACTGTATTTTGACTTCTGTATACCCTCCATCATGTCCATCACCAAAAATTCAGTTTCTATCCATCACCAAACCCTTTTCCCATTTTGCCCTCTCCCGCCCCCTTCCCCTAAGGTGACCACTATTCTGCTTAGTTACACCCAGAATCTATCTCCTCTGTCACTCCTACCCTGATCCCAGCCAGCGTCCTCTCTCTGCCTGACCACTGTGAGAGCCTTGTCCCTGGTCTCCCTGCTTCTGCCCTTGTTCCCCTTGTTCCCAGCACCCAGGCAGGGAAGTCTGTACTAGGGCTGCAATCTGCCTTCTACCCCCATTATTTCTCCGGCCTGCCTTGCCATCATTCTCATGCTTGTTCACTTTACTTCAGTCATGTTGCTATCCTTGCTGTCTCTTCAAAAATCATGGCCTTTGCATTTGCTCTTCCATCTGCCTGGAATCCTCTTGTCCCCGGGAGCCACATGATTTACTCTCTAACTTTTATGTCTTTGCTGGAATGATGCCTTTTTAATGATGATCCTGTGTAAAAACCTTTCCCATTCCCTCCCCCCACAGCTAGAATTCCTCCTTTCTCCGTAGCACTGTATTTTTTCCCATACTACTATCATAAGCTGGCTTACTGAATATTTTACTCATGTATTTGTTTACTGTCTGTCTCCTACTAGAATGTAAGGGCCATGAGGACATGACTTCAGTGCTGGATTCCTAGTAGCTCTCACAATGCTTGGCACATAGTAGATACTCAATAAACTTGAGTGGTAAATGAATGGGTTATTTAATCTTAAGACTTTAAATCCCACCATCTCTGCTCTTTCCAGATGGTCACCATGCTGCTGGTTAATTTTTATATGATTACATTGATAGAAAACAGCTCATTTCAGGAAATAGCTGAAGAATGCATGTATAAGAGAGGAAACTGGCCCCTAACTTCTGACATCCATTTGGACTTTGATATTCTGTGATTAAAAGGCTGATTTTGTGATACAAAATTGTTTCTGTGTCCCAGAGGACAGGGTATCCTTGGGCTGTGGATGTCATCTCTCTGGTCCTTAGCTTTCTTGTCTATAATATATGCAAATTGGTAGATAATCATTACCCTTTTCCCACATTAAATATGATAATTTGGCCCACTGAGTTAAATAAAAGGCCCTACTGCTTAGTTTGTGTTGCCTCCTTCTGAATGTGTTGTTGTTAAGTCGCTAAGCCATGTCTGACTCTTGCGTGTGTATCAAAGGCTTAAGCTCTCTGAGAACCAACACTAACTTTTCCTTTAGTTGGTTTATTTCATCACAATCCCAGATGTGATGTTCTATACTCAGCTGCATGTCAACATGCTTATTGACACAACTAAGAACCAAATCACACTGAGCTCTGAGCTTCCCTGTAATCTGAAGTTCCTTGGTTGATACATTCCACTACATTTCTGCATACATATGATGGCATCCACAGTCACCCTAATCAATGCTTACTTTTATTTGGTAAAGTTAACTCCACATGGAGATCAACAAGCAGGCTATCAAGAAATAGTAGAACTGTATGCATTGAAGATCTTCATGCTGAAACTCTTAGGATTCTGTGGATTGGTATAAGCGTCCAAGTTTAAAATCTGCCTTGAATGAAGGGATGAATGTTGAGTTACCAACTTGGCTTGATCAATAGTGACAAGCTATTGCTTGTTGTGTAAGATTGGAAGAGAGTGTATATGGGAGAGGAAATACATTTCAGTGTCCTAAATCCACAGCCTCAAAGAGGTAAAGATATTGGAAATGTTGAAAAGAGTGTTAAAGCTTGATGGACCTCTAATGGCTGTAATCCTGTCCTTAAGATTTTTAAGAAACTCAGGACAGATCTGTTTTAATGTCACCAATCACCACATTTTAGTAAGAACTGGTTGACTTCCCTTTTAGTGTGAGATTTTGAATAATGTGTGTTATTTCAATATATCATTTTATAGATGGACAGGATGTTTTCTCCTTCCAGAGGAGTACTTCCTTAATTTTACAGGGAAAATGCATATTAAAAAGAGCTCATGTTCAAACACTCTTTCTTTCTCTCCCTTCCTCTTTTTTTCCTTCTCTGACTCCATGTACACACATTTTATCTCAATGAAGTGCCGTGTACTTTTAACTTAATACATCAAATATGGACTTAGTCCCTACTGTGTAAACTATTCTGCTGAAATATTAGAGGAAAGAAACGGTGAAATGGTGCACATATCCTACCCTCAGAAGTTTACATTTGGAAAAGGGAGAAAATCAAAAGCTAGCATTCATTGCGCATACGGAAAAAAAAAAAAGTTGCAAGTCAAATGCTTTGCAGGGAGAATCTTTTGGCAGAAATACCAAGAGATTTCCTGAAGGAGGGATTCGCAGAGGAGACCGAGGTGACGGGATAATTTAGATCAGGTTCCCCTCTGCCACGTGCTGCTCTTTGCATTCAAAATGCTTGAGTTTGCAAGATGTCAGCTCCTGTGCAACTTTTCTGGGACTCAGGTTCATGCTCACAACGTTGGTCTGTGGAGAAGAATGAGACTGGGTGACAGCCAGAACAAATGGAATCCTCCAAGGCAGGGAGAAATATAGAGAAAGGAAATGAAATGACCTGATCCTAGGAACTGCCACAGGGAAAGGGTGGGAGAGAGGAGAGTGGGCAAAGACTATTCATTGTCAACTGTCCAGCCTTTCAAATGTCACCCGAGGACACGGCCGCAATTAGCATGCAACCAGACAGTGCACAATGAATGCACATTTTGGCTTGGTTGGCGGCAATAGTTGAGACTCAGACAAAAGCAGTTTCAGTTGCAGAGCTGGTGCCAGGCTTTCAGAGAGAGAATAAATTAGGCTGCTGTGACAAGCTGTTCCATTGCAGCAACAATAGTTTGGACTTGCAACGCGGCCTGTCAACCAGGCCTCAAAATACATCTTCATTTGTTGTTGGGCAGTTGGGAAAGACGAGTCACTAAAGAATTCTATAATACATCAAAGGCCATGAATTCCAGCTTTAATACAGTCACACCTTACCCCAGCCCTCATTCTGCCAAAAGAAACTCTTCAGTATACCAAAAATTATGTGGAGTCTCTCTCCTTTATTTAGTGCTATTTATAATATGCTGTGTGCCTAGTTCTTTGCAAACTGTGAGAGGAAAAAAAAAAAAAAATCAGCCATTCTCTTTAGGATTGAATTTGAGTTCTGCAAACATTCATTGAACACCTACTGTTTCCAAGCATTATGTTGGTTGATGGATTGATGGATGAAAAAGTTGTGGTTGGAAAGCCCAGGCCTATTAGTCAGGCTGTTAACAGCGCAAGAGAAGTAGCACCAGCAATGTGTTGGGTGGTTAGGGGAAGGAGAGGTTATGGTTTGAGAGAGTGAGAATTCATTGAATTGTGGATCTGACCAGGTTCACACCTGGTTAAGAGTCAAAAGGAGCTGGTTGGAGAATGGAGCATTTTAACATGTGATGATTTGTGTGGAGTCATTCCAACTTTGCATTGCTTTTCTGCAGCTACTATAACAAATTGTCACAACACAAATGATTACTTTACAGTTCTGGAGATGAGAAGTCTGACATGGGTCTCAGTGAATTAAGATCAAGGTGTTGACAGTGTATGCTCATTCTGGAGGTTCTGTGGGGAATCTTGCCTCTTCCATCTTCAAGAAGTTGCCCACATTTCTTGGCTCATGGTCCCCTTCCCTCTTCAAACCCACCAACAGTGAGTTGAGTTCTTCTCCCACGGCATTACCCTTTTTTTTGCCTCTTATGTGTAAGGACTCTTGTGATTACCCTGGGCTCACTTGGATAATGTGGGATAATCTCCCTATTTAAAGGATAACTGATTAACAACCTTAAAAATTCCATTTACAGCCTTAATTCCCTTTGCATATGACCTAATATAGTCACAGGTTCTAGGGCTTAGGATATGGATGTATTCAGTGGGTAGAAGAGGGGCATTATTCTGCCTACCACGCTCTCATCCAGCCTCCAAAATCACAGATTGTGATCAATTGGATAAGGACTCAGGACATGTACTCTGGGCCCAGGAGAGAGGAGGGTTACCTGATCTTTGCTAAGAGTAATCTCATTTCACCATAGCCAGTGCAATTGGGGCTACAGATCCAGAGGAAGAAGGGGCAACATGTTATGTGGGAAGAGCACCTGCCTGGTAATCAGAAGACTTAGATTTTGGTTTTTCTTCTGTAAACTAACTGCTAGCTGACTGTGGCAAGTAACTGGACAAGTCTGGATTTCCACTTCATCCTCTATAAAATGAAGGTGATGGATTGTGCTAGTGTAAGTCATTTTAGTCGTGTCCAACTCTTTGTGACCCTATGGACTGCTGCCAGGCTCCTCTGTCCATGGGATTCTCCAGGCAAGAATACTGGAGTGGGTAGCCGTTTCCTATTCCAGAAGGTGGTGGATTAAATGTTCTCAAATCACTGTTCTCAAATGCCCTTTCAGTTTCTAGCTCTCCATGACTCTACTAACAAATGTACTGAAAACACAGACAGACTGGCCTGTTGAAAATGTCTTGCCATCACTACAGCATCAAAAAGCTAGACTAGTGTACAAAATATTGTCTATCCACAACTCAGGCTCTGTGCCCCTTTTATTCCATCCTGGGTGCAGCCCCATCATCTTGCTCCCAGTGACTATAATGCGCTGTGTCCATCCCTATTCTATTTTCTTAAACTGGAAATTCTGCCAAAAGAGTCATGCCAGCAAATTAGGTGATTAGAGATAAAACTGGTTCTGCGGGCAATGT
Source organism: Bos indicus x Bos taurus (assembly GCF_003369695.1). Classification (NCBI taxonomy): domain Eukaryota; kingdom Metazoa; phylum Chordata; class Mammalia; order Artiodactyla; family Bovidae; genus Bos; species Bos indicus x Bos taurus. The sequence goes on from NC_040085.1 coordinate 77,609,478, forward strand.
GGGAGACCTGGGTTTGATCCCTGGGTTGGGAAGATCCCCTGGAGAAGTGAAAGGCTACCCACTCCAGTATTCTGGCCTAGAGAATTCCATGGAGTGTGTGGTCCATGAGCCACAGAGTTGGAGACAACTGAGTGACTTTCACCTTCACAGTTGAAACATGGCTTTAAGGAAATTAAATTGGAGATGTATGAGGTCAGGCTTCCCTGCTGGCTCAGTGGTAAAGAATCTGTCTGCCAATACAGGTCAGGAAGATCCCCTGGAGAAGTAAATGGAACCCACTTCAGTATTTTTGCCTGGGAAATCCCATGAACAGAGGAACCTGGCAGGCTATAGTCCATGGGGTTGCAAAAAGCGTTGGACACGACTTAGCGACTAAACAGGAACATGTATTCATATGAATACATACATATGAATTCATATGAAATACATTCATATGAATTCAAATGAATACATTCGTACATAATTGAAATTGAGCATTCTAGAGAGACTTGAGAAGGTTGGTTCTGCCTTTTAGAGCTTGCATTATGGGCAAGAAACCTGAGCCTAGGAAGAAATAATATATATGTGGGTTATTAGGCAACTTCTTCATTACCTTTTTTCCTTTCATCAAAGAACTATACATATGCAAGTAACTAGATCACCTCCTCTCTTCTTTTTTCCCTTTAATCACAACTGAGAGGGAAGTTTCCAGCTGGGCATTAAATTAGGTCAACAGCTAACACAGCAGGAGTATAGGTGACAGGGACAGCAAGAGGCATATACACAGGAAATAAAGGGCACCGTGTAGCCAGCATGGGTAAGCTATGGAATAATGCACGGGCCCATTAAGATTTAAAGTAATAAGAGATGAGAGGAAATACGGTTACCAGCCGTTGATAAACACTCCTGCCTTATGAAGGTGTTAATTTCACTCACTGGCTCTTGATGCCTCAAGTATAATTTCTCGTGGCGACCTTTATCCCCCAGCGCAGGCCTAAAGGACACCTAGGAAATGTCACCTTTGTAGTTGCTCGAAGAATAACCTTGGGTAACTGCGGGGAGACCTGAATACTTCAAGTATGGCAGGTGTATGGAGTTTCATCCATTTACAAAATTGTTGATTCAGCTTAAGAAGGTATGAAAAAGATGTCCTTGACCCTGGTATGTGCAGATGGAAGTGGCATTTCATCAGGAGTGTATATGGAAATGTGCCTGGCTGCAAAACGGAAGATATTTTCTGCTCAAATATGTAATAATTTGGAACCATTTATTACTAGTGAACAGCAGTGTTTCCTCCCCGTGAAACTGCTAATATTGGACTAGGACAGCCTGTCCCGCCAGGAGCACTGTCCAGATTGTTCCTGGAGGTGAGGGAGGGGGCCATTCCTTCCATGCCATACCAAGTTAGGAGTGTCCCAGGAAGTCATTTTCCCCTGCCAATGGATTAGGAGCAGTTCTAGCGTCAGTCCACGTTGGGTGCAGAAGCATCCTGCCCCTCTGACTTAAGCACAGTCATGCTCTCTTTAAGTCTATCAGGTCAGTCCCAGTTCATATTCTCACCCTCCAGTGCGACTGGAACTCGGGTACATGTTCATGAGCTCTCAAACCAGAGCCCCATCAGGGTTGCCTCCAGGGCCTGGGGTTCTACTCCCTGCCGTCCAGTCACTGCACGGTTAGCGCAGCTCAGCCTTCACCACCGGTACCACCCCAGACCTTCCAGAGTGAAACCAAAGGCCACGGGAGTTTGTTTTCATCGGGCCAAGGCTCACACAGTAGACAGAATAATGGCCACCGTGGATGTCCACTTCCAAATGCCCAGAGCCTTCGTATTTACTGTCTTGCATGACAGAAGGGACTTTGCACATGTAAGTTCAGGATCTTTAGGTAGGGAGATTACCCCAGATTATCTACATGGGCCAAATGTAATCAATAAAGGGATAATGGCAGGAGGCTCAGGGTCAGAGAAGTGTTGTTGTGATAGAAGCAGAGGTCAGGTTGATGCTACTGTTGGCTTTGGAGAAGGGAGAGGCCACACGCCAAAGAATGAAGGCAACCTCAAGAGCTTAAAAAAAAAATAAGCAAGGAAATGAATTTTTCCTTTAGAACCTTCAGAACAATCACAGCCCTACCACCCATTTTAGGCTTTGGACATCCAGAAGTGTAAGAGAATTAATTTGTGTTACTTTAAGACCCTGAGTCTGTGATAATTTGTTAATGTAGCAGCAGGAAACAAATGCAGGTTACCAGGTTCCATGACTCTGCATTAACTGCTTTCTGGGTTAATTAACAAGAATACATCTGTTTCCTTTCACAGAAAATTTATCCTCACCCACCAGAGTGCAAGTTTGCTACCTGGATTCCATCAAATCCCAAAAGCACTGTAGCATCAACTGAACAAGTCAACAATTAACAGAATGTCTGTCTTGTGTGGTGATTACAGTTGGATATAGTGAGATGACTACTTTCACTGTTCTGATTTTCTATATGTGTTTAATGAGCATGTGTTATTATTTTGCAATTAAATGACTTAATAAGTGAAAATTTTAAAGGAATAGAGAAATTTCTCATTTTTATAGTGCTACAATCTGTTACCTAATTATTCATGAGAACATGAGTGTTGTTTGCCCAACAAAAAGGTAGAAAAACAGTAGAAGAGCACCCCTATGAGTGAAAGCAGTTACCTATATACCAGGAACAGTGCATAAGAGTGAGTCTTACCTGTAGATTTCTAGACCATCATGAGTTTAATAAGGGCACTGTAGTAAGCAGAGTTCTGAGAGCCTCCCAGAGCATACCTGCTTTGCATAATATCTGGATCTTTGAATGTAGGTCTATCTCTTTATTTCTAGGATCAGATATGTTATACAGCACAGACTTTTATAACATGGGGATCATTTGACTGGGCTTCACCTCCCATGAAGCCTTCAAGAGCAGAGTTTTCTCTGGCTAGTAGCAAAAAAAGAACTCAGCCTTCAAGCACGAAAAGGATTTTTCTGGCTGTCAATGGATATGTAGGGTATATTGGTAAAGCTGCTCTTTCACTTCTGCCCTCTGATTTCACACATGAAGGTCTCTTATGGCCCATTCTAGTCAGAAACATACAGAGCAGGAAATTCTGGGAAAGGTAGTTAGCCTACGCAAGGTGACAGCAGAGTCTCGAAAGAGAAATCGTGTCATGAGTCATGGGGAGATGGGAGCCATTAGCAGACTTAGATGAATGATTGATGGCCCAGAAGCAGACCTACAAAGGGCCAGAGATATTCCTTAGAAGGAATTGGCTTGTGCAGTTGTAGAGGCTGACAAGTCCCAAGATCTGCAGGGTGAGTCAGCCAGCAGGAGGCCCAGGAGACCTGATGTGTAGTTCCAGTCCAGTGACCCACAGGCTCAAGGCCCAGGAAGAGCCAATGTTGCCAATCAAGACTGGATGGCAGAGGGGAAAACGTTCTATCTCCAAGGGCAATCTGGCAGGGGGAATTCCCACTTAATCAGGGATGGTTGGCCTTTTGTTCTATTCAAGCCTTCACCTGATTGGATGAGGTCCACCCACACCCTGCTTTATTCAATCTACTGACCTAAATGCCAAACTCATCTAAGAGCACCCTCTTAGAAACACTCAGAAGTGTTTGACAAACCATCTGAATACCTTGTAGCCCACTCAAGCTGATTCATCAAATTAACAGTACAAAGAATGTGAGTGTTACAGTTAAGTGTCAGTTTTGGCATCCTGACCAGCCTTTTGTAACCTCAGGCTCTTCACATGTAAAGGGGGGGTGATGTATTTATCTCTCAGAACAACTGTGAGGACCAACTGCTAATATAACTACTCAACAAATGTAGTGAGCACCAACTGTATACTAGATGCTGTTCCCCACACTGTAGACACAGTTACGAAGAGAGAAACTACATCCTTGTTCTCATGGAGCTTAAGGTGTAGAGAGAAGAGATGGATCAAAGCAAATCAATCAATAATTATTATTTAATCACCCAATGCTCAACGTAATAGAAGTTCTACATTCATTTGCATCCTGGGAAGTAGTTATGATTTTCCTTTTCTAAATGCTGAAACAGAGGTTACTTGCCTCAGATCTCTTCTACCAAGGGTCAGTTGGAGTCTTCTGACTCCATTCCAGCACTCTTTCTACAAAGCCCTCTTCCAGCAGAAAATATAAGCCTCAAGTTCTCACATAGTTACTAAACTTAAGTGGAGAATCTTATCTCATATGGACAGATGGCTATGACTTTATACACTAAGAAAACCTACTTAGGCAGGTGTTTAGGCTATAACAAGAAGTGGAAACATGACCCTAATCCTAATTTAATGGGCTTGCTGAAAGTTATTGGTTGCTACTAATACAGAGATAGTTATTGGTGTATTAATGCAGAGAGAGTGAGACATATGTAACAAGCTAAAAAGTAAGGGATATAACAAGATTCTCGGGGCAAGAGAGACCACTGGGAACTAGACACATTTGTTTCATGAATTTAAATAACATTGAGTTTCTATTACTAGAGTGATAAATGCAATGAAGAAAATAAAAGTAAGTGATGGGATCAAGTGGCTAGGGGAGGGGCCCTCTTGATACAGGTTGGTCAGGCAAGGCTTCTGTGAGCAAGTGACTTCTGAGACAGGACTGCAGAGGCAGATCTGCAAAAACCTAGAGGAAGCTCATTGTAGGAGAGGGATTGCAAGTGCAAAGGCCCTGACGCAGAGCGAGTATGATGTGCTTGAGGAATAGGGAGAAGAGTGGCTGGAGGTTGCTGAGCAACTGGGACGTGGTAACCCATGCATCTGGAAGGATAGAGAAGAGCCAGATCCTACAGGGCAGTGTAGCCCACAGTGAGGGATTTGAATTTTATACAATTCAAATTCCAGTGAATTTTATACAATTCAGTTCCAGTTACACTGGAAGCCATTGAAAGATTTTAAGCAGAATTAAAATGATCCCCTTTGTGTTTAAAAAAAAAAAAAATCACTGTAGCTGACATAAAGGTCTCATCAGTTATATGGTATTTCTAGACAATTTAGCACTTTTTAGAGATTATTGTGTTCTGGATCATTCATGTATTCCAAACTTGAAATGGACAAGAAAAATGAAAAGCTTGTGAAACACCAGTAAAGACTTCTAGGATTCTGGCTGTAATGCAGACCTTTGAGTGGTGGCATCCATGTGAAATGGATGTGGCAGCAGGAAGGGCATGTTTGTCCCTTTTTTCCATCAAACATACCTGACCTTCCTATGACCCTTTTTACTGATTGGTGACTGGGTACCAGTAGATTAGAATTGATTGGTTTTCAGGAATCTATAACGGATAGTTAATGTGTTACCCTTTTCAGGTAATGGGGTTCCTTAAACCATTTGAAATGCCCACATTGCCCGAAAGTCCTTAATATGTGACTGGCTCAGGGTTGGGATTTCCAAACCTGCAATGTGTCATTAGGAGGGGGTCGAAAGACAACACAGACCACAGAGGCAGCCATGGCCACCTGCTCTGCCCATGTCTCTGCTTCCCGGGGTGTAAGACATGAGCCAACTTTCTCTTTAGCTGATGTGGATAGCTATTCCCTTCTCTAGGGGATCTTCCTAACCCAGGGATCGAACACAGGTCTCCTGCCTTGGCAGGCAGATTGTTTAACATCTGAGCCACCAGGGAAGCACCTTTAGCTGACAGGATAACATAAATGTTATATTTTTTGTTGTTCAATGACTCAGTCATATCTGACTCTTTGTGACTCCATGAACTGCAGCACACCAGGCTTCCCTGTCTTTCATCTTCCAGAGCTTGCTCAAACTCATGTCCATTGAGTTAGTGATGCCGTTCAACCATCTCGCCCTCTGTCATCCCCTTCTCCTCCAGCCTTATGTCTTCCCCAGCATCAGGGTCTTTTCCAATGAGTTCACATTGGCTACCTTCACATCAGGTAGCCAAAGTATTGGAGCTTCAGCTTCAGCATCAGTCCTTCCAATGTATATTCATGACTGATTTTCTTTAGGATTGACTGGTTTGCTTTCCTTGCAGTCCAAGGGACTCTCAAGAGTCTTCTCCAACACCACAGTTCAAAAGCATCAATTCTTCAGTTTTCACCCTTCTTTATGGTCCAACTCTCACATCCATACATGACTACTGGAGAAACCAAAGCTAGTTGTTCTTCAAAAGATACTAGAAAACTCAGTTCTTTCTTTCAAGACTCTTTCATTAGTCTGGTGTCTTGGCTTAAGTAATGCCATAATACTGAATTCATTTCATGATGCTATTGAATGAAAGGGATCTGTGGCTGGAAATAGACTTGATATTTGACCAGGTAGGTTAAATACTTGGATAAATTAGCTAGGGGGCTGCTTTCAAGGGTAATAAGCAGAGAAGAAGGTCATATTGGTCTGCTTGGGATGGAAAAGGAATAACCCCAGTGGTCTTCCAGAGTCTCCAAGTCAAAGTGGAAAGATGGAGCTTGCAGGCTGGAGGGAGATCAGAGTCACCATCTAGGGAGAGAGGGTGCGTGTTGAGCAGAGGTGTCTACGTATTGAGCAGACACCACTGTGTCTGCAGTAGTGTATGTAGTGAGGTTTTCTAGACAAGGAGACATAGAGAATGAAGTTAGGAAGGAGGCTTGAGGGCAAAAGAAAGGTCAGATACTTTAGAAGGCTGAGAGTTCTAGAAGCATGGACAAGAGTGTTTGGCAGAAGGACGGCACCTTGAAGGTGGTACATCAGCGTGCTTTTGTCATGGATGGCTCACCCTGCTGGAAATGTCTTGCTAAGATGGAAATTTTTAAAGGGAGTTAGTTTCCCTGGCTTTGCTCTCTCTGGGTACCTGAATCTCGATTCTAAGATTTAGGTTAGTTTCCCTCGTCCTACGTATTTACAAATGCCAATAACAAAGGGAATCCTTGAAAACAGTAATATCATGAAGATGACCAAGGGCCCTGTTGAGCCACTAAACTCACACTTTGAAATGAGGATGTCTATACAATAATAGACAAACCAATGTCTATACAATAAACTAGAAAGGATTATATGGTATTTTCTGATATCAGTCTTTAAATTCTCCCTACCAAAGAATTTGTGTTAATCCTTAATCAGTTGCTCTGGGAAGCATGTCTAGCCCAGTGAGGATCTTCATTGCTCTATTTCCTCTACTGTCTGATGACTGCTTTCTATGCACTTGATCAGGAAAGTGATGGCTGATTCCAGGTCGTGTAACCTACACACTCTCCCACTCTCTTCCCTTTGGCTCCCATGTTCTCCCTTTGAGATTAGCATTTTCTCTTTTTCTGCTGTGGAAGCTTGTTGTCAGAATGAGCCCCTATTACTTTGAATACAATCTACTGATGAATTGCCCTCATGAATGCCATGTGCTGCTTCCTGGCAATACAGTTAAATTGCAATCCCCACCCCTACTCTTATCAAATGTTCCTTAGGGCAGCGTTGTTTAATTGCGCAGTGCCCAATGTCACAGAAGTTATACAGTCCACTTGCATCCTGCTGCTGCTGCTGCTGCTGCTGCTGCTGCTGCTGCTAAGTCACTTCAGTCGTGTCTGATTCTGTGCAACCCCGTAGACAGCAGCCCACCAGGCTCCCCCTTCCCTGGGATTCTCCAGGCAAGAACACTGGAGTGGGTTGCTGTTGGGGGCCAGCATGAGGCACTCCGCCCGTGGCAAAGGTCACGAGGAAGGAGGCTCAACATACGCAAAGGCGGGATCGAGCCTCAGGAGTCCCCCTGGAAATCCTCGAGTGTCTACCCCATAGCCAGAGCCTACCTACTTTACTACTTTGTGCTCTCACCTACACCTCTGACTTTACAGGGGGCTGTCCCCCACTACCTCTTTCGGAGAAGGAGTTAACTTAGAGCTCCAGTTAATAAAAACTCCTGGGCGTGACAAGAGTGTTTTAACCTACAAACTCCTCTGAAGGTTCTCTAGCCTGCCTGACAGGCTTGTCCGGCCACATGTGATTGCTCACAGCCTCCCAACTGTGAGAGGCACAAGATGCTTTAAACCTTCTAAAAACAGGTTCCTTAGAAAAGTTAGAAAACCATTAGTATAAGTATAATTGGCTGATTAGAAATTGTATTCGTGAAGGGTTTTTCATTTGTTGAGCCAATGTTTGTTGCTAAGTCTCCACATCCCCTGCCCTTACACACATTAATGAATATATAGAAGAAATAAGTATTAACCTTTGATATAAATCACGTTAGACCTTAGACTAAGTAAATTCTTTCCTTAACTAAAACCCACTACACCCTCACCCTATAGGAATGTAACTTTATTTGGGTGGCGTCTGTTTTAAGAATAATCACCCCTGGAGAAATAAGTGTCCTGGTTGACTGACCGCTGTCACAAGGAGAGGGTCATAAATTGTCAGCAGGCCCCCTGGCCAGAAGATGATGTAACACCCCTAAGACCTCTGTATACATTTGTATGAAGCACCTGACTTTGATAAAAGTCAGGACTGCTGACCCCGCGTGACTTTTGCATAACATCTCAGCGTATAAAAGTAGACCATGGAAAATAAAGAATTGGGATCAGTTTCTCGAAATACTGGTCTCCCCATGTCGCTCTCTCTCTCAAACTCTGGCTGAGTCTCCATCTGGAGTGCGGAACCCACCAAGCTTACTAATTATGCCTGGGCTTCTAAGATCCGACCGGGGAGGCCTCAATGTCTCCTCTCCTTCGGGAGAACGGAAGGACGCCTGCGGCCTACGTAAGTGGTGCAAACTTCTTGTCTTGAAGTTTTATTGGTCTCCCGCGTAAACCAAGCTACTCAGCCTCTTTTCTCCACTGAATTTTCCTACTGAGCTATCCTCATTCTATTACTCTTTACATCTCTAATTAATATCTAATTGAAGCTATTGTATCCTGATCCTCGCCGACGCCGTCCCCGCTTCAAACTCCCTGGATCAGCCGGGGCTGGACCCCGGCAGGTGGCACCCGAACAGGGATCCTTCTCTAATGCATGAAAGTAAAAAGTGAAAGTGAAGTCGCTCAGTCATGTCTGACTTTTCACGACCCCATGGACTGCAGCCTACCAGGCTCCTCCGCCCGTGGGATTTTCAGGAAATAGTTATTACAAATGCTGAAACAAAGGTCCCTGGCTGGAGACCTCTTTGCTACCAAGTGTCAAAAGTGAGACTCAGCCCACGTTTTCTGACTCCATGTCCAACACTGTTAATGCAGTCAAAGCCCTTTTCTGACAGAAAATATAAGCCTCACATCCTTATAAAACTGAAGCAGTGTATTATCTCATGTGGACAGATGGCTATGACTTTATACACCAAGAAAACCTATTTAGGCAGATGTTTCATTGACGACAAGAAGTGTAAACATGACCCTAATTAATGGATTTGCTAAAAGTTATTGGTTGCTCCTTGTCAGAACTGTTGTTTTTCCTGTCACTCCTCAGATTGGATACATAGAGAAAAATTAAGCATGAAGAAAATTGGCATTTAAAATGTGTTTATTCTTTGCCATCAAGCCAAATAGAACTTTTCATTCAAAAAAAGGAATGAAGAGTTCATTGTGCTATGGAAAATCACATGTGAGAAGACAGAAAAATTCAAGTAAGATTAATACCACTTTTGACAAAATGAGGAAATAGAAGTCTCCTTGGCAAGAATTCTGCAGGAGCATAAAGGCTAAGATTGGACCGATCTCCAAGTTCATGGGTGATCCCAAATCTGTGCACCCTTTGGGTTTATTCTTAAGAAGGCAACATCATCCCCTTGTCTCCTGCCTAGTCCACCAACGATGCAAGCCGTTCTTATTCAGCCCTGGCCACTCCCAAGCGACTCCCTAATGCCTGCATTAACTTCAAACCCAGTAAACGGTCAAGTTTCCTTCAGACTGTCAGCAGGCCCTCTGACCCCCAGCTCTATCCCTTTCTACAACTTCAGCAGAAGGTATTTGCAAGCTCTTTAAACTGATCCTTGCTGAGAAAAGCCGTTTTATGAGTCTTGGGCTTTTAAAAGGTCTTGGAACTCACAGGGCCCCCTCTTTGAGGGCTGACTTGCTGATACATCATTATTGCTTACCCTGCTGCAGAAGCAGGTGGGCGGCTAGGCTTGCAGTGGGAAAATCTGTTAATTAGAAATCAGTCCTCATAGAGGGTCGTAAGGGAAACGTTCAATTTGCACCTCTCTTAGCGGATCCTCCCTAGAGTTAATTAAAAGCTATTGCTCCCACCAGTGAAACCTTCATGGCTGTGCTGAATTCTCTGCAGCTGCCAAACATGTACAAAGGGGAGAAAGGTTTCAAGCTGGATTCCTTCCCAGGAGGAAGGTTCTTTCATTGTGCAAATTCCAGGGAGGTGGCATCTCAGGGGAGAAGACAGGGAGGAGTAGTTGGGGTGAGTTTTCCTCCTGTGTTTGCTCTCCCTTCCCCTCTTCCTCCTGTGCTGAGGTTTGTGCTCCCTATCCCCATCTGTTCTGGCCAGCTTCTCAGTGATCTTCGAAGAGCCAGTGTTTTCAACTTCCCCTTCCCTACTTTGTTATGTTCAAGCTCTGAGCGTGGCATTCTTCTGAGACGTCCCGTGTCCACCTCCACCCCCGTGTCCTTCCATGAGTTTAGGAGGCCAGCCATAGTGGGCAGTGCTTATGTACTCTCTTCCCAGGCCACTGCCCCAGCCAAATTGCCCTTTCTGTCTTCCCCATGTCAGGAAGTTCTATTAATTCACCATGGCTGTGTTCAAATCCACTTCCTCCTCTCCCGGCTAAGAGCTCATTGTTCTTTTTGTCATGCTCCTAAAATACGCCTCTTATTTGTAATGCATTGTAGCCCGCATTTGTCCGCATCTGGGTTACAGGCATTTGTGTGGTTTTCTCCCCATTGAATGCAAAGTTTTCAAGGTTTTGGTCCTCATCTTATTCATCTCTGTAACCTCACAGTACCTAAGAGAGTTCTTTGTACAAACCCAGTGTGCAGAAATGTTTGTTGGATTGAGAACAGCAGGGCAACCTTTCTGATGAGCCAGAAAGATGGAGCAGATTAGCTTTTCTAAAGTTGTGAAGGGCAAGGCTGATGAAAGACTTGTTCTAAGAAAGATTTTCCTTTAGGACCCTCATCACTTCTCCATAGCGGGTTTGAAAAGAAAGTCAGGGCTGAGCACGTCAGCACTGCCTATTGAGTGCGCGTCTGTACAGGGCCAAACGTGGACGACAATAGAAAGGCACAAAGAGAAAGAGCACGTGCTTTTGTATCTTAGGAGCTAAGCATTTTCCAATGATTTTCATCTCAGGCCCCAAAGTACATTTTGTTGTTAACCCTGGAATAGCTGTACATGAATGCCCAGCCAAACACACATACAACTGTGTGTATACATGCATGTATATGTGTGTCTACCATAAGTATGTGTTCAGTTCAGTCACTCAGTCAAGTCTGATTCTTTGCAACCCGATGGACTGCAGCACACCAGGCCTCCCTGTCCATCACCAACTCCCCGAGTTTACTCAAACTCATGTCCATTAAGTCAGACATGTGTATTCAGTTTAGTTGCTCAGTCGTGTCTGAATTTTTGTGACCCCATGGACTGCAGCACGCCAGGCCTCCCTGTCCATTACCAACTCCCTGAGTCTACCCAAACTCATGTCCATTGAGTTGGTGATGCCATCCAACCATCTCATCCCCTGTCGTCCCCTTCTCCTCCTGCCCTCAATCTTTCCCAGCATCAGAATCTTTTCCAATAAGTCAGCTCTTGGCATCAGGTGGCCAAAGTATTGGAGTTTCAGCTTCAACATCAGTCCTTCCAATGAACGCTCAGGACTGATATCCTTTAGGATGAACTGGTTGGATCTCCTTGCAGTCCAAAGGACTCTCAAGAGTCTTCTCCAACACTACAGTTCAAAAGCATCAATACTTCGGTGCTCAACTTTCTTTACAGTCTAGCTCTCATATGTGTATATATGTATATATGTGTTTATATATAAGTATGTGTATATATGGGTATTTGTATATGTATGTGTGTGTGTATATTTGTGTCTATTGTGTATGTATTAATATATTTGTGTGTATATGTATATATGTGTGTTACACGTGTATGTATTGTGGGTATATGTATGTGTACATATGTGTTTATAATGGGTTGGCTAGAAAGTTCATTTGGGTTTTTTCATACAATATGATGGTATGAAAGAAAAACCCAAATGAACTTTTTGGTCAACCCAATAATGTATAGGTGATGTATGTGTGTATCTATATATCTCTGTATATATGGGTGTATATAAGGGTTTCCCTGGTAAGCTCAGCTGATAAAGAATTCACCTGCAATGCAGGGGACCCTGGTTTGATTCCTGGGTCAGGAAGATCTGGTGGAGAAGGGATAGGCTACCCACTCCAGTATTCTTGGGTTTCCCTGGTGGCTCAGCTGGTAAAGAATCTGCCTGCAATGCGGGAGACCTGAGTTCAATCCCTGGGTTGGAAAGATCCCCTGGAGAAGGGAAAGGCTACCCACTCCAGTACTCTTGCCTGAGAATTCCATGGACTATACAGTTCATGAAGTCGCAAAGAGTCAGACATGACTGAGCAACTTTCACTTTCATGTATATATACATATATGTATGTATATTGTGTATATATGTATTATGTTTATACATATATGTTTTATATGTATGTATATTGTGTGCTATGATTATACATATGTATGTGTGTATGTATAAGTGTGTGTCTATGTGGAGATGCACATATGCATCTGTATGAATGTGTGTGTGTATATATATGCCAATCTGCTTTTAAAAGCTGATGTTAGGTAGCACATTCCAGATGAACCCAAAGCTAAGAGACTCAAGCCTGGGAACTCGACTGGACCCACTGCTGTAGAACAGCCTGGTTCACAGCATCCTGAGCAAACTGTAGTGGAGATCCGTACCCCAGGAAATGTGGAGACTGCCTTCCCCAGGTTGCTGGTTTTCTCTGACAGAGTGGCATCAAGTTAATCCCTGCCGGGCTTCAAGCCTTGTATTTAGTAAATTTGTATCCCAGTCACCAGCGCAGATTTGACACTTCGGTGTGGTCAGCTCCGCCTGCCATCTGCCCTGCCCTTCTCTCTTCCGGTGCAGTGGCTGGGATGGGGTCTCAGTGTCACCACACTTCACTTTCCCTGACCACAGGCATGAAGGAGGAGGGCAGCCACATCTCCCACTGCCAGGGAAGCAGAGAAGTTGAGACTCCAGGCCAACAGGATGAAGACTGAGCCACGGCGAGGAGGACAGTGGAATTAAAAATCGCCAGGGGAGTTCCTACACTCAGAATTATCCCTGTCTGCAGACTGGGGGAAAAGCAGTTGGTCCGGATAATAAAATAAACCTTTAGTTCCCCTACCCATGTATTTTCCGTTTACTGCAGTTTTCCCCATCACACTGTTTTAACAGTGCGCTCTACAGGCTGTTTCTAAAACTTCAGTGCTCTGCAGGCTTTACTTGTCCACTCGTTCAGGAATGCCTTCTGCCGGGTGGGCTGAACCCAGAGCTTTCTGTTTTTATTTTATTTTTCCAAATTAATTTACTTATTTTAATTGAAGGCTAATTGCTTTACAGTATTGTAGTGGTTTTTGCCATACATTCACATGAATCAGCCATGGGTTCTTGATGTAAGAAATATATTTCTAACTTGTAGGTTCTTAAGAGCATAAAAGTGAGCCATCCCGTCTAGCTGGAAGGAAGGAGGGGCTCTCATAAGAGATTTCTTTGTGAACATCCACCAGGATTTCAGTCTCACCTCCTCCTGAACTGGGGAGAGAGGCCTGGAGGGGTTCTGAAGACGTGACACGGGAACCCTGACATGGGGTGATGGATTGAGAACACAGTCGCATTTTCTGAACACGTCGCTTTGCTGACAGCCCTTAGTCTCCTGTGAAATGCTCTTTCTCATCTTTGAAGCATACTAGTTTTTCTCTGGTGACGTTTTTATTGTGGTTATTCTGCATCTGTCAACATTTCATCCTCTTTTAACTCATCCCTTGCAAAAAAAAAAAAAATTACTCTGGGCTTGTTAGTTTCTTCTGCTGCTGCTGCTAAGTCATTTCAGTCGTATCCGACTCTGTGTGACCCCATAGACGGCAGCCCATCAGGCTCCTCCATCCCTGGGATTCTCCAAGCAAGAACACTGGAGTGGGTTGCCATTTCCTTCTCCAATGCACGAAAGTGGAAAGTGAAAGGGAAGTCGCTCAGTCATGTCTGACTCTTCGCGACCCCATGGACTGCAGCCTACCAGGCTCCTCCGTCCATGGGAGTTTCCAGGCAAGAGTACTGGAGTGGGGTGCCATTGCCTTCTCCGGCCATTGTCTTCTACTCCCTCTTAAAGAAACTCTAAATAAAACCCTACTTATAGTTACAGCCAACAGGTGTTTCTTACTAGATATTCCCACCAGAAGACCACACATATATCTATTTTAGTTCATTCTAAGCCACTATCATGTAACAAACTCAAGAAAATTGTATTTTCATCCCCAGTTATTATTCACGATCTCTCTGCCTATTGAAGATCATTGAAGCAGCACAGAAAAATAGTAAAGCAACAGATGAGGCCTTCTTTCAAAAAACCTGTGAAACTGGTATACAGCATTCCTTGAATTATGATTGGGGTGAGACTTTGAAAGTTTCTTCTGATGGGTTAGAGTTTTGCTTTTCTTCTCTCTCTCCCCAAACCTTAAATAGAAACAGAATCATATGTATTCTTATAATCAATAAACCTGATTTATCCTGCCAGAGAATACACTGCTCAACCTTTTGTAGGGGGAAATGAACTTATATAGGATTCCAGCATTACATTGTGTTTTTAAGCAAATGTTGACCAAGTGACCCAAGTACCCATTCAGTTCCAGCACTTGAGATGCATTTCCTGTACTCAGTGGTAGATTTATTTCATTATTTACAGTGGATCTTTAGAAAATGAATATCAGATACAGGCTAAGCCTAGGGTCAGTGAACTTTTTCTGTAATAAGTATTTTCAGCTCATGGGCCTTACAATCTCTTTGTTGCAACTTACTAAGTTTGCAGAAGCAGCCCACAAATGGGTATGATTGTGTTCCAGTAAACTTACTCACAGAATTAGGTGGCAGGCTGGATTTGGCCCACAAGCTCTTGTTTGCTGACTCCTGGCTCCACTACTGGAAGGCTACTACTGATTGGTGTGGAGGCTGGGCTTTGTCTGATGGAGCCCAGCTAAGGGAGACCCAACATCCCATCCATGCTCTGCTTCTCCCCACCTCTGACTGCAAGGGGCACTTGCTCTAATTCACACAAAGGTACCATCTGCTCAGGCCATGTCCACTCAGGACGAACATCCTTCCTAATGTATTAGTCAAGGTTCTCCAGAGAAACACAGCCAATATGATGTATATAAACAGACAAGATTTATTACAAGGAATTGGCTCACACAATATTAGAGGCTGGCTAGTTCCAAGAGCTGCAGGGTGAGTCAGCAAAGCAGGAGACACCGGAGAGCTGATGGATCATTCCCATCAGAGTGTGAAGTCCTGAGAACTAGAAGAGCTTATGTTTTACTTCCTGTCTGAAGGCTAGTGGGCTCAAGACTTAGGAAGAGGCAATGTTCTGTTTTGAGTCTGAAGGCAGGAAAAATTCACCCTTACTCATAGGAGTTGTTGTTATTGATCAGTCGCTAAGTCGTCCAATTCTTTATAATTCCATGGACTGCAGCACACCAGGCTCTGTCCTCCACTAACTCCCAGAGTTTTCTCAAATTCATGTCGATTGAGTTGGTGATGCTATCTAACCATCTCATCCTCTGTCACCCCTTTCTCCTTTTGCCTTCAATCTTTCCCAGCATCAGGATCTTTTCCAATGGGTTGGCTCTTAGCATCAGGTGGCCAAAGTATTAGTGTTTCAGCAACAGTCCTTCCAATGAATATTCAGGTTTGATTTCCTTTAGGATTGACTGGTTTGATCTCCTTGCGGTCCAAGGGACTCTCAGGAGTCTTCTTCAGCACCACAATCAGCCTTTTTGTTCTATTCAGGCCTTGAAATTATTGGATGAGGCCCACTCACATTAGGGAGGGCATTCTGCCTTATTCAGTCTACTGATTCAAATGTTAATCTCATCCAGAAATATCCTCAAAGACTCCAAGAATAGTGTTTGACCGAATATCTGGACACCTCGTGACTCAGTCAAGTTGACACACCAAATTAACCATCACACCTAATTTGCAAAATGATGCCAGATATTCTAACAGTAGTGCTAAGTACTTTGCTTTCTTTGCTGTGCTTTATTTTCAAACGTAGGACCTCACTACGTCTATTTTAGTGTCCACATCCCTTGTTATAAACAAAATTATTGTCCAGACAGTAAATAAGTGGATGCCATCATCAGGACCATAGGACTGCAAGGATTGGAATTTCATTCTAGCCCCCAAGTCAATGGAGGGTCTGAAAAGAATGAGGATACTGAAGCACAGCAAGCTATGTGGTGTAGGAGGTGGGAAAACTGTTTCCTTTCATAGAACCACATGTGGTCCTCACATCCTTGCCTCTCTATTTCTTCATTTTCTCACCCTCTTCTACTTACACATGGTCTGCCCCAGCCCTAGCTCAGTGGATCCTTTCATTTCAGGCATTTGGCTGTCTTACCTCCAGCCATCCAACTGATCTACTACTTGTTTTCACAACCCTAGATCGACGAGAGAGGGACAGAATTCTCCTGGGTTAAGATTAAGTCTCTCATGAATCTAATCGACTGTTACTGAAATGAATAAGGTCAAATGATTCAAATATGACTTCCTTGACTCACACCTAGGGACTCGGAGTGGGCAGCCAGAGAAATTTCAAAATATACAGGCAGCTCCTGTAGCTTGACTCCGGAGAAATGAATGACCCAGTCAAAGAATGAGCTGAAGAACTGGGTAGACATTTCTCCAGGGAGGACATGCAGATGGCTAACAAACACATGAGGGGATGCTCAACATCACTCATTATCAGAGAAATGCAAATCAAAACCACTATGAGGTACCATTTCACACCAGTCAGAGTGGCTACAGTCCAGGGGTCTACAAGCAATGGGTGCTGGAGAGGGTGTGGAGAAAAGGGAGCCCTCTTACACTGTTGGTGGGAATGCAAACTAGTACAGCCACTATGGAGAACAGTGTGGAGATTCCTTAAAAAACTGGAAATAAAACTACCTTATGATCCAGCAATCCCACTGCTGGGCATGCACACTGAGGAAACCAGAAGGGAAAGAGATGTGTGTACCCCAATGTTCATCACGGCACTGTTTGTGGTGGCCAGGACGTGGAAGCAGCCTAGGTGTCCATCAACAGATGAATGGATAGGAAAGCTGTGGTGCATGTGCACAGTGGAGTATTGCTCAGCCATTGAGAGGAATACATTTGAATCAGTTCTAATGAGATGGATGAAACTGGAGCCTATTATACAGAGTGAAGTAAGCCAGAAAGAAAAACACCAATACAGTATACTAACGCATATATATGGAATTTAGAAAGATGGTAACAATAACCCTGTGTACGAGACAGCAAAAGAGACACTGATGTATAGAACAGTCTTTTGGACTCTGTGGGAGAGGGAGAGGGTGGGAGGATTTGGGAGAATGGCATTGAAGCATGTATAATATCATGTATGGGGCGAGTCGCCAGTCCAGGTTCGATGCACGATGCTGGATGCTTGGGGTTGGTGCACTGGGACGACCCAGAGGGATGTATGGGAAGGGAGGAGGGAGGAGGGTTCGGGATGGGGAGCACGTGTATACCTGTGGCGGATTCATTTCGATGTTTGGCAAAGCTAACACAATATTGTAAAGTTTAAAAATAAAATAAAATTTAAATGTCAAAAAAAAAAGAGAAATAGACTGGACAAGTACTCTAGGTAAGGGGAACCCTGAAGAATGTGAGTTCATATGGTTAGTTAGTTCATTTGGTACCTGTGGTCTGAATATTTGTGTCCTAAGCTTCATATGTTGAAAGCTACCCCCGCAAGGTCATGGTATCAGGAGAGTGGGTATCAAGAGAGGCCTTTGGGAGATGATGAGGTCCTGAAGGGGGAACCCTCATAAATGAGACTTAAAAACCTAAAGAAAGATCCCTATCCCTTCTGCCATATGAGGCCACAGCAGAAACACAGCCATCAGTGAACAAGGAAGCAGGCTTTCAGTTCAGTTCAATCACTCAGTCGTGTCCGACTCTTTGCAACCCCATGGACTGCAACACGCCAGGCCTCCCTGTCCATCACCAACTCCCGGAGTTTACCCAAACTCATGTCCATTGAGTCAGTGATGCCATCCAACCATCTCATCCTTTGTCGTCCCCTTCTCCTCCTGCCCTCAATCTTTCCCAGCATCGGGGTCTTTTCAAATGAGTTAGCTCTTTGCATTAGGTGGCCAAAGTATTGGAGTTTCAGCTTCAACATCAGTCCTTCCAATGAACACCCAGGACTGATCTTTAGGATGGACTGGTTGGATCTCCTTGCAGTCCAAAGGACTCTCAAGAGTCTTCTCCAACACCACAGTTCAAAAGCATCAATTCTTCGGCACTCAGCTTTCTTTATAGTCCAACTCTCACATCCATACATGACTACTGGAAAAACCATAGCTTTGACTAAACAGATCTTTGTTGGCAAAGTAATGTCTCTGCTTTTTACTATGCTGTCTAGGTTGGTTATAACTTTCCTTCCAAGGAGTAAGTGTCTTTTAATTTCATGGCTTCAGTCACCATCTGCAGTGATTTTGTAGCCCCAAAAAATAAAGTCTGCCACTATTTCCATTGTTTCCCCACTTATTTGCCATGAAGTGATGGGACCAGATGCCATGATCTTAGTTTTCTGAATGTTGAGCTCTAAGCCAACTTTTTCACTCTTCTCTTTCACTTTCATCAAGAGGCTCTTTAGTTCCTCTTCACTTTCTGCCATAAGGGTGGTGTCATCTGCATATCTGAGGTTATTGATATCTCTCCCGGCAGTCTTGATTCCAGCTTGTGCTTCCTCCAGCCCAGCGTTTCTCATGATGTACTCTGCATGTAAGTTAAATAAGCAGGGTGACAATATACAGCCTTGATGTACTCCTTTTCCTATTTGGAATCAGTGTGTTGTTCCATGTCCAGTTCTAACTGTTGCTTCCTGACCTGCATACAGATTTCTCAGGAGGCCAGTCAGGTGGTCTGGTATTCCCATCTCTTTCAGAATTTTCCAGTTTTTATTGTGATCCACACAGTCAAAGGCTTTGGCATAGTCAATAAAGCAGAAATAGATGTTTTTTTGGAACTCCCTTGCATTTTCGATGATCCGGAGGATGTTGGCAATTTGATCTCTGGTTCCTCTGCCTTTTCTAAAACCAGCTAAAGACTTCCCTGGTGGTTCAGATGGTAAAACATCTGCCTACAATCTGGGAGACCCAGGTTCACTCCCTGGGTTGGGAACATCTCCTGGAGAAGGAAATGGCAACCCACCCCAGCATTCTTGCCTGGAAAATCCCATGGATGGAGGAACCTGGTAGGCTTTCCGTGGCTTTCACCAGACACCAAATCTGCCAACACCTTTTTCTTGGACTTTTCCAGCCTCCAGAACTGTGAAAAGTAAATTTCTGTTGTTTATAAGGCAGCCAGTTTATGGTATTTTGTTATACTAGCCTGAAAGAACTAAAATAGGAATTTTGTTAGTGGTGAAAATTTTGTAGTGAATTGACAAAACCAGAATCCCTTCACAAAGTATGTCCTTGTCCAAAAATTATGATTTAGGCCACCAGGTTCTATCGTAGAATGGTAGAATATTCAAAGTAGGTGGAAACAAAGCATACTTTTTCAAATTTCAACATCAGAATCCTCTTTCTCAAATAAGATCCTATATGGTACTCGAGTATTGATAACTGAGAAAGGGGGCGTTGTCTGGCACAAGTGGGCAAGAAAGATGAAGAGCGGTCCTCATTGTTCATTTCCCTCCTTGGCCTCCCGCCTGGCCCAGAGGTAGCCGCTGAAACTGCTCTAAGGAACCAATCTGAAAACCTTGGCTATCACTCGGAGGTGAAATAATTGGGGGGTAATAATGTCTTCTACCAGCTTTTGTGGGCAGAAAACAACCTTTTCCTTTCAAATTCTTCCACTCTCAATTTTTTTGTTGCACATATATTTAGAATATTTTATAGAGGTTAATATAGAATTGTACGGCTGAATATAATGTTGGTATTTGACATTCTGTTGGATCTAAGCAGCTAGGGGAAGAGGTAAATAAAATTAAAGGAAAGGAAACGGCTATTAGTTTCTGTTGACATGTGCATGGAATAGCATGTCAGCTGGGCATATAAACATCTTGATAGAAGTTTTTTCAGTTATTTGTTTGAGACATGTTTACAGAAAATGAAATGCATAGCTTTTAAGTGCAGTTTGATCTTGTATTAACAAATGCATATAGTTGTGTAATCCTCCACATTATAAAATATACATTTTTGTTGGCTAGGATATGGAGAAAAGGGAACCCTTGTACACTGTTGGTGGGAATGTAAACTGGTACAGCCACTGTAGAAAAGTATCACAGTTGCTAAATAAACTGAAAATAGAACTACCACATGATCCAACAATTCTAGCTCTAGGTGTGTGTTCAAAAAAACAAATAGTACTAATTTGAAAGGATACATACATCCCAATGTTCCTAGTAGCATTATTTACAATAGCCAAGACATGAAACAACCTAAGTGTCCATCAAGAAATGAATGGATAAAGAAGGAGTGGTAAATGTATGCCATGGAATACTACTCAACCATAAAAAGAATTTAAAATTTCCATTTATGGCGACATGGGGGACTTGGAGGGCATTATGCTAAGTGAAATAAGCCAGACAGAGAAAGACAAGTCCTGAATTATATTACTGATATGTGAGATCTAAATAAATACAACCAACTAGTGAACCTAACAACAGAGAAGCAGACTTACAGATACAGAGAGCAAACTCTTGGCTACCAGCAGGGAGAGGGAAGAGAGGGGGGCAATCAAGGGTAGGGGATTGAGAGTTACAAACTATTATTATAAAATAAACTGCTAAAGTGCAAGGATGTATGGTTCAATGTGGGGAATATAGCAAAAATTTTATAATGACTGTAAATGGAGTATAACCTTTTCTGGATCAGTATGTTGTACACCTATAACTTATATAAGATTGTACATCAATTATACTTCAGTTAAAGTTTTAATGGAATTAAATGTTATATATATGTATTTTTCATCCTAGAAAGTTCTCTCTTTCCCCTTCCCCCAAATTGAACTCCCCCCCTAGAAACAACCACAGATGTGATTTCTATCATCATGATCAGTTTTTCTTTCTTTCTTTTGAATTTAAATGCTTTTATTTAGGAAATGTGCTGTAATACATAAACTAAATAGAGAGGTTAGAATGCCATAATTTGACAGTATAAGAGCAATTGCTTAAATGTTGACTCTATGAAAATGTTGGTAACTCTGCCCCAGAAGCTCAAGAGTAAACTGCAATGTCATCCTATTGCACACTCTCCAAAAGAGTTGAAGATAAATGTAAGGAAAATCAACATGGGCTTCTTGATTTGTGTTCTATTCTAGAACATCATGGAAATGGAACCATACCATATACACTCTTCTGTGTCTGGCTCCTTTAACTTAGCATATTATTTTGAAGATTCTTCCATGTTGTAGCATAACATTTCAACAGTACAAATACAAACTAATTTATTTGTCTTGTTCATGATTGGTAGATATTTAGTTTCACTCTTTGGTCTTACAGCACTGCTCTGGTGAATTTCCTTGAACAAAAGTTATCTGATATCTGAAGGAGTGACTATTTAGAAGTTAAAGTGTGGGTCAAAGACTATGCACATTTAAACTTTGGATAAGCATTGCCAACTTGCTCTCCATAAAATATATACCAACATAGACTGTCAGAGGCCACATCTGAGAACCTGTCCCCCACATCCTTGTCAACTAGGATGTCATCAAACTGTCTAATCTTGGCCAAGGTGATAAGTGAAAAATGTCAGGTTGCTGTGCTTTTAGTTTATACTCTTCTTATTAGAAGTGAGTGTAAGTGTCTTTTCATATCCTTAAGATTAGTTTATATTTCTGGTCTTTTTCTTACTGACTTTACGAAGCTTTTTCTATATTAAGTAAATTAGCCCTTTTTTCTATAATATGGAGTTTAAATGCTTGTAGTATATTATTTGACTTTGTAGATTTTGCTGTCCAGACTTTTTTAAATTTTATTTTATGTTGTTACATTTATTTTCTTACATGGATTCTGTTTTTGTAGATCACACACAGAAAGAGCTTCTCCACTCTACAGTTGTATAAAGAAATTCTCCTGATGTTTCTATGTGGATTGTAATGATTTAGTGGTTACATTTAAATCTTTGATTCATCTATGCTTTTGTGAAGTATAAGATAAAGATCTGCAACTTTTCTTTTTTCAGCTGAACACCTTGTTGTCCAGTCACTAAGTCATGTCCAACTCTTTGCAACCCCATAAATTGCAGCATGCCAGGCTTCCCTGGCCATGAGGCATATGGGGTCTTAGTTCCCTGGCCAGGGATCAAACTTGCACCCCCTGCATTGGAAGGCAAAGTCCTAACCCCTGGATCATCAGGGAAGTCCCTCTATAAGAACTCTTAATGAACTTCCTTGGTAGCTGAGCAGTAAAGACTCCACCTGCCAAGGCAGGAGACCCAGGTTCAATCCCTAGGTCGAAAAGATCACCTAGTGAAGGAAATGGCAACCCACTCCAGTATTCTTGCCTGTAAAATTCCATGGACAGAGGAACCTGGCGGGCTACAGTCCATGGGGTCACAAAGAATCAGACATGACTTAGAGGCTGAACAACAACAATGAACTCTTAACTCATCTTGTCTACAACTCCATGGGTAAATTTTATTGCTATTTTTGTTGAGATTATTATAAACATATATTAAATTGAGAGCAATTAAATCTTTAAGATTCTGAGTTTTCCCATCAAAAGATGTGATACATATTTTATTTCTTTAAAGCTCTTTATGTCCCAAACAATGTTTTAAAGTTTAGTTTATACAGGTATTGTACACTTCTCACTACATTTATTCCTAAATATTTATAGTCTTTTCTTTCTTTGAGATTTTTTAAACTAGTTATAATTTGCAAATATTAAGGCTACTGATTTCCAGATATGAATTTCCCATAGCCATCTAATTCAATTTCATGTTACATGTAATAGGTTTCCAGGTATACAATCACATCATCTCTAAATAATGATGATTTTACTTCCTTGCTTTTCGTTTTTATAGTCCTTATTTATTTTCCCTTGTCTGTTTTGGGCTGGCCTTCACAACAATATTGAGTAAAGGATAAAGGATGCCTTTATCTTATTCTTGACATCAGCTTCTGTGGTTTCACTACACCACACAGGAACAGAGTAGCCACTGTGTTCTGGGCACCAGGATAGAGCAAATCCAGCCGTCATTCAAGACTCAACCCAAACTCACCTTCTTCCAAAGCCCCTTTTGATCATGCAAGCAGAAGCTGTCTTTGTCTCTTCTGAGCTTCACTTATTCCTCTTCTGTCTCCCTTCCTACTGTCTATCCTGTTTAAGAGTTATTTGTACCCTTTTCTTATATAGTTCCCTATAGTTTCTTATATAGTTCCTTTTCTTATATAGTTTTTCTATAAGCTAAAGAAGGCAGGGTCTTTGACTGACCATCCAGTTGTGCTCAGAATTCTGGCCTTGCACATAGCAAATGCCCAACCCTGTGCTGCTTAATTGATTAATGAATGTCAAGGTCTGCTCAAATAAACTCTAAACCTCTGCTGAAATAAAATGTGGGACCTTCATCAGTTCAGTTCAGTCGCTCAGTTGTGTCCGACTCTTTGCAACCCCATGAATCGCAGCACGCCAGGCCTCCCTGTCCATCACCAACTCCCGGAGTTCACTTAGACTCACGTCCATCGAGTCAGTGATGCCATCCAGCCATCTCATCCTCTGTCGTCCCCTTCTCCTCCTGCTCCCAATCCCTCCCAGCATCAGAGTCTTTTCCAATGAGTCAACTCTTCACATGAGGTGGCCAAAGTACTGGAGTTTCAGCATCAGCATGATTCCCTCCAAAGAAATCCCAGGGCTGATCTCCTTCAGAATGGACTGGTTGGATCTCCTTGCAGGCCAAGGGACTCTCAAGAGTCTTCTCCAACAAAAGCAATGCCAAAGAATGCTCAAACTACCACACAATTGCACTCATCTCACATGCTAGTAAAGTCATGCTCAAAATTCTCCAAGCCAGGCTTCAGCAATACGTGAACCGTGAACCTCCTGATGTTCAAGCTGGTTTTAGAAAAGGCAGAGGAACCAGAGGTCAAATTGCCAATATCCGCTGGTTCATGGAAAAGGCAAGAGAGTTCCAGAAAAACATCTATTTCTGCTTTATTGACTATGCCAAAGCCTTTGACTGTGTGGATCACAATAAACTGTGGAAAATTCTAAAAGAGATGGGAATACCAGACCACCTGATGTACCTCTTGAGAAATCTGTATGCAGGTCGGAAGCAACAGTTAGAACTGGACATGGAACAACAGACTGGTTCCAAATAGGAAAATGAGTACGTCAAGGCTGTATATTGTCACCCTGCTTACTTCTATGCAGAGTACATCATGCGAAACGCTGGACTGGAAGAAACACAAGCTGGAATCAAGATTGCCAGGAGAAATATCAATAACCTCAGATATGCAGATGACACCACCCTTATGGCAGAAAGTGAAGAGGAACTCAAAAGCCTCTTGATGAAAGTAAAAGTGGAGAGTGAAAAAGTTGGCTTAAAGCTCAACATTCAGAAAACAAAGATCATGGCATCTGGTCCCATCACTTCATAGGAAATAGATGGGGAAACAGTGGAAACAGTGTCAGACTTTATTTTTCTGGGCCCCAAAATCACTGCAGATGGTGACTGCAGCCATGAAATTAAAAGACGCTTACTCCTTGGAAGGAAAGTTATGACCAACCTAGATAGCATATTCAAAAGCAGAGACATTACTTTGCCAACAAAGGTGCGTCTAGTCAAGGCTATGGTTTTTCCAGTGGTCATGTATGGATGTGAGAGTTGGACTGTGAAGAAGGCTGAGCGCCGAAGAATTGATGCTTTTGAACTGTGGGGTCTTCATACAGAACACTTAACCAGAAGTAGTAAACATAAGTCTCGCTGACAAAATATGCACGTACATGTTCATATTCATCACTAGCCACAAAGGGCTTCAGAGTTTACCTTTCAGTTGTTACGGAGGAAATAAAATAGGAAGGAGAAGCCATTTGCACCCAGAGAGCTGGGAAGTGTTGAACCTTGATCAGTTCTGTAAATCTAGACAAATACTATAAATCGTCAAATCATTTCATGCCTGTTAGGTTTAACCTCAGAATCTTTTTCCCTAAAAAGCCTCTCTCGCTGGGGATAGTAGAGTAAATGACCTCCGTATCAGTGTTTGCTGTCTTTGTAGTATGCAATTTGGTTTTATCTGGTGTTGATTTTAAACTCCTATTTTTAGCTTCTCCATATTTTGTGTTATGTGTTCACTCTCACTCTCCACCCTCTCACACCAGGGATTTACCCACACACCCTCTGTAAGTCTCTATAAAAAGGCTTCAGGCAGAATTGGAGCTGTCTGGGGTGACCTGTCATCAGCCTGCTGACACCTGGCTCCCCACAACCTCAGGACCTATGTGAGGATGGCATGTGGACGTGGATGTGCAAGCTTGGATTTTCTGACTCCTCTGGTTATAATTCATCATAGGAAGAAAGTGTCTCGAAACCAGGAACCATGATTTAGCTGCTAGAACCTAGCACACTGGCTGGCACACATTTGACTCTTATAAACGTGTGTTCAATGAATGAACAGCTAAGTGAAAGTCATTCAGTCATGTCCGACTCTTAGTGACCCCTTGAACTATACAGTCCATGGAATTCTCTAGTCCAGAATACTGGAGTGGGTAGCCTTTCCCTTTTCCAGGGGATCTTCCCAACCCAGGGATCAAACCCAGGCCTCCCGCATTGCAGGCAGATTCTTTACCAGCTGAGCCGCAAGGGGTTCAATGAATGAACAACTAAATGGACAGTGAATGAGTGAACACCCTTGAGTCTTAACAGGAGATGAATCACAACCTGATGTTTTCTTTCGACTCTACTCACTTTTAAGATATGATTGAAATTGGCAGCTTGTACATTTACACTTGGTTTAGAAAAGCTCCATTAACCTGGTCCTCCTGCAATGTCGTGAACTTTAGGTTGCTTACTTGACAAATATGGCTCCATTATTAATTCATGCATCTGAAAGAACACACACGTTGGAAGCAACAGCAAATCCTTTTAAGTTCTGTACTCTGGTGAACAGCTTCTTTCTTTCACACTCAGGAGAAAAAGAAATCACTGGTGGTGATGGCAGCAGACTGGTGCCTTGAATCTCTGCTCATAGTCCGTGGAGGAGAGAGCCCACAGGGGCAGGTTACGTGTATGGTCATTTCTGTGATTGGCCAAAATCGTATGCTCAGTATTCAACTCAGATTGGAGACATATTCTGGGAATTGCAGTTGTTAGTTGTCCCAACCTTTCTTTTCCAGCAAATCATTCCTTCTTCTCTTCCTTCCTCCAGCATTGGTATAAACTGAGTTTGTGGGTGCACAGCTAGGTGCCTATATCAGTTCCCTGAGAGGACAGCTCCTCCCCTGCCTGCTTCCCCCTCCCTCCCCCTCCACCAGCTCTTCACACCCTACGGGCCATCCATTATTGATGATGCTTCAGCACCCTGTCCCCGCCAGGGTGCCCGAAGGCCTTGTGCACCGCTGAGGAGCGGAGTCCAGTGCAGGATCTGGTGGGGGGGCCGGCACTGCTGCTCCAAGGCTGTTGGGACACCTTTCTCTTCCTGCAGCCAGAGAGGACACTTGGCACTAGAGGTGTGACAGTGGTGGCGGCAGGAGCCAGTGCCCAAGGGGGGTCGTTTCTCTCGTCTCTTCTCTGGGAAGCAAAAGGTTAAGCTGTTCATTTTCAGAGACCTCCTGGGGGTATAAAATCCTGAGCATCATCTTCCTGGAGTGCACTGATTCCTAGGCTCTTGACCTTAACTCCAGCACGTCTGCAGCCCATCCCTTAGAAAGTGGGTTTCTCTCCTATTTGGTCAGGACAAAGGAGGCTCAGGTATGCTGTCAGCTTAGTTACTGGGGACAAGTACTAGCAGCAAAGAAACTGATTCTCTGCCTTTCCCCTGTCTTATTCAGGCAACTTTTAACAAGCTGCACTGGGGTGATAATTTCCACAGCAGATTGTCTGCTCAGGGATTCCTCAGAGAAGGCTGGAGCCCCACTGGACCTGTCTACCTTTTCCCGTTTGTATGCATGATTTACACACTCTGGGCTCCGTCCACACATCCACAGGCGGCCTCCCCGGGGCTTTGAGAGACACAGGCTGCTGTTTCAGAGAATGTTAGAACCAGACCCTCGCAGGGACTCATCTGACTGATTTCTCCCAACATGATTAGATTTCATATTTGAGAATTCAGAATTCCAGGGACCAGGGTCATTTTAGGAAAAGGCAACCAGACCTCTGCTTCCCAGTTCCCAGAAGGTAAATGTAAGTGTTAGTCGCTTAGTCACGTCGGACTCTTTGTGACTCCATGGACTGTAGCCTGCCAGGCCCCTCTGTCCGTGGGATTCTCCAGGCAAGAATACTGGAGTAGGTTGCCATTCCCTTCTCCAGGGGATCTTCCCAACCCAGGGATTGAACCCGGGTGTCCCCCATTGCAGGCAGATTCTTTACCATCTGAGCTACCAGGAAAGCCTTCCCAGAAGGTAAAACAGGTGTTATTCTTGACAGAATAAGGAGAGCAGGACCCTGCTGTGTCCCAGGAGGCGCTAGTGATAAAGAACCCACCTGCCAATGCAGGAGACATAAGAGATGCAGGTTTGATCCCTGGGTCAGGAAGATACACCGGAGAAGGAAATGGCAACCTATTCCAGTATTCTTGTCTGGAAAATCCCATGGATTCAAGAGCCTGGCAGGCTACAGTCCATGGAGTCGCAAAGAGTGGAATGCAATTTAGCATTCGGACACCCAACAGACTTGACTTAGACTTATTCCAGAAAGTAAGGGAGTGATTTCTTTGCTGACCTTAGCTAAGGAGTATGTGGAGAGAAGGGAGGACCATCTTTTTAGTCCTGACCTCCTACCAGGGACTGTGTACTTAACACTTTTCCAGCCTTACTCAGGATTGTATCAAAAAAGGAACAGTTCTTTGCCCCACAAAGTATTTTAATGAAAGTAATACAGGGACTAAGAGCCTCATGTAATACTGGTCCTGGCTATTTCACACCTTCAAAGGCCTTTAATGACCTCCATTATGTGGTTATGTGATTTTTATCACACAACCTCAGACTCTTTACATTTTTAAAATAATTCACCAGCAAGTACTGATGTCAGAACTAAATGCTAATAAGATTTGGTCTGATTCTTAATGTTTAATGCACTCACATCAAAGTGGGATAATCCTGCTGCCGAAGGTCAAGAGAGCTTTAAAAAAAATAGATGAGAAAACACAATTGTAGCTGTTCTATTTTTCTCACTCAAATAAATCTAGTATAAATGTATTATAGCCAGGCCCAGGAGAGACATTTCCTGGCAATCTGGCAATTTCGCTTGTATGGTTCATGTGGTTCATCTATTTCTTCTTCCTCTTTGTTTCTAATGATGATGATGAACAGCATCCCTGGAATATGCCATGCCTCCCAAGTGCTTCTCTCATTGTCACTCAGAAGGACCGCTCTTAGGTTTTATTACAGTCATTGATAGACACAGTTCATTTGCATACAAAATTGTGGTTTGGTTTCAGATCTCTGGTGATGGAAGTTACCACTGCTGATGAGAAAAGGAAGAATGACCTTCAGCCATGCAGTAGGAAATTGCAAAGAGTTCCACTCCTGGTTCCCTTGCTGGATCAAAAGATTACAAGGGTCAAGATCGATTTCTTCATTTTCTTTAGGCAGCATTCTGAAGAGGCCCCCAGCAGAAAACTCCAGCTGTAGGATTTCTAGTAATTGAAAAAATAAGGAAGTGTTCTTGGGGACCATGTGATGCCCATAAAAGGGCACCAGCTCTTGGGGAGCAGCCTGGAGTCACTGGGTTCAGTTTGTGAATGCAAACAGATGTCCCCTGCAGAGTTTCTGTAGGGGCAGGGCACCCTGATGCTCTGTATTAAGATTCCACACAAGCTTATAGAGTTGCTTTATTTGGCTGGTAAATATTTTCTTGGTACTCAGATCTAATTTTCTCTGGCAAATCTTGTTCCCATAGCTTTTTTTAAAATTTATTTTTAATTTTAGGAAAATTACTTTACAACATTGTGTTGGTTTTTGCCATACAACAACGAGAATCAGCCAGAAATTATGCATATATCCCCTCCCCCCTGAGCCTCCCTCCCGAACCTCCCTCCCATCGCTGCATCTCACCCCTCTAGATCATCACAGAGTGCCAGGCTGAGCTCTCTGTGTTATATAGCAACTTCCTATAGTTTTGAGATAAATGCACCCACTGAAAGCTCTGGGATAAATCCTCATGTAGTTCTATTATCACTCATCATTTTGCCAAGTAACATTGGTGAAAAAAGCTATAAAGTGGTCAATTAAGTTTTTGTGTTTGTTGTTTGTTTCGCCTTTGCATCCTTTTTGTGTTTTAGTAGGGGAAGTATCTTTATCAGATGAAAAATTCAGGTTCTGATTTCAGCTCTGCCCACTAACTTAATGTGCTTCTTTATGCAAAGGTTTGAATCTTTCTGAGAATTAATTTCTTTGTTTGTTAAATGACCTAATAATACCTGCCACAGTTGACCTACAGCATGGTAGTATGGATGAAGTAAAACCACAAATGTGAAAGTGCAATGGGACCCCACTCCAGTACTCTTGCCTGGAAAATCTGAAGGACGGAGGAGCCTGGTGGGCTGCAGCCCATGGGGTCGCTAAGAGTCAGACACAACTAAGCGACTTCACTTTCACTTTTCAGTTTCATGCATTGGAGAAGGAAATGGCAACCCACTCCAGTGTTCTTGCCTGGAGAATCCCAGGGATGGGGGAGCCTGGTGGGCTGCTGTCTATGGGGTCGCACAGAGTTGGACACGACTGAAGCGACTTAGCAGCAGCAGCAGCAGCAGCAAAAAGGTGATTAGGAGGATTGAATGTCAGAAGACTTAGAGGAGACCCTGACACATGAATTGCATGCACCATGTAGATGGCAACAGTAGAGGCAACCAAGCAGAGGGGGTGTTAGCCCTCCAAGGCCCTTCTGTAACTTCCTCTGGGCTTCCCAGGTGGCTCAGTGGTAAAGAATTTGCCTGCAGTGCAGGAAACACAGAGATGCAAGTTCAGTCCCTGGGTCGGAAGATCCCCTGGAAAAGGAAATAGCAATCCACTCCAGTATTCTTGCCTGGAAAATTCCATGGACAGAGGAGCCGGGTGGGCTATAGTCCATGGGGTCACAAGAGAGTCGGACACCCCTGAGCAACAGAGCGTGGTATTGTTTAATCACTAAGTCATGTCCAAATCTTTTGCCACCCCATAGACTGGAGTGGGTTGCTATTTCCTTCCCCGGGGATCTTCCTGACCCAGGGATCAAACCCATATCTCCTGCATCGGCAGGTGGGTTCTTTAGCATTGAGTCACCAGGAACGCCTATTTTTATATATATATACATATATATATATATATATATGAGGAGGAAGAGGAAATGATGGGGAAGGTAAACTGAGGTGATCAAAAAAAGAATAAAGGAAAATAATGGTATTAGGAGAAAATACCTATACTTCATATAGGTTATCATTTTGCTACCATGTGTCTAAGCGCAATTGATGTAGATTAGTTATAAAATCACTTCTAATACTTCTTTCCCCAACTTTTGGCCATATCTGTGAAACAAAGCAACCAAATATTTTCTGAAGGTCTGATTCCCTTGTCTGTGAACTTTCTAATTAACAAAGGATTTTGTTATGCTGTGTTTTATTCAGAATTCACAATATCTGTGTGTTTGGACATGTTATGTCTTCATTTTGTAGAGGAGAAGACAAAGTAACCTTCCAGAGTTACTGGGTCAGTGGGAATATTTTGCTTCTGTGTAGTAGAAAATATGAATTACTCTGTCTGTATTTGGTGGGGAGAGGTCCTCATAATAAGAGTCTTAGAAGCAGACCACCGCCTCAGAGGCTGGACAGCATCAGAGACATCATGGTTCTTTTCTGCTATTCTCCTGGTCTTTCCTTTAAAGTCACAAGATGACTGTTTTAGCTCCAGGCATTACAGACATGGTCAAGAGAAGAAGAAATGTAAGAAGGAGCAGTATCAGCCATCTTATTTTCTTTTCTCCTGAAAGTTAAACTTCCTCAGACGTCCTCTGGTTCGCCTTCTGACATAAGACGTAAGACTGCTGCTCATGTCTAATTGGCTAGAACTATGCCTCATGGAAGTTCTCAGCTACATAAAAGTCTGCTGCTGCTGTTGTTGTTCAATCACTAAGTTGTGTCCGACTCTTTTCGACCCCATGGACTGCAGCACGCCAGGCTTCCCTGTCCTTCACTGTCTCCTGGAGTTTACTCAAACTCATGTCCATTTACTCAAACTCATGTGAGATGCTTGGATGGCATGAGTCAGTGATGCCATCCAAGCATCTCACCCTCTGTCACCCCCTTCTCTTGCCTTCAATCTTTCCCAGCATCAGAATCTTTTCCAATGACTCAGCCCTTTGCATCACGTGGTCAAAGTATTGGAGCTTTAGCTTCAACATCAGTCCTTCCAATTAATATTTAGGATTTATTTCCTTTAGAATTGACTGGTTTGATCTCCTTGCTGTCAAAGGAACTCTCAAGAATCTTCTCTGGCAACACAGTTGAAAAGCATCAATTCTTCAGCACTCAGCCTTCTTTATGGTCCAACTCTCACATCCATACATGACTACTAGAAAAATCATAGCTTTGACTATTCAGACCTTTGTCAACAAAGTGATGTCTCTGCTTCTTAATATGCAGTCTAGGTTTGTCATAGCTTTTTTTCCAACGAACAAGTGTCTTTTAATTTCATGGCTGCATAAAAGGCTGAGAGCGTGTTTACTTTTCCAGCCTTTGTACTGGTGGTGAGAGAAAGGGTGTTGAGACACTTCTTGGGTGAAGCATACAACAGCATAGGCTCTATGACACAGACAGCAAGTGGGAGGGCCAGAGACTGAACTTGAGTCCTCTGAGCCTGAGTTTAGTGATTTTATCACTGTGCCATATTGCACTTCTTTAAAAAAATCTTTCAGCACCAGCCCACTTGGATATTTTCTGCTGAGACGAGCAGACAGAAGTCACTCCACATTACGGAAATCTTAAAAGACGGAATATATTTACTATGTCTTGACTTAAGTTTCCTCAAAGAGAAATTCTTCCAAGTTATGTAAAACTGAGAGATAGGTGGCATACAGACAATTTATTCCTCCCCTGAGAAATCCTGTGAGTTTGAAGTTTCAAGGAACTAGTTGTTATATATTTGCAAACATGTAACAGAAACTGTGTAAGATTTCACTTCAGGCTCTGTGCCCTTTCAGCCTTAAGCTGCCCCTCCTCCCACCCTGCCTCAAACCACAACTGACTTGTTTTTTGGTAGGAACTATTTACATATGAAGATCAGATTTGAATGTCCTTAGGAATTTATTAAGACCAGAGTCAAAAACATACATAAATATCAGTTGGAGAGATTAGAAACAAAAACCAAGATTGAATTTCTCCACTATAATCACCACATGCATTTACCACAGCAGGGAAGCTAAGTTAATTCAGTCCAAGGTAGAGAAAGAACAGAATCTCGAAATGTAAATATGTTTCTGTCGGAGGTACTTGAAGTCACATTATTGCCAGTTTCTTCCTTCTTTTAGATGGAGAATGTTGTGCGAGGAATTTTTGTTGTATTTTCTTTAAATGCTCCTGGCAGTAAATTGGAAATATAGCACCTGCTAAATGTTTAGTTAGTAGTTGAAACATTGAATAAATCATGAAATCTGTAGGTGAACTGAATAAAAGCTGCCCTGGAGAGAACTGTAATTCAGTGTTGACAAAATAAGCTCCTTGCATTCTTCTAGGGAATCTTTTGTTTTCAGCGAGGGTTTTTGATACTCCTAAGTCAATTAAGAGTTTTGACAGATTGGAATGTTACTGAACCTGGTGGTAGTGTTTAAGAACTGCCATTTATGTGCTAGGGATCAGGTTAGGCAATTGTGTAAGCATTGGATTATTAAATTCTCTTCCAGCACTGTATAGTTCTCAACTCTGTCTCTCTCAATGAATAACCAAGACCCTGAGAGGCTGTGTAAGTAGTCCAAGACCAAGGCTAGGCAGGACAAAATTTTCTGCCACTTCTTCATAAAAAAGTAAGTCCTTTCCAGGATGATTGGTTTATTTAACCCTTGTTACAGCTCCTTCTATTTTGTCTGCTCCATCCACAGAGGCCAGAAACCTCAAATTCTCAGGCTTCCTTGTGGCTTGGCTTGGGGTAGCTGGTAGACACAGTTCTGTCCAATGATGTGTGGGCAGAATTCCCTAGGGAAACTTCCCTCTCCCCCCTCCCCCAGTAATTAAGTCTCTGCCTCTTGCTCTTTGTTCAGGAAAAGAAGATGGGCTCTCTAGGCATTCAGTGCTTACTCTTGACAATGAGAAGGGACGTTGCAGGAAAGTCCAGTTCCTTGATGTCATTCTTGACCACTTATACTAGCCCTAGACTACCTGATGTTAGAATCCTTGTCACACAAGAAAAGTAGTAATATCTTCTTGTATTCAGTAGGCCATTGATGGGTGGTCTGTTTCCCTGCCCAGTCCCCACCCACCTACAGCCAAATCAGTGCATCAAGATTTCTCAAAGTGTAGCTCCTGGTGTATAAGTTGCTTCTGAGGTAGGTAACTGAGAAATGTGATGGTGTATGTATGTAGTTAATGTTGCTCTTAGGATGCAGTTCCATTAAAATGATAGTATAAACTGGATAACTGATGACTAATAGTGGTTACAGTAAGCCGTGTAGTAGTTGGGTGGGTTCTAGCGCTGGATGGAGCGCTCATCGGTTATGTGACCTTGAATTAGACAGTGAAACTTTCTAAGTCTCAGTTTCTCATGTATGATTGGAAGTATTCAATAATAGTAGCCCCACGTTGTAGGGATTTGGGTCGGGGGGAGCATTTAGCACTGGCTCAGGCACATAATATCCACACAGCTGGTGGTATTATAATTGCTGATAATAATAATAGATTTATTCAAGACATACAGACTGAGGGAAAAGTTATGCAATGTATAACAACCAAGGTAAAAGTATTCTAATTTTCTCTCTGGATTCACCTGTTATGGTCCTCTTTAAAATTCCATCTAACGTTAGTATCCTTTGAGAATTAAATCAATCTTTCTTAAATGTCAATGATTTCTCATCCTAGAGAAGCTTCTTTGGGCCTCTGGGGAATGGGGAAAATGTCTATGTTTGCCCCCTTGTCTTTATTTTCATTGTCAAAGGTCTTAGCTACTTTGCCTAATTATTGTAGCCAGCCGCTTCCTGGTACATTTATGACCTCAACTTGATTTGGTTTCTTTTGACACTTAGTCCCCTGTGTTGTGTTGATTTGTAAAACTGAGATTCTAAATCCTAAACCAGAAAGAAAAGCCACGAGTTTTTTATACACTTCGGAGTAGTAAACACAGCATGGTGTCCTTTAAATTTTAAGATTTTATCAAAAAAGAAAGCTCTTTCCATTTTCTTCTTGAAAGTTATAAAATAAACAACAAAAAAGAGTAAAAAGTATAAATTCGATTTTCAGTAAAGCTAGGAGATTCTGTATCTGTGAACCACAGTCTGTGACATAGAACTGGCCAAACTGAAGATTTCAGGAAGAGCTGAGACAAAATGACTGTGACCAGGCTATCAAGTTCAACGAAGCAAACAGAAAATACAGCTCCAAAATCGGCACTACAGAGTAAGCATATCCTAAAGGATGAAACCAACAACCCTTTGGAAAATGGCAATTGTGCTACAAAGCTGGAAACAAAAGCATCCTTAGACTCTACCTGCTTAGTAGCAGATGAAGCCAAAAAGGAAATGCACAAGCATGCCATGTAGATTGGTAAGGCATTGCTGTAGCCTGTTAGCTGAGAAGAAGCACAGCTAAAATAACTCATAAATACTTAAACCTTTGTAATGAGATTCACTGGTGAATCAGGGCAAATTTTTACCGATACACAGTAATGTCCTGCCTCCTCCCCCATATGAACTTTTTTCAAGTATCTGGATTAAGAACAATTCTCCACATTCAAATAACAGTGACAATAAAAAAAGGAACCAGCCCAGAACACTATAACATACTATTTGCTATCACAAAACAGTTGCAATAGAAAGGGAGAAAAAGAACTGGAAAAACAAATGGTAAGAGGAGGACACTGATGACTAGTGATTCTAAAAAAGTAATGTTTGACCATGAACGCAAATTAAAGAAGTCACAGACGAGTTCAAAAGAGATGGAGAGGTCGTGGGTGGTGTGGTAAAATGAGGGTAGAAAAGGAATACTTGATGTAGCTGACTAAAGAGGTGAAGTAGGAAAATCAGCACGGATACGAAGGTGATTTTGAAGCAACACCGAGGAAAATACACACTGCTAAAAACAGAAAAGGAACCCTTACAGGCAGGATTCTCAAAGCAAATAAAGTAAAAAGGAACTAAGAGTTTGAAAGGAGTAGAGATGAAACAGTAGATTTGACTGACAAAGAAGGCCCCACAGATACCTAATAAAATATCGCTGAAGAGAACTAAAAAAATGAAACACAAAGAAGTAGTCAAAGATATAAATCCACACAACTTTGAAAAAAGATGATAAGAATTTATAGATTGAAAGGATCGACTGTGTTCCAGGAAATTTTGCATAAAAGCCATCAATACTAATCTGTGTTTTAGGGGTGTTAATAAACTTTAGAGATAAGTAATCATTTGTCCAAGAATACCAAGTAACCTATATAAAACCAGAAGTTTTTTTAAAAGTCAGGCTAATTAAAAAGAATGAAATAATGCCATTTGCAGAAACAGGGATGAACCTAGAGATTGTCATACTGAATGAAGTCAAACAGAGAAGGTGAAATATCATATGACATCCCTTACATGTGTAATCCAAAAAGAAACCATACGAATGAACCTACTTAGAAAACAGAAAGAGACTCACAGAATTTGAAAATGAACTTATGGTTGTGCGATACGGGGGGTGGAAGGAGAGGGGAAGTGATGGGGAATTTGGGATGGACATGTGCACACTGGGGAATGAGGAAAATGTCTATGTTTGCCCCTTCTCTTTATTTTCATTGTCAAAGGTCTTAGCTACTTTGCCTAATTATTGTAGCCATCTGCTTTTATTTAAAATGGATAACCTACGAGGACCTATTGTATAGCACATGGAACTCTGCTTAATGTTATGTAACAGCCTGGATGGGAGACGAGTGTGGGGTGGGCAGGAAATGGGTCCAGGTATATGTATGGCTTGGAGAAGGCAATGGCACCCCACTCCAGTACTCTTGCCTGGAAAATTCCATGGACAGAGGAGCCTGGTGGGCTGCAGTCCATGGGGTCGCTAAGAGTCGGACACGACTGAGCAACTTCACTTTCACTTTTCACTTTCATGCATTGGACAAGGAAATGGCAACCCACTCCAGTGTTCTTGCCTAGAGAATCCCAGGGATGGGGGAGCCTGGTGGGCTTCCATCTATGGGGTCGCACAGAGTCGGACATGACTGAATCGACTTAGCAGCAGCAGCAGCAGCAGCAGCATATCTATGGCTATGTCCCTTCACTATTCACTTGAAACTATCATAATATTGTTGATTGGCTATACCCCAATAGAAAATTAAATGTTTGAATTTAAAAAATTCAATAGAATTTTTTAAATGTTTGAATTTAAAAAAAGAACAACAACAAAAAAGTCAGACTAACCTAAGGCTTCCTTACAGAAACATTCAAAAATAGTGGAGATAATGCCTACGAATACCTCAGTGAAAGAAAAAAAAGTGGGTGGCCTAAAGATTTTACACAAGCCACTGTCAATCAAAATAAAGATAGCAGATAAAACTTGTCCAACATTTAAGAACCCAGAGAAGTTGATTCTCATGAGTCATTCTTTTAAAAAACTATTAAAGGAGAGACTGTAGCTGACTAAGAGATGAATGGAGAAAATCTGGCAAAAGAGCTTTCAAGTAAACACTGAATACATTTAGCTTTTGGATTAAGTCTAAAATAAATATGGAAATTTTGGTTGCAGAAAAGCAAGTATAAGTCCTGACTATATGTAGATATTAAGATTAATATAATAAGAATAGAGAAGTCAGAAGGTGACATGTGTTGATTTTTTTCATCATTTACAGATGAAAATCAAAGGCTCTCATTTAAGCATGATCAATCAAGAAACTGCTCTATAAGGATATTAAATATACAAAGGTTAAAAGTATAACATTATATATATGTGTGCGTGTGTGTGTGTGTGTCTATTTGCTGTGCTCAGTCATGTCCAACTCTTTGTGACCCCATGGGCTATAACCTACCAAGCTCCTCTGTCTATGGAATTTTCCAGGCAAGAATTTGGAGTGGGTTGACATTTCCTACTCCGGAGAATCTTCCTGACCAAGGGATCAAACTCATGTCCCTTGTGTCTCCTGATTTGGCAGGTGGATTCTTTACCACTGAGCCATCTGGGAAGCCCATATGTGTGCTTAGTTATATATATATACATGCACACAGACACTCACATATGGTATCCTCCCTGATGGCTCAGACAGTAAAGAACCTGCCTGGAGTGGTTCAATCCTTGGGTCCGTAAGATTCCCTGGAGAAGGGAATGGCTTCTTACCTGGAGAATTCCATGAACACAGGAGCCTGACAGGCCACAACAGTCCATGGAGTCACAATGAGTCAGACACAACTGAGCAACTAACACTCATTTTCACATACATACATATATAAACATATGTATAGTTATACATACATTATATACCTTTACCTATATCTATGCTAGGAGTCAGACACCACTGAGCAACCTCACTTTCATTTTTCACTTTCATGCGTTGGAGAAGGAAATGGCAACCCACTCCAGTATTCTTGCCTGGAGAATCCCAGGGACAGGGGAGCCTGGTGGGCTGCTGTCTATGGGATCGCACTGAGTCGGACATGACTGAAGCGATTTAGCAGCAGCAGCAGCATAGCTGCATATATTTTAAATGAAATTTATTTGATGGAAGGAAGAGAAAATGGAGAACAATTTTTTAAAATTGAGGTTTAGTTGATATACAATATTATATGTTACAAGTATACAACAGTTTTTATTGTTCAGAGTGGGAAGTTAAACATCAGCATTTCAAGAAATAGAGAATTTATATAATTATAAAGTTTAGTTATAAAGGTGATAACTGGAAGAATTAATCGTAACACAAACCTGCCCAGATAGTACAGGGAACACTCACAAAAGCAAAACAAATATAGACTTAAGAGTATAAGATTTTAACAAATAAAGCAATAGAAACATAAAAATGACACAAAATGTTGTGAATTAAGAATAAACACATCTGTCATACCAATAAATGTGTAGGCTAAACTCACAATTGAGTAATTAAATAAAACTTAACCATATGTTATATACCAGACACATACCTAAAGCAAAGTGGCTCAGAAACTTGAAAGCAGAAGGATGAACAAAGGAATATCATCAAATGTCAACATAAAAGGCCATGAACTCAGTATAAAACAAGGTTTACTTTAGATCAAAAAGTGTTGGTATTGTTGTTCAGTCTCTAAGTCGTGTCCAACTCTTTGCAGCATGCCAGGCTTCTGTGTCCTTCACTATCTCCCAGAGTTTGCTCAAACTCATGTCCATTGAGTCAGTGATGCCATCCAACCATCTCTTCATCTGTTGCCCCCTTCTCCTCTTGCTTTCAATCTTTCCCAGCATCAGGGTCTTTTCTAATGAATCGGCTCTTCTCATCAGGTGGCCAAAGCTTCATCATCAGTCCTTCGAGTGAATATTCAGGACTGATTTCCTTTGGGACTGACTGGTTTGATCTCCTTGCTGTCCAAGGGACTCTCAAGAGTCTTCTCCAGCACCACTGTTCAAAAGCATCAGTTCTTCAGCACTCAGCCTTCTTTATGGTTCAGATCTCACATCCATACATGACTACTGGAAAAACCATAGTTTGGAGTGTATGGATCTTTGTCAGCAAAGTGATGTCTTTGCTTTTTAATACTCTGTCTAGGTTTGTCATAGCATTAAGCAAAAAGCATTAGACAAGAAAGATAAAGATACTTTGTATGATAAGGTATATGTTCCAACAAGGAAGGTCCAGCAATCATAAGTATTTCTGCACCAACTAAAGTAGCATGAAAAGTTATTAATCAAAGCTATAGAAAGTAAAGGAAAACTAGAAATAGTTTAGCTATAGAAAGTTTAACAAATAAAATGGACCAGCAATACTAATGATATAAATGGCCTCAATAACATAACAAAGCTGTGTGTGTGTGTGTGTGTGTGTGTGTGTGTGTGTGTGTGTGTGTGTGGTTCACCTGGTAAAGAATCTGCCTGCAATGTGGGAGACCTGGGTTCAATTCCTGGGTTGGGAAGATCACCTGCAGAAGAGAACTGCTACCCACTCCAGTATTCTGTCCTGGAGAATTCCATGGACTGCATAGTCCATGGAGTCGGAAAGAGTTGGACAGAACTGAGCGACTTCACTCACTCACTCATGTATGTATATATGTGTGTGTGTGTGTGTGTGTGTGTTAAATAATTTCTAAAAACAGAATACTTCATCCTTTTCTGCATGTCCATAGAACATTACCCCAAACTGACTGTACTTTAGACCACACTGAAGTAGAATTACTTTTTAATGTGCCCCTTCTCTATCTGTTAAATTTCATATGCTGTGTATGTGTCACCTATTCAAAACTTTAATCAACTTAATTTAAATCCCAATTCAAATCCTATGGTCTTCTATTTTCAGCTTTGCGATCTTGTGCAAACCATACCCCCTTTTTCCTCTCTGTGGAGCAAGAATGATCATAATCCCCCTCCCCAGCTTGTGATCAGAGTTACATGAGATTATCATGAGAATGTAGCCAGCACAGAACCTGACTGCTGCTGCTAAGTCGCTTCAGTTGTGTCTGACTCTGTGTGACCCCATAGACGCCAGCCCACCAGGCTCCCCCGTCCCTGGGATTCTCCAGGCAAGAACACTGGAGTGGGTTGCCATTGCCTTCTCTAATGCATGAAAGTGAAAAGTGAAAGTGAAGTTGCTCAGTCGTGTCTGACTCTTCGCGACCCCATGGACTGCAGCCTACCAGGCTCCTCCGTCCATGGATTTTCCAGGCAAGAGTACTGGAGTGGGGTGCCATCACCTTCTCTGACAGAACCTGACAGTTACATGTAATTGCTTAGTAAATACCCTCCACCTTTTTCCCCTGAGAATTCAATTAATTTGCTGTAATCTATTCAGTTCAGTTCAGTCGCTCAGTCGTGTCCGACTCTTTGTGACCCCATGAATCACAGCACGCCAGGCCTCCCTGTCCATCACCATCTCCCGGAGTTCACACAAACTCATGTCCATCGAGTCGGTGATGCCATCCAGCCATCTCATCCTCTGTCGTCCCCTTCTCCTCCTGCCCCTAATCCCTCCCAGCATCAGAGTCTTTTCCAATGAGTCAGCTCTTCGCATGAGGTGGCCAAAGTACTGGAGTTTCAGCTTTAGCATCATTCCTTCCAAAGAACACCCAGGACTGATCTCCTTCAGAATGGACTGGTTGGATCTCCTTGCAGTCCAAGGGACTCTCAAGAGTTTTCTCCAACACCACAGTTCAAAAGCATCAATTCTTCGGCACTCAGCCTGCTTCAAGTCCAACTCTCACATCCATACATGACCACTGGAAAAACCATAGCCTTGACTAGACGGACCTTTGTTGGCAAAGTAATGTCTCTGCTTTTGAATATGCTGTCTAGGTTGGTCATAACTTTTCTTCCAAGGAATAAGCAACTTTTAATTTCATGGCTGCAGTCACCACCTGCAGTGATTTTGGAGCCCAGAAAAATAAAGTCTGACACTGTTTCCACTGTTTCCCCATCGATTTCCCATGAAGTGATGGAACCAGATGCCATGATCTTCGTTTTCTGCATGTTGAGCTCTAAGCCAACTTTTTCACTCTCCTCTTTCACTTTCATCAAGAGGCTCTTTAGTTCCTCTTCACTTTCTGCCGTAAGGTGTCATCCGCATATCTGAGGTTATTGCTTAATAAACTGTATAATTGGGCTTTACTGTAGTTTTACAGTACTCTTTTCTGTAATACACAAATAACTTAAACATCTGCTTTCCTTAGGCACAATTGAGTACGAGGGAAGGCAGTGTATATCATCAATCAGGCAGTCTTTCCTTGTTCTAAAAATAACACTTTTTACTTAAGAGCCAAATCTAGGTGTTAACCAGTCCTTGAGACAACTAGAATAAGGTTAAAAGACTAAAGCTGCCAAAGGATAATTATGTGCTGGCCTTGGATTTCAGAAATCTGTGTTCAAATCCTGCCTCCATCACTCCTGACTGCCCCTTAGGGGCTGTTTATCACTGGAGATATGTTATTACTTCTCTGCCTTTCCATAACATCACTTTAAAATGAGAACAACCACCTCACAGAGGTGCTGTCAGGATTAAAGTCAGTCTGTCTAGAAAATCACCTGATACATACCAGGCACTTAACAGATATTTTTGGAAGAGCATCAAACAGCGACTATGTGC
Organism: Bos indicus x Bos taurus; assembly: GCF_003369695.1. Lineage (NCBI taxonomy): Eukaryota > Metazoa > Chordata > Mammalia > Artiodactyla > Bovidae > Bos > Bos indicus x Bos taurus. Next base: position 77,651,197 of record NC_040085.1, read on the forward strand.
AAGAATGAGGAAATGATTCCTACCGTCACCTTACGCATGAATGTGGGGGAGGAAACCATGACTCAGATGCTTACAGGACCAAGCCATTTAGTGGAAGAAAATGAAATGAGAGGGTAAGCACAGCTAATAGGGTCATCGCCAGTGAACCAGTGGTCACTCGGAATAGCAGGGAAGAGGAAAACCAGCTTCTGAGGCCAATATATCAAACTTGCAAGCAGAGGAGAGACTCCTTCCCACATGGTGACGTATAAACTCCTTGATGGTATCACATACACTTGTGTTCTCCACAACACCAAACACAGCAGCTGTGCAGTAAGCATTAGCATAGGGCTGACACTGTCCGTGCAAATGTTTCACCAGCATCAGGAGCCTTGCCAGCATCTGCCATCAGGCTCCAGATCCCAGATGATGGTTTTAAACATTCCAGTCCACTTCCCCCAGGTACCAGTCTTTGTTCAGGACTGGTATTAATGCACTGCCAGTCCTTGACAATGCTTTAAATGCCCACCATGTGCGTGTAACACACAGCCAGTGGGTGTTAGGGTGACCCCGCAGAAGGAGCCACACTCTGTCTTGGCGTGCGTGTAATTTCAGCATACTTTGCTGCGTTCTCCTCTGTAAGGGGTCGGCGTAGATAAGGAATGTTTGAGAGCCTGTGTGAGTTCCTCAGGCCACGCACTCTTAACATCATGAACCGGGGAAATGGGGCATCCAAGGAGGATGAATACCCTCTTAGCATATTTTCCCCAGCTCTTGCCAGGGAATTTGTTGACAGGTTGAAAAATCAAGGCTTCTGCCATATTTTTCTGAGTTTGATTCGTCTGCAAGGGCATCAATGTTTCATATGCCTCAGCTAAATGGGATTTTTAAAACCCATGTTTGTGACACGAAATTTAATTTCAGATTCACAGGACCCACATCTAAACTTAATGTTGCAAGCTTGTCAGAACAAATTCCAAACCTTCTCTTAGCAGCTGTCTATGGGACCTAGAGACCCCTGACCAGATGAGGGTGTCAGGGGTTCCATCTCAGCTTTCAGCTGAATACCTGCAAGGTGAGATGACCTGTCAAAGTTTTTGATGTGGCCTGTCTACCCAGATAGCATTCATGATTCCATCCATTTTCATGCTTTCCAGGGCCCCAGGTCTGTCATGGAGTGGGGCTTCCCCTGCCCTTGATTAATCAATTTCTCGTAGATGATGCAGACCAGATGCTGGCCCAGGCCACCAAGGGCTTTCAACTGAGACCATCTGGAGGGTGAATCTGGAGAAGGCAGCCAACAGGCCAAGGACTTTGCTGGACAGGGAGAGGAGACTGCTCAGCCAAAGGCAGAGATCAAGAAGACTCGAGGAGAGGTTAAGGGTCCACCCATTACATCCACCTGCGCTGGCTGACTGGGAAACCAGCTCAGGTTGTTCAAGATTAAGCTGTTTGCCCGTGGGCTTTGAAGACCTTCCTTGCTGAGGGTAGCAGTTTGTCAGAGAAGTGACCAGGCATTCATATTTCACTTACAGTCAAGGAGTATGCACAAGGCAAACAGACTATATTCTCGAGGGGTCTCTTCATGTCCTCTGCTTGGTGAGATGGGTCTGCCTAGCTAAATTGTGACTGGAGAGGGTTGAACAGGATGAAGTGATCCTTGGCAGACAGCCCACAGAGCTGTATTTTCACTTGGTGTCCACGGGGGCTGCCTGACCTGGGGCTCCAAGTCTCCTTTCAGACTAAGATTCCAAGGTCAAGGGTGTTCTGCCCTTTTGTTTTCATCCTTGCTGTCTCCTTTCTACTCACTGTTTCCCCATCCCTTTCTTTCATCGCCTCCAGCATTCCCTTTGAAGTAAATCACAACTGGTACCTCCCACCGGCCTTGAGGACCCCTCTGTAAGGCTACTCACCTCCCCTCCAGCCCTAGCAAAGGAGAGTAAAGGGAAATATGTCCAATTTATCATTGTAACAAATGCCCAATTTTGTTTTTTTCCATGGGTTGTCCAGCTGAATGCTTCCTTCAAGTTTGAGTTTGCCGTATTTTCTTCCTTAGAGACAAGAAAGCCATTTACGAATGTGAAATTATTCTGATTATCTAATCTCTGTTGCATTCCTTGGCAACGCAAAGAGTTAAATGATGCATGGAATCACATGTCAGCCCCCACTGGACGGGGCTGTGTTTACGTATCCAGAGGTGGCCTGTGAATTATTTAAGCGAAGGGGCTCTTAGCTCTGGGGCCAACTAGACATGGTTCAGCCTGAGTTACTTTGGAGGCGCTGTTTGGGGCCCCAGCTTCCACTTGGCTCAGGAAACTGTCTGACAGACACTGCAGGCTGCTGCCAGCACTGGGTCTCCTTGAGAACAACTTGAACTAAGCTCCTACAGGCTCCAGATGGCTCGCAAGCAATAGCGGAGTTTGCAGAGTCCCCCAAATCTTCACCAAAAAAGAAAGTTGGCGATATTTCAGTTCATGTGGTAGGTTCACCCTCATGTGGTGGACCCGAGGATTATTGCTGGTGCTTCAGAGACTCTATTTACTAACAGCCCTGACCCCCATCTGCATCTGGAAACAGTGAGAGAGGGAAAGAGAGGAGTGGAGGCAAGTAAAAGTCCAAGTGTCACCTGTAATTAATGTGTGGCTCTACCGATGTGAACTGTCCAGAATAGGGATATTTATATCTGTGTGCTGGGCTTCGTCGCTCAGTCATGTCCGACTCTTTGCAACCCCATGGACTGTAGCCCGCCAGGCCCCTCTGTCCAAGGAATTCTCCAGGCAAGAATACTGGAGTGGGTTGCCATGCCCTCCTCCAGGGGATCTTCCAAACCCAGGGATCAAACCCAGGTCTCCTACATTGCAGGCAGATTGTTTATCATCTGAGCCATCAGGGAAGCCCTTATATATCTATAGAGAAAGTTACTTAGTGGTTGCTTAGGGCTGGCAGACATGGCCGGGTGAGGGAATGATAGGCAAGAACTAGAGGCACTGCTAATGGGTATGGTATTTCTGATTGGGATGATAAAAATACCAAAATTGATTGTGGCAAGGGGGCTCAGACGGTGTGCTGGTCCTGGTTCCTTTTGCCCCAGAACAGGGAACAAAAATGAGCCATATTTTCTGTAAGCACCAGGCTCCTAAGAAGCAGCAGCCAGGGATCATTTCTGTGGCCCATAAGCTGACCCTCCATATCAGCAGATTTCTATCCTAGGTTAGTTGAACCCACGGATACAGAGAATTGACTGCACTACACCTTTTTAAGTCCAAGAAAGGGACTTGAGAATCCTCGGGTTTTGTTATCTGTGGGGGTCCCAGAGCCAATCCCTTTGGATACCGAGAAATTACTGTACTCATTTTTCAGGTAAGCTTTCTCCACTCTCCTGTTGGGAAAGGGGAAGGTAGAGGCTGTGGCAAGAGACACATCTGGAGGGGAGCCTTCCCCTGGGGATACAGCATTCCTTGTATGTCCTAAGGGGACGTGTCAAGCTGAAGATTTGGAGCAAGAAGATTATGAGATCTGGAGAGGATTTTGGAAGCCATGGAATGCTTTTATTTGCAGAAGGAAACTGAGAAATAGACTCACCCATGATTATTAGCGAAGAGCAAGGCTGAGCTCTGTGTGGCCCCCTCCCTGGGGTGTGCAAACACCTGCTGGATGGCACAGCAGAGGGCTCTTCACCCCAGAATGAGGAAGATGGGGAGAAGAGGGCACCGCGGAGGCCCCCTACTGCCTCTTGGTCCATGGGGGCTCCACACATGGTGGGTCTCAGGCCACAGACCTATCCCTACACATCTACCCCGCCTCCCCAGAATGGGATATGCATAGAGGATGCACAGTGTAATCTCCCTGCTATTTGAGGCAAATTAAAATGTAGGAAAAAATGTTTAATATCATGAACTTGAGTCAAATAAAGGTCTTTGCCGATGCTTTGTCCTTGAGCTTTTTCAACTCTGAACAGACAGTTGGGAATGTAATCAGCTCCTGCCTGAGCCATAGGGCAGCTTCGAGGGAGGTAGAAGAAGGGAGGGGACCTAATTGGTATGTCAGTGGGAAGATGCTGTTGCCTCCCAGTCAGACAGGGATGGTCGTCACGCCTGCTTCTGCAAATGCTCAAACCTCCAGGCAGCTCTGCAGCTCCTTTCTGTCTTCTGGACACAGTCCCCGCTGCTCTGTTTACCTCATCGATAGTTCCCACTGTCAAAAATCACATTTCTCCCGGCTGCTCACTGCGTTGCTTGATTTGCGCCTTGTGGTTTGCTGGTGTCCGGGGCTCAAACCCTGAGCTGCTCTGGCTTGGCCTCTGTGGAGCAGCCACGCCGTGTGCTGGAGACACAGGAGGGGGCTTTGTGACCGTGGGGAGGTGACGCCTTTGCCATCACACTCCCCAAGAGCTCTCGTGCTCTCCCTGCCAGAGGAGCCACTGGAATCCAAACACCTACTGGCTGAGTTTTATTTCTAGCTCTGCGAGGTCACAGGATTTTACACACACACACACACACACACACACACACACACACACACACCAGATTTCTGACCTACGTGTGGACAAAGGCTTTTTATCTGTCCGAATTCATATCAGATGGAAGTTTTCTGTCTTTGCTGCACACACATTATCACAAGTGCAGGTGGTATTATTTTCTCTCCATCTCAGCCATTCCCCTCCCCTGAACCTTCTGCACCCTCCACCCCACCCCCAGGCTCTTAAATGTCAGAGGAGAATGTCTGAGGACAGCACGTAACTGGTGTCCAAAAAGAGGTCTCTGGGGAACAAAAAGGACCTGTTTGAGGGCACTCATCCATATTTTTAAAATATCTTTTTTAAATTGACATACGGTTGACCTACAGTGTTGTGTTAGTATCAGGTATAGAGCAAACTGATTCACATTCTTTTTTCAGATTCTTTTTCATTACAGGTTATTGTAAGATACTGAATACAGTTCCCTGTGCTATAGAGTAGGTCCTTGTAGTTTCTCTCTTTTATATGTAGTAGTGTGTACATGTTAATGCAAAACTCCTAATTTATCCCCGCCACCTTTCCCCTTTGTATCTGTAAGTCTGTGTTCTATGTCTGTGAGTCAGTGTCTGTTTTGTAAATGCAAGTTCATTTGTATCCTTTTTTTTAGATTCCACATATAAGTGATATCATGATATTTGTCTTTCTGTGTCTGACTTACTCAAGTATGACACTCTCTAGGTCCCTCCATATTGCTGCAAATGGCATTATTTCATTCTTTTTTATGGCTGCTCACCCATACTTTCAATGGTGCTGTCCTTCCCCGTGAGGCCCAGTGCAGGGTAGCCCTCCAACCGTGCCATAGCTCACCCACCCTGAGGCTCAGGCTGGACCTCTCTGCTCTCCAGGGCAGTGGGCATAGAAGCTGGGCCAACAACACCCTCTCCCAGCTTTTGAAAGAGCATCCGTGTACATCTCATCTGAACCCTGCACCAACCCAGGGAAGCAGGCGGGCACAGAGGCAGGCACATGGTGGGCAAGCCAGGGAGTGCTTCTCCTTCCCCCTCCCCTCTCCTGGGAACCATCATTCATCTTGAAGACAGGAGGAAGGACTCCTGGTCTGGAAAGATCCAGAAATCCAAACAGACCCATGGAGACATTTGGATATCAGGGAAATGAGGGATGTCTGTCTTAAACATTGTCTGCAAAAATGAGTCCCATGATGGAGCTTGTCCAATCATTTATGAAAGTGAAAGTCGCTCAGTCATGTCCGACCCTTTGTGACCCCACAGACTATAGCCCGATAGGCTCCTCTGTCCATGGGGATTCTCCAGGCAAGAATGCTGGAACGAGTTGCCATGCCCTCCTCCAGGGGATCTTCCCAACCCAGGGATCGGACCCAGGTCTCCTGCATTGCAGGCAGATTCTTTACTAACTGAGCCACCAGGGAAGCCCAAGAATACTGGAGTGGGTAGCCTATCCCTTCTCCAGGGGATCTCCCCAACCCAGGAATTGAACCGGGGTCTCCTGCATTGCAGGTGGATTCTTTACCAGCTGAGCTAGCAGGGAAGCTGAGTCATTTATAAGGAGATTTATACCCTCAGAAGGGGCGTGATTTCCTTGTGACAAAGCAAAGGTAAGAACCACATGCAGCTACTCTGAAAGGCTTTTTGAGATGAGAACATCACCCTCCCCCTACTCAAGTCAGCATCTTGCCTCCGTCCTGGACACTCTTCCCCTCCGGGGGCCTGGCAATCTCAGGCTTTCCCTGGCTCTGGAGGGGCCCTTCCATGCCACCCTCACCCATCCCCTCTCACACAGCCCACTTTAGAATTCAAGCCTCAGACTCCACCCCTCCTCCTACCCCTCATCTCCCACTGTCCCTAGCCCTTTAGGGGGGCCCGGCTCTCTGGCTGTTTCTGGTGATAACTCACTCATCTGATGAACTCACTCATCCCAGGGAGGATGTGAGTAATAGGTTAACAGGTTTCCCTTCCAGGCTGACTTAGTTGCATTTTAAGGAATGGAAGTGACTCCTAAGGGACCAGGGCCTTGGCTCAAGAAGTGATTCTAGAGCTTGGCAGTGATAGATCAAATTCTCTATATAGGAAGGGCCAGGGGCTGCAGGCCTTGTTTGGAAGCTGTGTTTACAGAGCAAACACACTGGTTTTTGAAAATATAGTTGATGTACAATATTATATGTTACAGGTTACAATATAATGATTCATAATTTTTAAAGTTTATACTTCATTTACAGTTACTATAAAATATTGGCTTTATTCCCTATGTTGCATATCCTTATAGCTTATTTTATACCTAATGGTTTGTACCTCTTATGCCCTTACCCTATCTTGCCCCTCCTTCCTCCCCTCTCCCAATTAGTGACCATTAGTTTGTTCTCTAGATCTGTGAATCTGTTTCTTTTTTGTTATATTCACTAGTTTGTTGTATTGTTTAGATTCCACATATCAAATAGTATTTGTCTTTCTCTAACTTATTTCACTTAGCATAATGCCCTCCCAGTCCATCTGTATGCAAATGGAAAAATTTCTTTTTATGGATGAATAGGGCAATGGCACCCCACTCCAGTACTTTTGCCTGGAAAATCCCATGGATGGAGGAGCCTGGTGGGCTGCAGTCCACGGGGTCGCTGAGGGCCAGACACGACTGAGCGACTTCACTTTGACTTTTCACTTTCATGCATTGGAGAAGGAAATGGCAACCCACTCCAGTGTTCTTGCCTGGAGAATCCCAGGGATGGGGGAGCCTGGTGGGCTGCCATCTATGGGGTCGCACAGAGTCGGACACAACTGAAGTGACTTAGCAGCAGCAGCAGTATTCAATTATGTATATAGACCTCATTTTCTTCATTAATTTATCTGTTGATCGATACTTGGTTGCTTCCATACCTTGGCAATTGGAAATAATGTTACTGCAAACATTGGAGTGCATGTGTCTCTTTGAATTAGTACTTTTGTATTTACCAGGAGTGGAATTGCTGGGTCATGTGGTATTTCTATTTTTATTTTTTTGAGAAACCTCCATATTACTTTCTACAGTGGCTGCACCAATTTATATTCAGTGTAGGGGGCTTCCCTGGTGGCTCAGACAGTAATGAATCTGCCAGCAATGCAGAAGACCCAGGTTCGATTCCTGAGTTGGAAAGATCCCCTGGAGAAGGGAATGGCTACCCACTCCAGTATTCTTGCCTGGAGAATTCCATGGACAGAGGAGCCTTGGCAGGCTACGGTCCATAGGATTACAAAGAGCCAGCCACGTCTGAAGTGACTTAGCATGCACACACTCACAGATAGTTTTAGAACAAATAAAAACCAGCTCTGGTAATGCTCCTCACTCCTCATTCTAGGAAGTAACGTTTTGCTGCACCTCTGGTTCTGAATCTAGTCTCAGAACCTGTATTTACTCTCAGCTGTAACATTAGACAAGGTCTTGGCTTTTTAAAAAGGCAGAGTTTTGAAGTAGTATGCTGTGTGGCTTCCTGGGAATTAGACAATATGCAAGATGTCAAATAAGTCAGTCTGGCACATGGCACTTTGTCTGATCTGGAAATAATTAGTCATCGTCTCTTGAAGAGAGAGAGAGAGAGAGTGTGTGTGCGTGTGTGTGTGTGTGTGTAGGGAGAGAGCAGTGGAGAGAAGGGACCATGAGAGGAAATTATTTTCATTGCATGCTGAATGGAAGGAGTTGGAAAAATTCATTCCTCTTACCTATAAAGTCACTGAGGAGTGTTAAGTTTGCTAGGGCTGCCATAAGAAGGTATTAGAGATGGAGTGGCCTCAACAGCATAAACTTATTGTCTCAAAGCTCCGTGTCTAGAAGTTTGGGATCCAAAAGTCCACAGGGCTGGTTCCTTCCGAGGGCCGTGAGGGAAGGATGTGTTCCAGGCACTCTCCTGAGCTTGCAGATGACTGTCATCTCTCTGAATCTCCACATGGACTTCCTGTTCCCTGTCTCTGTGTCCGGTATCCCTTTTTTGTACCGACAGGGTTGTCAGATTAGGACCCACCCTAATGACCTCATTCTAACATGATGGCCTCTGTAAAGATCCTGTCTCCACATCAGCCCACACTCTGAGTTACTGGCGGGTAAGGATGTGAAGGTAGGACTTTGGGGAGAACAGAATTCAGCCCGCAACAAGCAGGTTCACGACAGGCTGTAATAAGAATGTCACAGCGGGAAGCTCCTGTGAAGCCGTAGAGCTGCTTGTACAAGTCCCACTGGAGATGTGGCCTTTCTGATGTGATCCTGCTCTGGAACTGATCCAGTTCCCACCAACCATATACCTATTCCACACTCCTGCCAATCATTTGAGGCCCTGTAACAGCCTTTCTTCCTAGATGGCAGTGGGGGCTGTGGGGAGAAAACCTCTCCTTTCCAAACTGCTGTGATCATGGATTCAAATCCAGCAGTTTCTCCCATTTGTGTCCCTCCTCTTCACCTCCAGTTCCCTGCAAATCCTCCCACCACAAGCAGAGGAGGGAAAGGGTCATCTTCATTTAGATGGGAGGGGCCAGGTACCCTACTTAAAACTTCTCCTCTCAAGTTCCTCCTAAAGGCTGAGTGGGATAGACTGTAGCATCTCTGTTTAAACTTGAAAAGCTAGGGCATGTGGGCAGCTGAATGACTGTCAAGTTGCAGGACAACTCTCCAACCACCCTGTCTCCCCTGGAGGTGGGGGCTGGGCACCCAGTGGGTGCTCCTAGGTCCTGCCTGATAGGCCTGCAGGCTCCGTCTGACCCTCACTTGCCCTCCTGTTGTAGAAGAGCTGCACGGAGATTGCAAAAATAGTGACTACAAAAGTCGCTTAAACCCATGTGGTTAGCAGAAGTCATTGGCAAACGATCCCACTGCCCTCCCAAGGGACGTGCAGGGTTTATTTTCAAGTGTGGATGGTGGCTCAGATGGTAAAGAATCTGCCTGCAATGGGAGAGACCTGGGGTCAATCCCTGGGTTAGGAAGATCCCCTGCAGAAGGGAATGGCTATCCACTCCAGCACTTTTGCCTGGAGAATTCCATGGACAGAAGAGCTTGGTAGGCCACAGATCATGGGCTCGCAAAGTCAGACACAACTGAGCAACTAACGCTTTCACTTCCCTTCACGGGTGTTTATCCCACAGATTTTCAGTGTGTGGTCAGCAGAGCATCACAAGCTTCCCAGAGTTTCTCCACTCCTTCTTAGATTAAAATTGGAATTACGCCAGGTGGATATATACTGTATTTATCTCATTTTCTTGGGAATGAAAAACAAATTTATCTTTCAGGTCATGATTTCAGAAGTAGGAGGCAAAGGACATAGAAATAAAAAACACCTATTCCTGGGCCTGCAAAGCTTGTCCTTTCTCCAGACCTCCCTTGGCAAGGTGCTACCAGTGGCCAGGAAAGTTCTGCTGCTTATCCAGCCACATGGTGGGACTTGGGTTGGAAGGTGGTAAAAGAAAGGCTGCTCACGGAGCCCAGGGGTGATTCAGAGTTGGTTCATGGGCAGACCTCTTCCATGGAGTTGGAAACCTACAGTAAGTGGGCTCATTAGGTAGGAAATGACTTCAGTGACAGCTCTTTGGAAAGCATGGCTCTTCATCCCCAGCTGCCATCTGCTGAGGTTTCTGTAGGGGACTGAAAACAAAGGGTCAATCACATGCATCTGAAGGGAGTGGTAGAATCGTCGGTCGTTACTCATTTCCTTCAGATAGAAGAAGAATTAAATCTGTTTTGGAGGAGGGGAAATTAACATTTATTGGAAGCAACTATCTATGTGCCAGGGACTGTGCTAAGAGCTTTTGCCTACACCGTCACTTAAATTTTAGAAACAAACTGTAATCCCTTAAAATTAATAAAAAGTAGTTCATGAATATTTTTAAAAGTTGGGGAAATACTATAAAAAGGTGAGTAAAAGTACCCATCATGGCTTAGTCCCTTCTGTTTAATCCTTTGGTGGCTGGATTGAATGAAAGGAGAGACCATTCATTGCAGAAAGAACAGGGGGACCTCGTGCTTCTTTCTTATGTAAGGAAAGAAGGGACGGGTCACTTACAGTGCAGGAACGCAGTGAGGAGAAGGATGTAGACTCTACAGGAGAGACAGCAGCCTCAGAGCATCAGTTACACAGCAGAGAGGGGCACTCTGGCATGACTCAAATGAGTGTTCCAGAAAGCAGTATACTGGGGTGTTCCAAGCAGCATTAATTATCAGCAAGGAGACGCATCAGAGGCTTTCCCAGGTGGCTCAGATGGTAAAGAATCTGCCTGCAATGCAGAGACCTGGGTTCCATCCCTGAGTCAGGAAGATCCCCCTGGAGAAGGAAATGGCAACCCACTCCAGTATTCTTGCTTGGAAAATCCCACAGACAGAGGAGCCTGACGGGCTAAAGTCAATGGGGTCGCAAAGACACGACTGAGCAGCTAACAGTCTCACTCTTCAGATGCATGAGACTCAAAACCCAAAACAAAATCGTTGCTGCTGTCCCTCTGGCAGCACAAGCCAGAGTTGCCCTGGGTCCCACCCAATAGTGTGGGGACCCCAGGTTGCTGAGGGCAGTGCTCAGGGGCGCCCTCAGGAGTGGAGGCGGGAATTACCTGAAGTCAGCAGTGTAACTGCCCCTCCTGCATGGCTCCTTTGGGGGCTGTTCCTCTGCTTCCTTAGGCTCATGTAAAATCCTTGAGGACCTCTGCACCGAAAGGTAAGTATGGAAGGAAAACCCTTCTGTCTGGTTTTCTAGTGAGCGTACAAATATATTTGGGATCAGTGATGATTCGCCTCCTATTTCTCCTTTAGGACTGGGCCACCTGGCTTTGCCTACTGGTTTTTCCCAGTCTCCCTTTCCTGGGGGTAACTCTCCTGTGCTCACTGGAGCATCTGGGGACATCAAACCTGAAGAATGATGTCACCAAAGAAGAAAATGCCCCGGAAAGAAAAGCAACAGGATCAGCAGCAGTGGGGCCAGCACCCAAGGAAACAGTGAAAAGACAGGGTCCCCTCGGGACAGGTGGGGCCAGGCCAGGTGAACCACAAGCCCAGAATCAGAGTCAGAAGGGCTGAGGGGAGTCCTGCAGCATCTCCCTCCCCGCTGGAGGGAAGGGTGCTGTCGTCATCACCAGCAGTGAGCTGTTTAGCACCACGTGGGGGAACCACCCTGGCTTCTTCTGAGTATGGACGGCAGTTGTTCTGAGCAAATCAGACAGGAGCTTCGGGGGACAGGCAGCTGAGCAGTCTTCAGGCAGCCCTGTTGGAAGAGGTGTGCACAGAAGTGAGAGGGGAGATTGGGGATGCTGGGCCTCAGGTGCAGCCCTGCTTTTTCTTTTTTAATTCTCTAAAACGTCTCTAGGTGTCCTGGGGTTTGCAGTTGCTGAGGAAATTTCATTCTAGCCCTTCTTGATCCATCTGGAAATTCTCTTCTCTCTCAAGCTCTGGGAGACTGAAGGGCTGGCTCTCTCATTATCCTGAGATTAAGGGATGAGTCCTTCCTGTTTGAAGGGCTGACTGTTATCCTCTGTTTTCTTTTTCCGTTTGACGGGGCCCAGGTACAGAAGACCAGGTCCTGTCTTCAAAGATGAGAACTGTCTCTCCCCTTCAGAAAGTTACGGTCCAGAGGGAAAGAAGCAAAACTTGAGTAACAGAAAACAAGTCCCAAGTGGAGGCATATGGCACTTACCATTGGAGCAAGGGAGAAACATTATGTTTTGGATCTTACCTCACATCCTTTGAATGGAAAAAGGGAATAAAAAATATAAGCATTCATTTTGTTTATCCATTCTGTATATAATAGCTTACATTTGTTAATCCCAACCTCCTGTTCCATCCCTCCCCAGTCCTCTTCCCCTTGGCAACCAAAAGTCTGTTCTGTATGTCCGGGAGTCTGTTTCTGTTTCATAGACAGGTTCTACATGAGCTATTATATAGAGAATGGATTAAACAACAAAGTCCCACTGCATAGCACAGAGAGCTCTATTCAATATCCTATGATAAACCATAATGGGAAAGAATATTTTAAAAAAAAAATAATATATATGTATATGTATAACTGGATCACTTTTCTGTACAGAAGAAATCAACACATTATAAGTAAAATGTGTGTGTGTGTGTGGAAGTCGCTCAGTCATGTCCAACTCTTTGCAACCCCAGGGACTGTATATAGCCTGCCAGGCTCCTCGGTCCATGGAATTCTCCAGGCCAGAATACTGGAGTGGGTAGCTGTTCCCTTCTCCAGGGGATCTTCTCAACCCAGGGATTGAACCTAAGTCTCCTGCATTGCAAGCAGATTCTTTACTATCTGAGACACAAGGAAGCCAAGTAAAATATACTTCAATAAAAATATAGACATTCTTAATGCATATGTTGGAGAAGGCAATGGCACCCAACTCCAGTACTCTTGCCTAGAAAATCCCATGAATGGAGGAGCCTGGTAGGCTGCAGACCATGGGGTCGTGAAGAGTCGGACACGACTGAGGGACTTCACTTTCACTTTTCACTTTCATGCATTGGAGAAGGAAATGGCAACCCACTCCAGTGTTCTTGCCTGGAGAATCCCAGGGACAGGGGAGCCAGATGGGTCATCGTCTGTGGGGTCGCACAGAGTCGGACATGACTGAATCGATTTAGCACCAGCAATGCATATGTATGCGTATGCTGGAAAAATCAAGTGACATTTCCTAGAGGAGATTTGTACAGGGCCTGGGAGGGTGATGAGGACCCAGTGGGTTTGCAGTGGTGGATGAATTATTACTGCATGAGAATACAGAGAATTGTTTGCAGGTAGGTGTATCCAAGGACCAAAAGTTTGGAGAGCTGATGCTAGAAAGGTAGTTTGATAACAAATCATAGAGGACCTTGAATCCCATAATAGGAAACTTGGCACTTATTTTGTAGCAGTAGGGAACCACAGCAGATGATTTACATGAATGATTCTAATTTGCTCCAGTGACCAGTTCAGTTGTTCAACTTGAAGTCGGGGAAGGTGTTGAAGAGTCAGAAATGGTGAATGATTCCAGAGTCCAGGATGTCCTTGCGGGGGCGGGGACGGGGGGTAGAGGGGGAACAAGTCTTATGTTTCTTGTTCCCCCTCCAGGAGGAAGAATATATAGTGAGATTCCAAGATACTGGAAGGACCAGTTTTCTTTGGAAACTAAGATATTGACTTCTCCTTACTGAGGGAGGTAAGGGAAAAGTGATGTACATGTTGAACTAGAATCTTTCTGTAGAAGGCTTCATGTTCAAAGTTGGAGCATTTTATGATGCTGACCTAATTATCTACACTGTGTCTCCACTTGATGTTTTTTGTCCAGTTCTCCTTGGTAGGCTAGACTGAAGAATGTGGCAAGGGAAGATTGGAGATGAGAAATAAGAAAGGATATTTGTTTTTCCATGTGTAGATTGTAGTGTTGAAGTTAATTAGTGGGCTGCTGTGACCTATTTAAGAAGCTCCTGGAAATAACCTCTGAGCCACTCATCTAATTGGTCCCAGTAGGCCAAAAACTGAAGCATTTAAAATGTCATGGAAGCAATTACTTTGGGTTAGAGACAGACATCTTCCCTGTCCTCATCCCTGACATCTTCCCCAAGCAGACAGCCACAGTTCCTGGTTGGCCATGGGTTTGGCAGTTAAACTGTGCAGAAAAAGCAGAGAACAGTGGAATGTGGGAAATCTACCCACTTCCTCCCCGGAAGGAAAAAATATTAATCTGTTTTGCAATACAGAATAATGCTTTTCCCAAACATTTGTTCTTGAGTAGGGGTCACTGTTGCTTCTGTAACAAATTACACCACAATTTTAGTGGCTTAACCCAACATACATTTGCTATTCTATAGTTCTGGGGCTCAGAAGTCTGAAATGGGTCTTTCTGCGCTAAAATCAAGGTGTTGGCAGGATTGCACACCGTTCTGAAGGCTCCAGGGGACAATCTGTTTCCTTGCTTGTTGTAGCCTTTAAAGTCCTCTCACATCTCTTGGACTCTGGCTCCTCCTTCCATCTTCAAAGCCAACGAAGTCAGATTTCTCGGACCTCTTTTCTATAGTCATCTCTCTCTCTCTCTCTCTCTGTCTGACTACAGCTGGGAAAAGTCTTCATCTTTCAAGAACTCATGTGATTAGACTGAACCCACCTGGATAACCCAGGATAACCACTCCATCTCAGAGCCCTAAACCCATTACATCTGCAAAGTGTCTTGCCATGTAAGGTAATAGTCACACATTCCAGTGATGAGGATGAGGACATCTTTTGAAGGGAACATTTTTCTGCCTTCCCCACTGTGCACTAAACTTTTAAGCACAAGATGTGGCCCCATCTTTTGCATCTCCTTGCACTCAGCTAAAGCCTAAGGTTAAGCGAAACCTCCCTGGGAGCTGCCCTGGCACTGGTGTAGAGACCCAGGGAGCCAGCTTTGGATCAAGGCTGCCAGGGTTTCTTATCAATAATCTCACTATTCAAGTCTCATTTGGCCTTGGACAGTTTACCTTCCCTAAGTATCAGTGTGCTTATTTGTGAAAGGGGGATGGTTCCCAATTATAAGCAGATGGCACACTCAAATTACAGTAATTTGAGATTATAATAAAAAGATTGTAGGTCCTCTGAAGTCTCTAGAATGTGTCATTGGTCAGTGTCCATTTTCCTCATTTACGTTGTATCTGACCTTCCTCAATCAGAGATTCTTTATTCTGTGGCTTGCCCAAAGGACCAGCTCTGCTCATATTTCCAAACAAACAATAGATTCTTCTACAAGAGAGACGATGCCTTCTAAGGCTTCACTATTCTAGCCAAGCTCAAGGGAAAGTCATTTCCTCTAAAGTATCATCAATAAGCTATTTGTTCACTGACCTAGAATATCATTCTTGCCTACTTTTTCTCTTCAGTGAAATGAAGAACAATGTTTTCCATAAAAGTAATTTATGAAGCAGTACATATGGTAATATTAAAACCATAAAAATAAACTTTCAGGAGACCAAACAATGCAGTTTCATCTTTCCAGCCTAGCACTGTCCCTGGGTGATGTTAGGCTCAGTATACTGGGTAATTGGCTCCTGGCTTAACTAGTACCTAAATGCCTATTTAGTAATTCCTTGAATGTTGTTGCTAAGGTTCAAGAAATCTTGAAATTTCTACTTATTTAACATATTTCCAAAGCAGAATTATCTTAAAAATATAAATGCCAAATTTACTTTAAATTCCAGATATCACTACCCCTGAGACCCTAAAATATTAAGTATCCTGTTCAATGCTGGATTCCAAGATAAAGTTGTTTAAGAATATAGCACTCATGTCATTTACTCATTCATTTACTGATGAATACATTTGATTATAGGACTTTCCTGGTGGCTCAGTGGTGAAGAATCTGCCCGCAATGCAGGAGACGCACGTTTGATCCATGGGTCAGGAAGATCCTCTGGAGAAGGAAATGGCAACCCACTCCAGTATTCTTGCCTGGGAAATCCCATGGACAGAGGAGATCTCACAGGCTATAGTCCATGGGGTTGCAAGAGTCAGACACAACTTAGCAACTAAACCACCACTGCCACATTCAATTATTCATTAATATGTATTTACTGAGCACTCACAATTAGGATTAAGTGGTAAGTAAAAAAAAAAAAAAAAAGCTAATAGGAAATGCGAGTACAAATTATGGTGATACAGGCTGCATGCAGAGAACAGATGAGAGATGAATCAAGATCTGCCCAGCCATCCCTCATGAATGTTCTTTAATACAAGGTCTTAGTGGTAGGCAGCATTACTTAGTGAACCGTACCCCATTTCCACTCCCCTCTTCCCTACTTCCATGTGGTGAAGAGGCTGGAAAAGTTAACTGCACTCTTCCCAGCTTTCTTTGCAACCACATGTTGCCATGTGACCCTGTTCTGGTCCATGAGACAAGAACAGAGATCTGTTGGGATCTTCTGGGAAGGAATATGCTTCTCCAGATAAAAGGAACAAATATGGCTGTACCACTGGTCGCTGGTTCTTCCCACATTTCTACTTCTCTAACGTAGAAGTGATGTCTAGCGCTGGGGTAATCTTCTGGAAACCATGAAGGAATGGCCAAGATGGTGATTCAGGTAGAATTGGATAACTACAGTAATGCCGCAGCCACCCACATGCTGATTGCTTGTTATACGGGGAAAATACAGTAAGTCCCCTACATATGAATGAGTACCAAGCTGAGAGTGCATTCCTAAGTCCAGTTTGTTCCTAAGTCCAACAAATTTAGCCTAGGTGTCCAACCAACACAATCAGCTATATAGTACAGTACTCTAACAGGTTTATACTTTTCACACAACACATTAAAAAAACAAAAAATAGAGAAAACATTTTAATCTTGAAGTACAGTAACTTTAAAAGTACAGTGCAATAACTTCTTAGCAGTGACAGCAACATCTCTGCTGCTTTTATGCTTGCTTCTAGACATCCTGGGCTTGAAAAAAAGATACTGGTCTATTGTTCTCCATACAGTACTGTACAGTAAAGTACACAAAAGCACAGCCATTTGTGGACGATGCACACATGTGACAATGTATGCCAGGCATGTGAACTAACTTACATGGCTGGACAGGCAAATACATGTTTGCATCTTTGAAAGTTCACAACTTGAAGGTTTGTATGTAGGGGGCCTACTGTATCCCCTGTGTTTGGACTTTAAAAAAAATTTATTGAAGTGTGTATATATATGTGTGTGTGTGTGTGTGTATTCTTTTTCAGATGCTTTTCCATTAGAGATTATTATATTGAATATGGTTTCCTGTGCTATACAATAGGACATCTTTGTTTATCTGTTTATAGCAGTATATATGTGTTAATCCCAAACTCATGACTGATCCTCCCTGTCTTTCCCCTTGGTCACCATAAGCTTGTTTTCTATGTCTGTGAGTCAGTGTCTGTTTTGTATGTAAGTCCATTTGTGTTATATTTTAGATTCCACATATAAGCAATACCATATGACAGTTGTCTTTCTGTCTGATTTACATCACTTAGTGTGATAATCTCTGCAACTAGCATTGTTTCATTCTTTTTATGGCTGAGAAAGAGTCCACATACATCTGTATGTACACACTGCGTCTTCTCTGTCCATTCTTCTATTGGGGGACAGTTAGTTCGCTTCCATGTCTTGGCTACTGAAAATGGTGCTGCTGTGAACATTGCAGTGCATGTATCTTTTTTAATTATAGTTTTCTCTGAATATATGCCTCGGCATGGGATTGCAAGATCATATGGTAACTCTATTTTTAGTTTTTTGGGGAACCTCCATACTGTTCTGAATTTGGATTTTTAAAAACTTTTTGTCAAAAGCATTCTAGGCTATGACAGAGGTTCAAAAGTAACTTTAACTGAACACAAATTAGGAGGCACTGCAATCTTGTCGTAACTAGCACAAGGAATCTCAAATTCTGCTCTTGCCATTGAATGGGATGGAGAAAAAGGGAGGAAGCCTTTATGGTTCCCTTTCTGAGGGCTTCTGAAAGTGATATTCCTTAGTGTTTCCAGCTTTTTTTGGAACTCATACTTGGCTCTGCTATCTCCAACACAGACTAGATCCCTGAATCTTTCTGAAATTTATTAGTCCATGATGAAGAGGAACAGATTTGTCTTTTACCTGCTTTTTGTAACCATAGAAACTAGATCAGGGCCTGGCACTCTGTAGATGCTCAATAAATGTTCACTAAACCAGTAGGTGAAGCTGAGAACATTTACAAGTTTAGAATAGCAGTGTTCTGTGTTTTTAAAAGTAAGAGTGAGAAATGGCCTGATCTTATGGAACACATATGGGACAGAGCATGCTCAGTGAAGCATGCCCATTTTGGATTAAGAAATATGATTATCATTTGCCAGCTCTGATTCCTGCCTCCAGGCTGATAAGATGTGTCCAAAGAGTCATTTTCATTCATTCGCAGACACCAAAACAGAAGGGGTTTTTAATGAATGCAGGAGCTGAAGTGACAGTCATTAGTAGCTAGAAATAGACAACTGATTGCAAAGTCAAGATGAAATGCTTCAATAAAAAAGACCCTCGTGCCTGAGGCATACTCTGTCTTCTTTGCTGAAGTTTGGGTGGATTTTTTTTTTTAATAATAGCAGCATAGTTGGCCTATTCTTGAAGTTTTCTAATCTTCCACCAAGGAAGAATTGGAGGAGCTAAATAAATTAGTTTTCGGGTAATTAATTTACACAAACAAAACTAATATTGGCCGTTAGCCATTTCTGTTAGGCATGCCATCTATCCAAGTAGAGATGGAGCTGGCCATGAAGGGCAGTGTCAGGGCCTCTTTGGATCATGTCTCTGTCTGGCTTCTGATGCCATCTGTCCAAAATGATTTCTCAAAACATCAAAACTCCCTGGTCCTGCCCAGGGACCTTTCCCTCACCTTGCACTGCTCAGCACAGGGAATGTCAGCACAGGGCAGATGGGCAGAAGGGGAACCCAGCAGCCTGATTGCTGCTCCTAGTCTTTCCTCGCAGACACAGCTTTGTATCTGTCAGGTCAGAGAAGTCTCGCATATTTTAGAATTAGAAACTTTAGTTTAGCAACCAGGGCTATCACTGTAGAGATGAGGGACCTAAAGTCCAGAGAGGTTAAATAACTTGTCCAAGGTCAACACAGCAAGTCAGTGAAACTGAGGCTGGCATTTCTCTTGGGCCTCAGACCAGTGTTCTTCCTAGCATCCTGCTGTGGCTTCAGTTTGTAAACAGAGGATTGCTTCTCCTCACTCCTCTCTTAACACCGCATGGCTATTTCAGTGAGTTACACCTACAGTCGTCCTAATAGTCCTCATTTCAGAGAAAACCCACTATGGTACAGTGAGTGGCTTCCATTTTTCCTGCTGTTTTACGTGCTTGTCAGTGCTTTGAGCTTTGAGCTCCTTGAAGAGGGGTGTCTGGTTGCTGTGAGCCATCCAGGCAGAACTGGTCGAGCTGGCCACGTGGTTTCTCCGCATGGCTTGGCTGTCAGATAAGGGCCACCTGCTTATTGATTGGCTCAGTGTCACTTAGGTCCAGCATGCTCCCTGGTGACACAGAACCTCATATTAAAGGATGACAGGGAATTGATGTTGCTCTTCTTCAGGAACAAAAGGTACCAGAAGTTAGACGGAACTGAATAGTCAAGAAAACAAAAGTGTATACCTCCCCTCTCCCCACCCCCAACCCGGAAGCTGTGATCTACCAATAGAAGATAAATCCAGTCAAGCCCCTGAGACCAAGAGGGAAAATGCTGAGTAACAAGATACCAGCAGTCATTGGAACAGAATAAACCCTGAGAGGGTTGAGAATCTGATTATCTGGATCAATTTCTTTTTTCTCCTATACACTCTTAGGCCTGAACTAAACTTTCCCTTCAATGCAAACAGTATTAAGTGCTTTCTATCTACAAAGCATGTTGTCAGGCACTGGTTGAGGATATAAGATGAATCTTAGATTTGATAGAAAGAACTTGGGCATTGGAGATAAGAAGAATTGGGTAAGAAATCCTGGCTTTGCCACTTTCTAGCTATGTGTCCTAGGATAAATCACTTAACCTTTCTGAGTTTTAATTTCAATATCTTTGTTAAATAAATTTTAAGACAAAGAATATTGATAGTTGATTTTAAATACCTAGGATTGATCATAACATAGATGTTCTGAAAATGTTTGCCATTATAATTTATATAAGCTCCTGGGAACCCACTTTTGAATTTTTGGTGGGTCTGTACTCTTAGCATTTCTCTGTACACAATGAAAAAAAAATTCAAAGACAGTATTATTAGCTGATGTCACAGTGAACCATGCTATGGAATCAAACTCAGCGATCGCAGATTTGCCTGACATAATGCTGGTAGAATTGACCTTAAGAATTTTTAATCACATAATGAATAGTGTAGGTGGAATTTCTACATTGTTTAAAAGGTTTGGATTCTAGGATACTACACCTCTAAAATTTATTGATTCTTGTTACCAGGTATTTGTATGGCTTCACCAATTTTGAAAATGCATGTTTTCCCCAGAGCTCTACGTATCAGTCAGCAATAGCCACAACTTCCCTGCGTAGTAAGTCACTCCAGACTCAGTGGCACACAATAAGCATGTACTTTTCACTAACAAGTCTACAGCTCAGCTGACGTCTAACCACAGGGAAGCTGGACCACTGTCTCACACGATCTTTGATCTAGCTATGTGTTGCATCCCTTCTGCTCTGGATGTCTCTCACCTTCCTTGGAACAACCACCATCTGATGCAGGAGGGTAAGGGAGGAGGGTGAGCATCACCATCCGGGTATATTGAAAGTCTCTGCTCATATCACAGTCAGTAACATTACATTAGCCATGCAAGTCACATGGCTAAGCCCCAACGTAAAGAAGCAGACTTTTAGCCCATCATGAAGCCAGGGTAAGGATCTGGGTTTACATTAATACTGTGAAGGAATTAGGAACTAGGGACCAATGAAACATTATTCTACACCTCCGATGTTATAAACTATTACTGGAACACTATCCCCTTTCTGGTCACTGAAGGTGATTGTCCTGTCATCTCTGATGAGTGATCTAACCCATGGTACATGGTGGGCCACCATAAGAAGATGGATCTTCTTCTTTAGTAAATAAGTCCTTTTAAGATTCAATGGTGTGATAAAGCCACTACACAGAGCAGAAGAAAAAAGAATCATGGAGATGACCTCTGCCAGTCTTTAAATCCAGTCCATATCACTAAAATGGAACTTTTACCAATTAGTGTCAAGTCAGAGGTCTAATTGAATTGAAATATTGGCTTTCCTCTAATTCCGAGTAATTTTCAAGCCATAAAAGCAATGATGTAACTGATACTTCTGGTTTCACATAGCACACTAAGCCAAAAGCATAGATTATTTTGAAAATACAATCACTTTTCTAGGAATAACTCTCATGGACTATCAATAAGTAGTAAATACTCAAACTACTTTGAATCACTGGGTTGAGTTTATAGGACAGAAGGTGGGGCCCTAGCTGAGACTATGAATAAGACTATGGATGAAAATCCTCCTGATACAGAATACAGGTCTTCAGAGAAGGACCCTTTTTCCTGGTGTTATATATTCAACCACTGCCTAAGGGACCAGGAGCTTAAGTTCTTTCTCACTGTCAGTCCTTCTCAGGGAAATCAAGGAATATCCAGGGGAGAATGGTCTCCTTGTTTGGATTGTTTTCTGAGACTCTTAGTGGGTGACGGAGCATCCCAGGGGTCAGAAGCCTGATCTCTGGGGTGTGCAGCTGGATTCAAGTTCAGGGCTACCACCGGGTACCTGTGTGACCTTGGGAAGGTGGTTTAACCTCTAAGGTGGTCACTGATGCTACTCACAGGTGGTCAGCTCCCCTCCCTTCCTGGCACCCAAAAGACTGTCTCCTTTGTGGTTGGGTGGTGACTCATTTTGTCCAAAGAGCTGTGACATTATTATATTAACGTCTGGGCTATAGCATGTAATAACTCATGCAAGAATCTTCAGAATTCTCTCTTGTCCCTCTAACACAATGACCAGCAACATTCAAGATGATGGCTGCTCCATCAGCCTGGGTCCCAAAGAAACTGCAATGAGCACAGTCCCCCTTTTGACCTCTAATAGACTTGTAGCACTAGAGAGAAAAAATTGGTTATATTAAACCATTGTGATTTTGAGAGTTATTTGTTACCGCAACTTAGCTTAGTCTAGCCAGATTGATACATCTCACCAAATCTCAATTTCTTTATCTAAGAATGAGGATAATAGTGGAATTGAAGTTGTGGAGTACTCAGGGGAATGGAATAGGATAATATGTGTCTAGTACTTAGAAGAGTACTACATAATAAAGTCAAAATATATTTTGGCTATTGTATGTTATTATTACATTATGTCTTATCCTAACTTTGTCTCTATCAAGTTATCTGTTTCTTGCAAATAAGTTGTTAGTCATGTGACCTTGAGAAACTCACCCACGAATTGCTATGCTAGTACATTAGACTAGCTGAACTACAGCTTTAAATTCCTAGACTTAAAATTATGTGACTTATATGGAAGTACTCAGAGAATCCATCCTGGTGTTTCAACTACATTCTGTTGCTTAGAACAAAATAAGTGATAAAGCTAAACACTATCTTCTCTTCTTTCCCAGTTGCCCTCCCCTACCACTGGACAAACAAAAAGATCTATGTCCTTGTTACAGGTTGCTCTCCATCCTATTCTGAAGATTTCAGCCCAGGGAATTACATGCCTTGTAAATTCTCAGCTACAGATTGGTTTTCCAAGTTAGACACCTGTATTCTTGGTCATCCATCTCCTCTCTCTGTTCTTTTTTCAGTATATGTACACAGTATCTGGTTTCATCAATACAATTTCACCTGGCTCCAGGCCATAGCCCACCATGGCCTTTCTCCTGATAGCGTGGTCTTCCCTAGTCCAAAAGGAGAGGATCCTGTTCTTGGCTTGAGGCAACCCCCTTCACACCACCACTCACAACCTTGAGACTTGTCCTCCAACTTCTCCAGATCAGCACTTTCCATGTCTTGATTTGGATACTTTTTCTCCTGTGCCACTGTGGCTGGATTCTTCTCTGGTCCCAAAGGCGGCCCTGCCTATACTTCCAAACAGCTGTGTGTTAATATATTAGAGGAAATTTCCTTTTCTTTAGGTTGAATATGGCAATTTCATGTGATTCAAATTATATATAAATCCAGTCTGGGAAAGAGGAGGAACTTCATCACATACATACTGAATTACACGTTGGATCCCATCAAGAATTTCTTTTCTCCCTACCTTACTGAACTGGGGGCACGGCCTTGTTCTTACAGATCATGCTTTTTGCTCT
Organism: Bos indicus x Bos taurus; assembly: GCF_003369695.1. Lineage (NCBI taxonomy): Eukaryota > Metazoa > Chordata > Mammalia > Artiodactyla > Bovidae > Bos > Bos indicus x Bos taurus. The sequence goes on from NC_040085.1 coordinate 77,674,412, forward strand.
TTATATATAACCCCCCGGCCTCTGCATCCCCAGCACAGGACCCAAAGCAGATCCTGCTGCTATGTTTATTGACACAGCAGAGGCCTTTCCTGGTATCTCTTGTTGGCGTCCATGTTCCCACATTTTGGCTGTTTATAAAAGTACCATTTACTATTACTTTGTGAGATGCAATAACACTTCCTTTCTTTAATCTCTTTCAGATTGAAGACATCATTACAAAGATGCAAGATGACAAGACAGGGGGTGTGCCCGTCAGAACAGTGAAGAGCTTTCTCTCCAAAATCCCCAGTGTTGTCACAGGTAAATGTTCTTCTTACAAGGTATTGATGGCAACAAGGAAAGATTGCTGAAGTGTTGTGTAGCCTTGACTGTGACCTGGGAGGCGCCTAATAATTTGTGAATGACAAGCATAATATGTTCAGTGTGCTTCTTACATAAAGTCAAGTTCTCGTCCTGGTTTCTAGGAAGAAGCTACTCTTTGTCAAGTCATTAATATCATCAGTAAGTAATAATATTGAAAAAGAATGGTCTGACCAGCCTATGGTTGAGGCTTCTGGAAAGAAATAAGCTCATTAATAAGCTAGCCATTTGCCCTATGGGATGTATACAAACATATAGTATTAAAGAAATTATTTTATATTTAAATAAGCTTTAAGAAAGTCTTATGTTCTTCTACAAAATGCCTTTAAGTGTTCTAATTGATTGTACTTGAACTTCCAAAAGAAGTGGTTGTAAGTTTTTCTGCATTACTTCGGGGTTTGTGTGTTTTGTGTGCTCAAATATCTCTTTAAAAATTGTTAATTGTAAAATCTATCAAACACATGGGTATAGTTTCAAGAATAGAACTGTCACATGTACCACCTATACCACCATGGCGCTTCATAAATAATGCATAATAGGTATCTTAGAGACCCTGGAGAGCATAGTGGATGGCATCTACCTCCCTTTCCATTGGAGAAACCACTATCTACTTCTATACTAAACATATTGTTGCTCTTCTTCACAATCTTTCCACATATGGGTGTATCCTTTACTATCCAAACAAGTAACCAAGTAAATTAAAATAAAATTTTAGATAACTCCCTAACTATTAAAATCTGGCTGTTTGCTTTCCAATCTGGGGGAACCAAAAGGACTAAGTATCTACTGCATACCTAAGAATGGCTAAATAAAAATCCTGACAATACCAAGTGGTGGTGAGTTTTTGGAGCAACTGGAACTCTTGTGTACTGTTGGTGGGAAGATAAAATGATGCAGCTATTCTGAAAGTTTCTTATAAAGTTAAGTATATGCTTACCATATGACCCAGCAATCCCTAGGCACTTATCCAAGAAAAATGAAAACTTGTATTCAGACAAAAACTTGTCAGTATTCATAATGGCTTTATTAATGATCTCCAGACTGGAAACAACCCAGATGCCTTTCAGTGAGTGAATGAATAAACAGACTGTGGTGCATCCAAATCCAGCAATGAAAAGGAGTGGGCTACTAAGATATGCACCAACTTGGATGGATCTTGAAGTTATTTGTCTGAATGGAAAAAAGTCAGTCTCAAAAGATTACATACTATGGTATTCCACTTATAGGACATTCTAAAATATAAACAAACCAAAAAAGCACAAAACCTATAGTGATGGAGAGTGGCTCACTAGTTGAGAAGGACTGGGAGTATGATGGAATTCCATGAATTCCATAGAACAGTTCTGCATTCTGACTGGGTCGGTGGTGATGACACAAATCTAATCATAGGTCAAGGTGCATAAAACAGCACACCAGAAAAGTCTTCATACTATACGTTACTTTAAAAAAGAAATACACTCAGTTGAAGTATCCACAAATATGCCAACTGATTATTTAGACTGTCACTGTCTGAACTCAAGCACCAAGTGGATTTGGATAATGAATAATGCTTGTATTCTTAGTGTTCTCTAATTTTGAAATTTATATAAATGGAATTATGCCCTAATATTGGCCATAATATATTTTTCATACTTTTCTGGATTTTACTTGATAAACTCTTGTTTAGGATGTCTATCTATTTTCGTGGGCAAGATTGGTCTGTTGTTTTTCTTACTTACCCTCCTTGCTGGTTTTGTTACCAAATTTATACTAGTTTCAAAAGTCTACAAGCAATTAATGCTGGAGAGGGTGTGGAGAAAAGGGAACCCTCTTACGCTGTTGGTGGGAATGCAAACTAGTACAGCCACTATGGAGAACAGTGTGGCGATTCCTTAAAACCTAGAAATAGAACTGCCTTATGATCCAGCAGCCCACTGCTGGGCATACACACTGAGGAAACCATAATTTAAGGAGACATGTGTACCCCAATGTTCATCACAGCACTGTTTATAATAGCCAGGACGTGGAAGCAACCTAGATGTCCATCAGCAGATGAATGGATAAGAAAGCTGTGGTACATATACACAATGGAGTATTACTCAGCCATTAAAAAGAACACATTTGAATCAGTTCTAGTGAGGTGGATGAAACTGGAGCCTATTATACAGAGTGAAGTAAGCTAGTTTCATGAGATGAACCGTGGCATACACCTCTTTTGTTGACATTCTGTTGTCCTTTGAAAAATAATTTTACCCTTAATCTAGTTTTTAGATATTTCAATTGTTTTATTTTTATTTGTAGATGATGTTCCATCTGGTTCTTCTTTCAATATGTGTTCTCATTCATTCAACAAATATTTACTGAGTATTTACTATTTTCTAAGCATTATTGGCACTGGGAATTTAGAAGTAATTGAATAGATGAAAATTTCTGCTCTCATGGAATTTATATTCTAGTGGAGGAGACAGCAAAATAATAAGGAAAGTTTTTAGAATTTCAGTAGTGAGAAAGACCAAGGACAAAAATTAAGTATGAAGAGGGGGATAGGAGTGTTAAAAATCTGGGACCAGTGGCCAAGCAAGGACTTCCTGAGTAGGTTACATTTGAGTAAAGATGGAAGGAGATGAGGGGTTGAATTATGTGGATGTTGTGGGAAAAAGCATTCCCAAAAGCCAGAGCTAAAACTCCAAAGTTAGTATGTTCCTGGAGTCTTGAGGAACTAAGAAGAGGGAGCTACAGCAGAGTGAAGAATGAAATGTCCCTGGTGATCCGCTGATTAGGATTCCAAGCTTCCACTGCAGGGGGCATGGGTTCAGCTTCTGGTCAGGGAGCTAAGATTCTGTAAGCTGCATGGCACAGCCGAAAAGGAAAAATGCAGTACAGCGAAGGGAAGAAAGGATAATAGAGATGAAGTCAGAGTGATAATAGTGAGCTAAATCTTGTAGCCTCTAGGTCCTAGGACGCCTGGAGGACTTTGAGCATGAGTGACATGCTCTGACTTATATTTCAGTAGGATCACTCTGTTTCTTTCTGCTTACTCTGAGGAGTTTGATTGTTGATTGGATTTTTTTTAATATTGAGCTGATTGTATATTTTGAAAATTAATCCCTTGTTGGTCGCACCATTGGCAAATATTTTCTCCCATTCTGTAAGTTGTTTTTTAGTTGTGTTATGGTTTCCTTTGCTGTGCAAAAACTTTTAAGTTTAATTAGGTCCCATTTGTTTATTTTCATTTTTATTCCCATTACTTTAGAAGACAGATCCAAAAAGATATTGTGGTGATTTATGTCAAAGACTGCCCTGCCTATGTTTTCCTCTAGGAGTTTCTATAGTATTTGATCTTACCTTTAGGTCTTTAATCCATTTTGAGTTTATGATGTTAGAGAATGTTCTAATTTCATTCTTTTATATGTAGATGTCTAGTTTCCCCAGCATCACACATTAAAGAGACTGTCTTTTCTTCATTGTATATTTTTGCCTCCTTTGAGATTAATTGTATGTTTATTTCTGGACTTTCTAACTTGTTCCATTGATCTGCATGTCTGATTTTGCAAAAACTTCATTTTTAGACATACTAAATTTTGGGGACCTATTATACATTCAACTGGAAATAACAAGTAGGCACTTGGGTTTGTGGATGTAGCTTTTTAAGGGAGAGACTGAGCTGAGACATAAGTCATTGGCATATGGATGGTATTTAAAGCCATGGGATTAATGAGCTCACCAAGGGAGTGAGCACAGATAGAAAACATAGTCTGAGTCCCGAAACTTGGTATACACTAGTATACAGAATCTAGTCATGCAGAAAAGAAGAAATCAAAATAAACGGAGAAAGCACAGTTGGAGGTGAGGAATATTAGGAAAATATGTTTTCTTTGAAGCCAAATTTTCTAGCAAGTATTTCCAGCAAGAGTAGATTTGATCTACTATATGAAATGTAGCTGATACTCAAATAAAAACTGAGAATCAACCACTGAATTTAGTAGCATTGGCTCCACTGCTGACCTTGGTAGGTTCATGTTCTATGAAGCATTGAGAGCAAAAAGTCTTATTGGAGGGAGTTCAAGTCAGAATGGGAAGAGAGTGAATCGAGTTTTTTAACCTTTGTAGGAGTTTTTCATAACAGGGAAAAGTGCAAGTAATATCTAAATAGGGAAATGAGATTAGGATATGTAGGTTTTTAAATTAATATGAAAGTCACAGTATGTTTGTATGATGATGGGAATGATTCAATAAAGAGGAAAAATAGTGCAGGGGAAAGAGGGAAAATTCAAGGAGTGATTTCCACAAGAAGGTAAGGGATTGAATGTGATGCACCAGTACGTGGGTAGCTTTAGCCAAAAACATATACAGGGTATTCATAGGAAGAGGAGGGGAGGCATAGCAAATACACAAGGGTACAAATAATTGTTTAAATGTTCTTAGTAATAATGGAAGCAAAAAAGGTAGAGATGTTAGAGGATTGGGGAGAGATTAGAAGTTATGAAATAGTCATTTAGGGGAGTAAAGGGATTGGACGAGGGAAACAGAGTTTTGACTCCTAGGTAGCATTAGGGACCCTCTTGATTGTTATTAATATTTGTGAATTTAAAGAGAGGCAAATCTTTCTCCAGCCACATTCAACTCCCTTGAGTTTGAGCATGTATCAAGTAGAAAATTAGACTTCATTAGAAGTCCTTAAAAGACTATAGCAAGCATCAGAGTGTGATAAATCAAAGAGAGGCAAGAGAATAACTAAAATGATTGACCATTAAATTTTAACTGAGTAAGGGGAAAAGTGAGAATAAGATGGTAAAGAACAGTGAAGAGTAATGATTACAATAAATTTCTAGGTTCCAATGGCAAAGGAGTTTTGGAGCTGGAGGTGTGAGAAAGAGAGCCAGAAATATAAGAGATGGTGATTGGATAGTAGAATATCTGAAACTGAGGTTGTAGAGGTTGCAGTCAATTGGTGATGACAAGATGGAAGGTATGACCATGGGAATAAGTGACTGAGATAGGGTGGGAGTCAAGGAACTAGGAGGTCGTGATTTTGGAAGAGTGAGCTCTCCAGATATTGAAATCACTTCTGAGGAGTGTTAGAGAGGGTACTTGTAAGTCTTTATATAGAATGAGACACAAGGACCCACGAATCAGTATGTGACTGTCACAGCGAGGGCTACAGGTGATTTAATCCGATGTCAAGAGAGTAAAAGCTAAGTGTTCTTTTGAGAAGAGGGAGGGATTGAAGACTGAATGAAACCATAAGAAACAGAGATTGCTTACCTATCTTCAAACCCTATAGAATAACAGGCATGGGGCAGGGAAGATAGCCACCACCTAAGAGGGCTACAGGGAAGCAGGGCTATTGGGTAAGAGCAAGATATAGGAAATATTAACTGAAAAGGCTAAGGATATAAAAAAAAATCTTACCATGTTTTTGAGCATATGTTCCAGAGAGCAGATGAAAGCATTTCAGGAAATGGTGAGTCTGTGACCTGGGCAATAAATGCACATGGTTCCTCTGTACCATGCACTAGGGTGGGCATGGGAGATGTGATGGTGAATAAAAACTTCATCTCTGCTTTTGAAAATTTTTAATCTAGTGAGAGAAACAGATACAGGTAGACCAATAGTTATATGAGCTATGTGCTATTATAGAAGATTACCCACAAAGCCCAGAGGAGAGAATCATGAGTTTTCCTTGAGTATATCTAGGACATTTCCCTAAGGATGTATCAGTTCACTTCAGTTCAGTCGCTCAGTTGTGTCCACTCTTTGCGACCCCATGAATCACAGCACGCCAGGCCTCCCTGTCCATCACCAACTCCCAGAGTTCACCCAAACCTGTGTCCATCGAGTCGGTGATGCCATCCAACCATCCCATCCTCTGTTGTCCCCTTCTCCTCCTGCCCTCAATCTTTCCCAGCATAGGGTCTTTTCCAATGAGTCAGCTCTTCACATCAGGTGGCCAAAGTATTGGAGTTTCAGCTTCAACATCAGTCCTTCCAGTGAACACTCAGGACTGATCTCCTTCAGAATGGACTGGTTGGATCTCCTTGCAGTCCAAGGGACTCTCAAGAGTCTTCTCCAACACCACAGTTCAAAAGCATCAATTCTTCGGCGCTCAGCTTTCTTTATAGTCCAACTCTCACATCGATACATGACCACTGGAAAAACCATAGCCTTAACTAGATGGACCTTTGTTGGCAAAGTAATGTCTCTGCTTTTTACTATGCTGTCTAGGTTGGTCATAACTTTCCTTCCAAGGAGTAAGCGTCTTTTAATTTCATGGCTACTATCACCATCTGCAGTGATTTTGGAGCCCCCAAAAATAAAGTCTGACACTGTTTCCACTGTTTCCCTATCTATTTGCCATGAAGTGATGGGACCAGATGCCATGATCTTAGTTTTCTGAATGTTGAGCTCTAAGCCAACTTTTTCACTCTCCTCTTTCACCTTCATCAAGAGGCTTTTTAGTTCCTCTTCACTTTCTGCCCTAAGGGTGGTGTCATCTGCATATCTTAGGTTATTGATATTTCTCCCGGCAATCTTGATTCCAGCTTGTGCTTCCTCCAGCCCAGCGTTTCTCATGATGTACTCTGCATAGAAGTTAAATAAGCAGGGTTACAATATACAGCCTTGATGTACTCCTTTTCCTATTTGGAACCAGTCTGTTGTTCCATGTCCAGTTCTAACTGTTGCTCCCTGACCTGCATACAGATTTCTCAAGAGGCCAGTCAGGTGGTCTGGTATTCCCATCTCTTTCAGAATTTTCCAGTTTATTGTGATCCACACAGTCAAAGGCTTTGGCATAGTCAATAAAGCAGGAATAGATGTTTTTCTGGAACTCTCTTGCTTTTTCGATGATCCAGCGGATGTTGGCAATTTGATCTCTAGTTCCTCTGCCTTTTCTAAAACCAGCTTGAACATCTGGAAGTTCACGGTTCACGTATTGCTGAAGCCTGGCTTGGAGAATTTTAAGTATTACTTTTCTAGCTTCTGCTGCTGCTGCTGCTGCTAAGTCACTTCAGTCGTGTCCGACTCTGTGCGACCCCATAGACGGCAGCCCACCAGGCTCCCCATCCCTGGGATTCTCCAGGCAAGAACACTGGAGTGGGTTGCCATTTCCTTCTCCAGTGCATGAAAGTGAAAAGTGAAAGTGAAGCCGCTCAGTCATGCCCGACTCTTAGCGACCCCATGGACTGCAGCCCACCGGGCTCCTCCATCCATAGGATTTTCCAGGCAAGAGTACTGGAGTGGGGTGCCCTTGCCTTCTCCTACTGGCTTGTGAGATGAGTGCAGTTGTGCGGTAGTTTGAGCATTCTTTGGCATTGCCTTTCTTTGGGGTTTGAATGAAAACTGACCTTTTCCAGTCCTGTGGCCACTGTTGAGTTTTCCAAATTTGCTGGCATATAAAGTGCAGCACTTTCACACTGAGGATGTATATCAGTTATCTTTTGCTGTATAACCAGCTACCACAAACCATAAAGATTTTTCATCTTTCACAATTATGATTCTGTGATTAGCAATCCAGGCAGTTCTTCTGCTGGTCTTTCCCATGTGGTCCTAGTCATCCACTGGTTCATTTGAGGCTAGAGGGTCTATGATGGTCTCAACTCACTTGCTTGGCAGCAATGCCTTCTCTTTTCTGAGGCTTCTGTTCATCGCCACATTGCCTTGTATCCCATGGTATGCTACACTGGGCTGCTTCACAGCCTGATGATGTCCAGAGTTTCAAGAGAGAGAGGATGAAAACAGAAAGGCTTCAGACCCAGGCTCCAGAACTCATACAAGGTCAAGTTCACCACTGTCTATTCTTTGAAGCAAGTCACAAGACCAGCCTAGATTGAAGAGGATGGAGAAATCAATTCCATCTGCTGTTGTAGGAGTAGCAATGTCACACTGACATAGGGAGACATGATTCATTGGAGGCCATTATCCTAATGACCTACCACAGGAAATAATTTTAGAACTAAGTGTTACTCAAGAGGAAAAAAATGACCTGGGGAAGGTCATTTCAAGTGGAGGAAATAAAATTTTCATAGGTTCAAATACAGGAAAAGTATGCCAGGTCTCAGCAGGGATGAGCTTGTTTATGTGTTTGGAGTTTAAGATTCAGTTATGTATGTTCAATCCCTGGGTCAGGAAGATCCTCTGGAGAAGGAAATGGCAACCCACTCCAGTACCCTTGCCTGGAAAATCCCATGGACGGAAGAGTGTGGTAGACTACAGTCCGTGGGGTCGCAAAGAGTCGGATACGACTGAGCGACTTTCACTTCACATGTATGTTTGAGGAGAGGAATGCACAGGAAGGACAGCCACAGGAATTAAAAGGATATTAGATTTAACCTTAATAACAGGTTACAAAGAAACCTTGACTTGTGGATTTTATCCTAAAGATAATGGACTGCCATCAGAGGTTTTAAAATAGGAGGATAAATCATAGTTATATATTAGAAGTGTATGAAAGATGGAGCAGGAAGAGATAGGAAATCTGAGACTACTTAGGGGATCTTTAGAAGAGGGGTCTAAGCAAAAACTAAGGAACCACCACCACAGCTCTGCTGAAACAACTTTAGAAAAATCAACTTTAGAGCCACACCTGATTTAATCTTCACAGAAATCCTATAAGAGAATAATTGGTATCTCCATCTTATAATCGAAGAACTGCAAATTCAAAGGCAGACATTACTTTTCCAAGATCACACAGCTAGTTAGTGGCAGGACCTGTGCTTTGAGGGCCCACTGTGAAAGAATGTAAGATTCAAGACATCTGAGGAAAAGGTTGAATATAAGATCCATAGGACTTGGTGACTAGATGTGGGGCATAAAATCCATTTAAAATTGAATCCAAGTTAACATGATGGATTGAATACATACATCTTTTCTCTTCTGAAATGACACAAAAATCATGATAAAGGAATTTTTTTAAAGATGTAATCCCAAAATTGGAGGCCATTAGTATAATGATCGAACATGGAAAGTAAACATCATCCTTGGATTAAACAGCGTTGAGAAGATAGTCCAGTAAAAAAAAAAAAAAAAAGAGGAAATAATGCTTCACTGTCTAGATGCAACACTATGGCAGAGATCCATGGAGAGTTGCTTTCAAACGTAGGAGATAATGACCACAAAATTCAGGAATCTGAAAAGCTTATAGATGAACCATAACTAACAATGCTGAGACAACCTAAACCATCACTAGTCAATGGAGAAAGTTAAGAAACGGCTCTGTTTAAATGATGGAGTCCTCAGAAGACTCACACTAGTAGCGTCAGTGGACCATTCTATTGAGTTAGAATGTATTTTACTAACATACTCACCTTCTGATGAATCACCACCACTTAACCAGACACTAACTTAGTGTCTACTGTCAAGTAAGATCAGGTCCCTTACAGCCAGCACAGCCCAGGCTGGGGTTGAGGTGGCCAGTCAAACCCCAGGATAGGAGGTAAATCTCATACTCGACCTGTCCAAAGTATCAAACATATCATTCAGCCAGGACCTGTCATGGCACAATAAATAATTACCAGTTAGACTACAGGAAATTCATTCGACAACTCCAACCAGTACCCAAGAACTTCAGCCTACACCAATGAAGATTTCCATTACAATTCTTTTGATGGAGCCACAGTTGCAGTCAATCCCAAGAGCGTTATGTTCAGACCCACAGCCTGAGCTAGTACCAGCACAGCAGCTCCAAGCTCTTCACCCCTACCACCCACCTCTAGAGAAAACCCTGGGATGGTATTTCAGGAAATCATTATTCCTCTTCACTCTCCTAACATTGCTTGTAGTAGAGTGGAGAGCCACATACAGAGAAAATCTACATTGCTGAGACTTTTGGATACCAAACCCGAGTAGAAATCCACAAATATATGGCCACTCTATTACTATGCCAATGGAGGCTTTATCTACAGAACAGTCATCACCTTTTTCTCCTGCTCAGCAGACTCCCCCAGCCTTTTAACCCTTTGTGAAGTAAGCAGTCTCCCATCACAAACCAGCAAACACCCTTTCAAACATTTCTGGAGTTTTATCACCTCCAGGAGGCAACAGCTGGGAGTAGCCTTATCTCTTCTGTAATGGGAATCCCTTTCCTTACTAAAGATTGGAAGGTAAAGATTAAGAATAGATGTATGTATATGTATTCCTATAACCAAATCACTTTGCTATACAACAGAAATGAACAACTTTGTAAATCAACTATACCTCAGTAAAAATTAGAAAATAAGAAAAACTAAAATGACAGTAACAACAGAAAAGAATGATGAAACTGATTTAACGAGCATAGTGTTTCTCTCTTCCATTGCTAGACAACAAACTGTCCATACCTACATGCGACCAACCCGTTGGGAAAATAGTGATTTCAGTAGGAGAGAAGAGACAAATAACATGATGATAAAGGGCCTCTGGTGAAAGCTGAGAAGGGCAAGTTTCCTCCCAAAGACTGTGCTACTGAGGAGCAGGTGTGTCCCAGTGCATCCAGGATACCATCACTAACACGAGCTCTAGGAAACAACCGATCACCACTTTCTCAGCAGCCTGGTGGAAATCAACGATGAGAAAAGTACTCGTCAGCAGGAAGTAGCCCTGTTGGAAGACCCATCTCGGTGCTGTCCAGCTATACTGAGTTGAAAACTTCACCAGCTTGTCCAAATCATCCAAAAAGTTAAAAAAAAAAAAGAAGCAACTATTATCTACACCAATAAATAAACATGATACACAGAAATATGCAGATATATACATCTGTAGTGGATCAAATGAGTGAGTCTGGGTGAGAAACTCCAAACTGAAGGCATTGACATATAAGAAGAAGGTCCCAGAACAAGAATATATTTGCAAAAAAGAAAAAACAACATTGAAATAAAAGGGGGATATGGACTTTGAAAAATAGAATTAGGGAAGAATGAGGATAGAGGTAAGGGAAAGATATAGTTGTAAGAAGAGCAGAGCATCAAAATAAAGACAGTTTTCTAGAATTCACAGAGAGCCATCAAAGGGATCCATGGAACTCAATGACACAAAAAAATCAGAGCTCAGTGGATTTCTTTTTTCAGATGACTCCCTTTTGAAGCAGACTTTGTGGTCCATTTATTTACAATTTTCCTAATGTGTTGGTACCAATCAATTGGAGTCAGTTACACAAGAGACGGTAGGCATTTCTTGATCTTTTACCCTACAAATTAGGTTTATCTGGTGAATTCCTAGAGGACCCATCCAGGGTATTTAGGTGGCATTGTCCAGGAGACAGCTGAAAGTGAGGGACTGAAGTTCTGCAGAACATTTTCTGTAAGACATATGGGTTTGGGAGTCATCAGAGCCTAAGTGGCAGAGGTTTTTCAGAGACATATTGTTGTTGAGTCACTAAGTCGTGTCTGACTCTTTGCAGCCTCACAGACTATAGCCCGCCAGGCTCCTCTGGCCATGGGGTTTCCTAGGCAAGAATACTGGAGTGCATTGCTATTTCCTTCTCCAGGGGATCTTCCTGACCAGAGATCATCTGGTCTCCTGAGTCTCCTGCATTGGCAGGTGGATTCTTTACCACTGAGCCACCTGGAAATCCCTTCCAGGGACATGACTGGGTACTAACATTTGTATCTTCATTTGTAAGCTATGTGCCAGTCTTATTTAGCCTGAGATAATTGCTAACCCACCCCCATCCCCTATGATTTTGATTTAAAATTTCCCTGCTAACATCAAGACATCTCCTTCACCTCTCAGGAACTTACAGGTGAATTCACAGATCTTGGTAAAATGGAGACAGTAAAGGGATGCCCATTGGTTCACCTGGGGACCAGATGTCTTGGAGTTAGGAAGGCCATCCCAGGGAGTAAATACACCAAGGTAAGGAATAAGTATATTTATAGAAGATCAAACATAAGAGCCATTAGAATAGAATTTCTTTCTCAAAAGTGAAAAATTAAGAGCTCTAAGGGGGGAGGCTTAGCAAATTTTCAGAGAACATAGCTGGAAAATTAGAGAAAGAAAAATAGGGAATTAAGAGAATCCAATATTAGATTAAAAGCCAAGGCTTATTGGCTTTTGAGAGGGAAGCCTCATTCATAAGAAACAAAGTTGCCAACCCATCTCACCTTCCAGAGGCTTGGTATTTCCAGGCAAGGTGCCCACAGAAAGGGCACTTTTCAGGACAGTAGATCAGTCTTCTTGGGCCCTCCTTCCTGAACATTAACTAGGTTTCAGAGATTGTGGTTGGAGCCAAGATGGGGAGGTTTCTGAGTTTCCAGCTTCCAGCCTGCCAGCCCTCTCTACTCCCCACCTGCCCTGCGTGTGATAGACATATCCTGGGCCAAATGCCTGCCAACTCCAGGCAACCAGCCAGCTTGCACGGCCTTGCCCAGCTGTCTTAGACAGTCATTCCAGGATAATTCTCCGTCATCTGAATGTCATAAGGAATTTTCCAGGGACTTTGAAGATTAGTTTCTTCCAGGGCATCATCAGAAGAGCAAATTCCTACCTTGTAAGTGCCATAAGATAAGTAGCACTTAATTTTGCAGACAGGAAAATTGAGTCTCAGAGACATGATGTCATGTGCTCAGAAATCACACAGCTTGTCAGGGTCCAAACCAAGACAGAATCTGGATTCCTTGTTACCGTTACAGTGCTGGTTCCATTACCTTATGGGGAAAATTATAGACTCTTGAATTGGAACAGTTCCTTATAAGTGTCTGATGCATTCCCTGTGAACAAGAATCTCTTAGGTAGCTTATCAAGGATACACATCTAAGAACATCCCTATGTTCCTGGGCTCAGAAATCTTTGCTTTTAGCATCTACCCAGATTATCTGATGCAGCCTGTTTGAATTTGGGAATTAGTACAATCGCCACATTCCTGCCAAGTGCTCTCCAGCTTCAGCTTTAATAACCTCCAATGATGAATGTTATCATGCCTCATTCCCACTTTGGATAACTTTGACTTTTAGAAACTTCTTTTTTGTAGCCAATTGAAACTTATCCACAGCCAGCTTCAACCCATTAGTCCCAATTCTACTTCTCTCTCACAATCAAGAAACAGAGGAATGAATTCAATTAAAAGTATATCTACATAGCTTTCCTTGTGAATTTTTACTATACAGTAATTTTCAGATTGTAATGCTAGGTATATACATGATTTTTATTTTGTTGGTCTGTATATTTCTCACTTCATAGTCCACAAATTTCTTGAGTGACTTTATGGTCACATAAACATTTAAATTATTAATGATGCTATAACAAATTTTATTTATTGAGGTCCTAATATAGTATACTTTTTGGATATTGTAAATAACCCTATTATTCTTATATTTGTGATGATTTAAATTAACCAATTAGTAGTATATAAATATAACTTATTTTTAATTAGCATATCAAAATTTATACATATATAGATGTTATTCCCTTCAAATAGTTTCCCTGAAAAGTTGCATATTTATTTCAAGAATACTGTCATTGATTTGATTATTTCCAGAATTTCTCTCTGACAAGAACTTTTAAAGCTTCTAGAGTTTGTTAAAATATCTTCAGGAGAAGCACAGTCATAAATCCATATATGTATGTATACACACACACACACACACACACACACACACACACCCCTACATATACTCTGCTTTGGGAACTAAAGTTTTGCATAGGAACATTCTGTGCAAACCAACCATCTAGCTGAGAGCAACCAGAAAAGTTGGGGGTGGGGAGGAATCAAGTTGATATTACTGGAGACCTAGTAAGAGTGAAGAATTATCGGACCAAGGTTTACAATAATATGAACATCCATAGATGGAATCCTGGCTTTAGGAACGGTTTTTATACTCGGGACATTGGACAACCCAAACAGGTAACTGCAAAGCTGAGGAGTACCTTTGATAACATCATGGGATGAGAGTAACTAAAACTGGAATCTGAAGACCACTGAACATGAAGACCCTGAGAAATTCACCATACTTTCAGACAAGCCTCTGAAAGACTGAAAAGTAAAATGAAAATATTCAATCTTCATACAGGCTGAAGACCAACTTCCAGTAATCAGGATAGGCCAGAAAAATCTAAATTCTTGATTTTGGTGAAAAGTGATTCCGGATCATTAGTAGCCATGGGCACTTGGATGCAGCAGATACAAATACTTTCTAGAAGAAGTTAACTTTATTCTAGTCCTCAAATTATTTCCACCAATGACTTTCCAAATATAAAGTTAGTACACAGTCTGAGATAACAGGCACATAAGGGGATAAGTTAACAGGAATGAGAACTAGTAGAAACAATAGATGATTGAAACAAAAGAGCTCCAGATAGTGAAATTACCAACTGTAAAATAACTTTAAAATAACTGTCTTTACTCTGTTTATCACATAGATAGAAAGCAAAAGAGGAAATTTTCAGCAGAGAACTACAAAACCACTAAAAAATAATCATAACACATTTTAATAGAAATTCTAGAGTCAGAAAATTGTAATAACCAAGATTAAGAACTCTGGTGCATGGTTTTAATGGCATACTAAATGTGGCTGAAAAAAGAATTGCTATACTGGAAGGTAATTCAGAAATAATCAGAATTAAGACAAAATGAATAGGATGAGCAATTGAGAATAGAGGATAAAAGGCATAGAAGTATGAGAAATTTAAATGTTTAATGGAGTCATATATGTAGAAGAGAGAATGAGTCAGAACCAATATTTGAAGAGAAATTAAGAATCTTTTCAAAATTAATAGAAGACACCAGCTCACAAAATCAGGAAGCCAGAAAAAAAAAATAATTCACACTTGTACATCATAGAAAAATTATAGAAAGCCAAAGATAAAGATAAAATTTGTAAAGACAGCAAGAAAAGAAAGGGCAGATCTAACTTCAAAAAGGCAATAATTAGACTGACATTTAATTTTCTTGAGAAACAGTGGAAGCTGAAAGATAATAAGCTGATAGCAAATAACTGTCAATCTAAAATTCTATACAAAGCAAAAATATCCTTATACCAACAAATTTAACAGCATATATGAAACGTAAAAGTCCCTTGAAACACGAATTACCAAAACTGACTTATGAAGAATTTTAAAATTAAATAGAACTACCTGTTTAAAGGAATTGAATTTATAGTTAAAATTTTCCCCACAAACAAAACTAGGGTCCCATTTGGTTTCCCATGTAAAGATTTAAAGGAAGAAGTAATATCCACTCTACATTGAGAAGGTGAGAGTACTTCCCAACTCATTTGATGAAGCTAAGATTATCATGATACCAAAAAGAGACCATGGCATTCAAAAAAGAAAAGTGCAATACAATGCATTTCACAAAAGTAGATGCAAAATTTTGAAACAAAATATCAGCAAATTGCATCAAGTCATATATGAAAGTCAGGAATTGGCAAACTTTTTCTCTAAAGGCTGGTTAGCAAATAATATAGACTTTGTGAGCAACAAAATCTCTGTTGCAGTTATTGAGCTCTGCAAAAAAAAGCCACAGATAACATGTCAACGAGTGTGTCTGTGTTAATCGCTCAGTTGTGTCCAACTCTTTGCAACCCCATGGACTGTAGCCCACCAGGCTCCCATCTCCATGGAATTCTCCAGGCAAAAATACTGGAGTAGATTGCCATTCCCTTTTCCAGGGAATCTTCCTGACTCAGAGATCAAACCCGGGTCTCCTGCATTGCAGGCAGATTCATTACCACCTGAGCTACCAGGGAAGTCATGTCAACAAGTGGGCATGGCTATGTTCCTATGAAACTGTGTTTTCAAAAATAGATGACAAGGCCATAGTTTGCTTACCCTTACTTTAGATGGATCTAATAAACAAGACATTGAGTAAAGAAGGTAAATGCAGAAGGATATATACTTTATGATTTCATTCATGTAACATGCAAAAACCCAACTATGGAATGATAGCATTGAGGAATATATAACAGGTGATAAAAATGATAGAAAAAGGATGAAAATGACTACTGTTTACCTACAGGGAGGTATTGTGATTGAGGTAAGACAGGCAAGGAACTCCTGGAGTGTCGGGGAAATTTCTTTAACCTGTGTCACAGTAACATGAGTATTTTCTCTAAAGAATTTAAATAGTATATATTGTATGTAATATTTCATGATTAAAATTAAATTTTCTTTTCTTTTTCTTCATTAAAAGGTAGTTTGAGTTCAGTTTGGTGAGTAAAGTCTGTTGTGCTTAGTTATTCAGTTGTGTCTGAGTCTTTGCGACCCCATGAACTGTAGCCTGCCAGGCTCCTCTGTCCACAGAAATTTTCCAGGCAAGAATACTGGATGGCTTCTCATCCAGGGGATCTTCCCAACCCAGGGATCCAACCCAGGTCTCTGACACTGCAGTCAGATTCTTTATTGTCTGAGCCATCAGGGAAGCAAGGAAGGTCTGGGTAAGGCCAGTTGCTAGGGAAGAATGCCAATTTTGCTTTAAATAAGGAATGATTGAATAAATGAAGCTGGTTTCCTTGTTGTCCTTAGAAACTGGTGCATAAGTTTATTTCTGAAGTGGATTTCCAAAAATATTTGTAGCACAGCCAGTACTGCTTGAAATAAGGATGTAGCCTCCAAGGGGCCAACTCTGAAAAAAGACAATGCTTAATTAAATATTGACTATGCTGTATTTCCCTTAACAAATATAACTCTTCTGAAACACATTTTCCTTCAGAGTGTGCATTTCCACTTCTTCTTCTGAAGTTCACTTCAGCGAACATCCTGAAATCCTGTCAAGTTATCATTGAGAAAGTAAAAGGCATAACTCTGATATTCTTGGCCTTGGTGCCATTAAAATCTTACTCTAAATGTCACATTAATTCATCTTTTCATATTTTTCCTTGTTTGATTTTTTTCCTTCAAGAAGAAATGGTAAGTGGAATGAAAAAGGAAAAGACAGCTCATTTATTAAAAGTGAAAATACACCACCTGATCCTCTAATTTGGACTCTAACATTTCTTTTTTAACACTTCTATTAAAAAGTCTGGTTCAAAGTGGAATAAAATTTAAAGAGAGAATGAAGTCCAGATTTATTTTCGATTAATCCAGAGTCACTGAGTCTTTTTAAAAGAATCAGAAACTATCATGGGCACTGTGCTTATAACAAGGGGTGGTAGGTTAGCAGCAATTATTGATTTCATGAATCAATTGCTATAGCACAGAACTCTTTAAGTTGGCTGAATGTGTTGCTGGTAGGTAGACCCTAGCAAAATCATATTGCTGGCAGGAAGTCTATGTAAAGATTGTGAACATTTAGACCATTAACTTTCAGCCTAACTCCTTTTTGCAGTTTATTTTGTCATTCTATTCTACAGTGGTAGCAGATAGAACTTTAATTTATGGAAGCATAAAACATTTTACTGGCATATTAAAGTAATTATGGTACATGTTATATATTTTAAAATTTTAAGCGGAATTTAGATGTTGTTATTGTATCATCCACAAAGGCTTTTTTTCCCCTTAAACACATTGACATTAATAAGGCATGGTCTACACAGATAAAGCCTAATTCTACCCACAGTTGCTGCCAGAGGAAAATTGAAATTGTTTTAATATAAAACTTGGATTATGACACTTAGCCTAATTTTGGGTTCTAAGACATCATTTTCTAGGTCCAAGAACCATATCATTGGCTCAGGAACTTCTACAGAATCCAGTTCTACCCTGGATATGGTTTAGATAATATGCCCTTAGGGTATTATTTTCACGAGAATTAATGATAGCGATATTTGTAGAGCGTATCATAGCTAGCACTTGTTGACTATCTCTAGTGTCTGAAACACTCCCTCCCACCTTTATCCTGATGTATATAAGCAAACTGCTGGGATGGAGAGTGGGCTGGGAAGTCCAAAGAGCGCCCTCTTCAGAGTCACTGTTGTAGGTTTTTCTAAACAGCACTTCCTATATCCAGGTATTTCCCCCTCTAAACCAAGTGAAGCGGGCTCCAAGAGAATCACTGGTGATGATTAGGACTGCCACAAGAAGTGGCACGTTGGATCCTCCATCTAACTAGGTTCTTACTGAACTCTTGAACCCATGCATGCATGGTAAGTCACTTTAGTCGTTCCAACTCTTTGCAACCCCGTGGACTGTAGCCCACCAGGCTCCACTGTCCATGGGCTTCTGCAGGCAAGATTACTGAAGTGAATTGCCATGCCCTCCTCCTGAGGATCTTCCCAACCCAGGGTTTGAACCCAGGTCTCCCACATTACAGGCAGATTCTTCACAGTTTGGGCCACCAGGGGAGCAAGTTCTTTCTTATTTCTACCACCAGGAAGAAAAATATGGAAAAATTCATGGGAAGCTTGGCAAGTGTCTCTTTGACTTTGTGGATATATATAAACTAAGAGTGATGTCTGCTTCCTGAAGCTAAGAGGCTGGATGCAGCTCACACCAACAGGAAAATAGGGACCATGTGTGGTATGCTATCCAAGGAGAAAGATATGGATCATGGTCCTCAGGATCTCTGTGACCCTTGGAGTCTCAAGGAAGGATCTCCATGAAGACTGAAAAAGAGGGAGAAAGAGGAAATATCAGTGCTCACCCAATTACAAGTCCCTCTCAAAAGTACTGGTAGAAGGAAAAGAAATAAGATTTAAATTGGGATTAAATTTTAAACACAAGTGACCAGAAAGCTAAAGGGTCTACCCAAGATGTCATTGTTGTTGTTCAGTCGCTCAATCACGTCCAACTCTTCACGACCCCATGGATAGCTGCATGCGAGGCTTCCCTATCCTTAACCATCTCCCAGAGATTGCTCAGGCTCACGTTCCTTGAGTCAATGATGCCATCCAACCATCTCATCCTCTGTCGTCCCCTTCTCCTCCTGCCCTCAAGTTTTCCCAGAATCAATGTGGCAAAGGAGATCTGCCTTTACATGTTTGAGGGCAGTGATTAGAGAAAAGTGAAATCATTTCAAGGAAGGACTGAACTGAACTGAACTGAAAATCCTTTCATGTTTGTCCCTCAGTGAGTTCAGACTGTGCAGTAAACCAGATATAATGTTTAGTGATAAAAGGAATTGGGGACTTCTGTTGCTGGTCACACAGCTAACTAGATGTCAGAAGAACACGCTTTGTTCAGAACACTGAACCGATAAGAAAGTAAGATAAATCTTGCAAGGCTATAATCTAGAAAGTGAGAATCCAGAAAAGTCAGCTAGGAGAGGATTAGCCTTTTAGGGGACATCTATCAATCCCAGGTAGTCCAGGACCTGGCTTTTTAGAGCCTATGCATGTGGGTCTTAAGAAATAAAATTGAGTAGGGAGACAGTCACTTTAGAGACCCCTGAAAGGCAATTGCATTTTTGGTTGAACTAGGGTTAAAGAGCTTCAGAAAGGGAGGTGACAGGAATAATCATTTCAGCCTTGGTTATTATTAGAGTGAAAGGAAGAAAGAAAAATATCTCCCTAGATAATTCCAAATCCTAAATCTCACCCTGCTGGTGTGTCTCACCAAACCCCGTATGCCCCACACCCCCGCCCCAAAAAAGACAAGCAAAAAAATATAAAGTTTCTCCATTTCAGTACTGCTCCCAGGTACCTGGCAGAAGCAAACACATCTCCTGTCTGAAGGAACACACTTTAAATATGGACCTCAAAAATTTCCAGAAAAAAAAAGCAAAAATCTCTAGAAATGTAAGAGAGCAAGCTAGCATGAGTCAGCAGAAAGCACAAATGGAAGAATCCAACCCATAAAGACTGTGAATGTTGAAATTATCATATATAGACTAGTTGTTAGGTCAGAGCATATGAAATTGTCAATTTTGCAAGTCAAAACTGGTCAATATCTGATATTTCATATATTTTACCTAATATTTTTAAAGAAATAAGGGAAATTGGAAATATCTTGAAGGAATATGCATTGTGTACTCTCAAAAAGGACTAAGAGCTTTGATAAGGAGCCAAATGAAAATTCTAGAAGTGAAAAATATAATAATTGAAATTAGAAACAATAGTAATGTTCAACAGCAGATTTAGCTTAGTTAAAATGAGAAATAATGAACTATGAGATAAAGCAGATGAACGTTCACAGGATATAGTATGGAAAGGCAAACACAGAAGTAGTATAAAAGAAAGATTGCAGAAAAAAGTGAGAAATCCCAACACCTAATCAAATTTTCAGAAGGAAATAATAGAAAAATGGGAAGGGTCATTCATCCCCATTTGTTCTATTCCTTCTTGATTTAAAGATATTTTGTTGACAATTTTGCAGAGTTGATTAAAAACTTCAGACCTCAGCTTCTAAAACTCAAGCAAATTCCAAGCAGCACAAAAGAAAATAAATTTATATCTAGCTACACTCATTTCACATTGGAGAAACACAAAAATAAAATCTTCAAAACAACTAGAGAGAAAAGACAGACTGTTTATTCAAAAAAATGACTGACAGGTGACCTTTCATATAAAAATGGGAGATACAGGGCAATGGAAGAAAATCTTCCAAGTGTTTAGGGAAAATAACAGCCACTTAAAGATCTACATGTAATGAAGCTATCTTTCAACAAGAGCACAATTATCATATAAAAATGAAGGGAATGTATTATTAGCATACATTGACCAAAGGAATTTCTATAGAATATACTTCAGAAAGAAGGAAAATTACCCCAGAGAAAGTCTAAGATGCAAAAGGAAATAGTAAGTAAGGGACAGAATGATTAATCTTAAAAACATGAACTACATAAAACAAAATCAATTATCTTCATTCTAAGTACTCAATAGCCACCTGTGGTCAGGACAGTAATACAACATTCCATAATTGCAGAAATGTATTATTGGATAATACTGCTATGGATGTTAAGATTTATATCTGTATTAGTTTGCCATTGCTACTATAACAAATTAAATTTAATAACAAAATCATTGAATCAACATGTACTTATTATCTTACAATGCTGGGGTCAGAAGTTCAAAATGAGTCTTATGAGGCTAAAATTAAGGTATTTGGTAGGGCTGTGTTCCCTTCTGGACACTCTCTGAAAAAAATGTGTTTTTCGCCTTTTCCAACTTCTAGAGGATACTCACAGTCCTTGACTTATGACCCCTTTCTCGATTTTCAAATCCAGCAACACCTAGCCAAATCAACCACTGAGTTTTCTGTCTCCCTCTTCCATGTTAAAGAGCCCTTGTAATACACTGGACCCTCCCATCACCCCAGATAATCCAGGATAATCTCCTCTACCTCAAGATCCCCAATTACATACGCCAAGCCTCTTTTGTCATATAAGGTAATATATTCATATGCTATGCTATGCTAAATCGCTTCAGTCGTGTCCGACTCTGTGCGACACCAGAGACGGCAGCCCACCAGGCTCCCCCGTCCCTGGGATTCTCCAGGCAAGAACACTGGAGTGGGGTGCCGTTTCCTTCTCCAATGCATGAAAGTGAAAAGTGAAAGTGAAGTCGCTCAGTCATGTCCGACTCCTAGCGACCCCGTGGACTGCACCGCACCAGGCTCCTCCATCCATGGGATTTTCCAGGCAAGAGTACTGGAGTGGGGTGCCATTGCCTTCTCTCCAGGAAAGGAATGTGAATATCTTTGGTGGGGAGGGAACCGTTATTCTACTCGCTACTGCGTTGTGTCTTAAATTTTCTAGGGAACTTCCAGAAGTACAGAAATAGGATATAAACATCTTCTCCTCAGAGAGAGAAGAAAAACCTCAATCCAACAGGCATGAAAAAGGAAACTGTGTGTGTGTGTGTTTGTGTGTGTATACACACACACACAAACAGAAAAGGCAAATCAAGAAAATACATAATATATGCTAGTGAGAAATTGGTCTAAATACATGAATAATTGCAATATACATAAATAGTAAGCTCTGCATTTAAAAGAATAGTATTGTGAGACTATTTTTTTTATAAAGCAAACTATATGCTATTTATAACAGATTTTCCTAAAATACAGTAAAGTGAGAAAAATAGACCAAGTACTAACTAAAAGAAAGCTGGCATGACTATAGTAATATCAGGAAAAAAGTAGAATTTAAGACAAAATAACATAACTAGAAAAAACACAGGTAAGTAAATACAAATAAAAAGTTTTGTTTACCAAAAACATATAAAAATTCTAAATTTGTGTATACCTAATAACATCGCTTCAGTGTATTTGTTGTTCAGTCACTCATTCATGTCCAACTCTTTGTGACCCCATGGGCTGCAGAATGCCAGGCTTCCCTGTCTGTCACCAACTCCTGGAGCTTGCTCATACTCATGTCCATTGAGTCAGTGATGCCATCCAACCATCTGGCCTTCTGCTGTACCCTTCTCTTCCTGCCTTCAATCTTTCCCAACATTAGGGTCTTTTCTTTTTTTTTTTTTTAAATTTTATTTTATTTTTAAACTTTACATAATTGTATTAGTTTTGCCAAATATCAAAATGAATCTACCACAGGTATACATGTGTTGAGTCAGCTCTTCACATCAGGTGGCCAAAGTATTGGAGTTTTAGCTTCAGCATCAGTCCTTCCAATGAATATTCAGAGTTGATTTCCTTTAGGACTGACTGATCTCCTTGCAGTCCAAGGGACTCCCAAGAGTCTTCTCCAACACTACAGCTCAAAAGCATCAATTCTTCAGCATTCAGCTTTCTTTATGGTCCAACTCTCACATCCATACATGACTACTGGAAAAACCATAGCTTTGACTAGACGAACCTGTGTTGGCAAAGTAATGTCTCTGCTTTTTAATACACTGTCTAGGTTTGTCATAACTTTTCTTCCAAGGAGAAAGTGTCTTTTAATTTTGTGGCTGCAGTCACCATCTGCAGTGATTTTGGAGCCCAAGAAAATAAAATCTCTCACATGTTTCCCCATCTATTTGCCATGAAGGGATGGGACCGAATGCTGTAATCTTCTTTTTGTGAATGTTGAGTTTTAAGCCAACTTTTTCACTCTCCTCTTTCACTTTCATCAAGAGGCTCTTTAGTTTTTCTTCACTTCTACAACTTTTTGTAAGAGTGGTATCATCTGCATATCTGAGATTATTGATATTTCACCTGGCAATCTTGATTCCAGCTTGTGCTTCATCCAGCCCAGCATTTCGCATGATGTACCCTGCATATAAGTTAAATAAGCAGGGTGACAATATACAACTTTGACATATTCCTTTCCCAATTTTGAACCAGTCCATTGTCCCATGTCCGGTTCTAACTGTTGCTTCTTGACCTGCATACAAGTTACTCAGGAAGCAGATAAGGTGGTCTGTTATACCCATCTCTTTAAGAATTTTTCACAGTCTCAATGTATGAAACACCAAAAATGATAGACCTGCAAAGAGAAATGAACATATCCCTAATTATGATGGAAAATTCTAATACACCTAAGTATAACTGATTAGACAAGCAAAGAGTAAATGAGAAAGTACCATATAGAAGATTTGAACAGCAAAACGAGCAGGCTTGATCAAATGAATATCTATTTCAAACATAGCCAATAACTCAGAATTCACACAGAAAATGTATTATAAACTAACCCCATGGTTCAACGATAAAGAATCTGCCTGCCTATGCAAGAGACTAAGAAGCATGGATTCGATCCCTGGGTTGGGAAAATCTCCTGGAGAAGGAGATGGTAACCCACTCCATGTGAGATCATATGATATTTGTCTTTCTCTATTTCTCTTAGTATAATGCCCTCAAGGTCCATCCATATTGTCCTACATGATAGGATTTTCACCTTTTTTTGGCTGAATATTATGGCATTGTATATATATGCAAATATATATATGAATATAGACACTATATATATATGTATGAAAAACAGTTTCTTTGTTCATTTATTGACCAATGGGGATTCCTTTTATGCATATTTTGATGTTGTTTTACAATGAACTTTTTTAGGTGTTTGCGAGATACCTTATCTATGCATATATTATAGTTACAGCAATATAAAAATTATGTATATATGCACATGAGCATGTATAGGTTTATGTGGCTAGGAGAGGAGAGAGAGAGAGAGATAGGGATATTTTAAAGGAACATAAAAGTATGTCATGAGATGGAGGTAAATGAGCATGTTTACTTTTAGAAGATGAATTGGACTTTGCTGTGCTTTGGGATTATACCCTGTCTAATCCATCTAACTTTGGGCTTTTAGAAGGCAGGAGACCATTGAAAATCATTCAAGCTTATATATTTCCAAACTGGCCATTCTACTTTGGGTACTGTATACTTCATCCACAGTGTCAAGATTCTGTAAACAAACCTGGAACATGATCCATCTAACTGACTGCTCCCTAGTCATTATCCAGTTATCACCCATTCCACTTACTTTCAACAGGAGATATTCCTGCCTGCAACTGACACCCTCTTTGATAGGTCCCATGTCCAACTCTAACCAAGACTGTGAAGGAAGTAAGCAGAGTTCATTTTCAAAACCGAGCTCGCACCTATTCCTTCTGTTCTCACACTCTCCAAGGAAGGTCATCAACCCCCGCAGTGGTGAGCCACGGGCGGGTCTGGCTGTAGGAGCCCTCTACTCCAAAGGCAGCCACTTAGGATGTGGGTGTGGGGAAGGGGACACTGTCTGTTATTGTTTTAAAATAATAGTAAAACTGAATGACAATTGTTCTACTTTATACTTTATCTCCAGTTCTAAATAGTGAAGTCACTCAGTCTGTGTCCAGACTCTCTGCAACCCCAGCGACTATAGGCCACCAGACTCCTCTGTCCATGGGATTTTCCAGGAAGGAATACTGGAGTGGGGAGCCAATTCCTTCTCCAGGGTATCTTCCCAACCCAGGATTTGAACTCAAGTCTCCCACATTGCAGGCAAACTTTTTACCATCTGAGCCACCAGGGAAACCCCACAATTCTAAATACTGTTGGTGTTGTTATATGCCTGTCCACAAAAGTATTTTTTTTGATCTAAGAGTTCTTAATTGTAACACTTACTAATGAATAAAATGATATATGTATGTGTATATATATATATATATATATATATATATATATATATATAAAAGCTTCAAGTTAGCACATTTTAATACCTCTTCTTAATAACCTCATATTCTACACAGATGTTAATTTAGAGAACCAGGAGTCTTATAACTCCTAGTATACTTAGCAGCAAGCATTCATTGTGAGAGTAAATGTATGACAGTTTGGTATTAGGTACAATCCATGTCTTAAACCTCGTTTGGCAGTATTGAAATGACTGGTGAAAATAAGCATTGATAGAACAGAGATCGTAAAGATGAAGAAGCAGAACCTAAGTTATTTCTGTCACTCTATGTGACCACTAGGAATTTATCCTTGTATTTAATCATTTTGTATCTGAAAACAGCGAGAACTGTGGAAACTGCAAAGGGTTGTATTTTTCTTTGGTAAATATAAGTTTCGGTTCATGTATGAAATATACACTGAATTTTAGAAGGAGCTCTAATGATCAAATGTATTCTCTTTTTTGTTGTTTTTTGGGTTTTGAAAGTAAAAACACACACAAATCAAGAAATTAGACTTTATATGACAGAATAGTATGCTGCTACTGCTAAGTCACTTCAGTCATGTCCGACTCTGTGCGACCCCATAGACGGCAGCCCACCAGGCTCCGTCGTCCCTGGGATTCTCCAGGCAAGAACACTGGAGTGGTATGATCTAGCCTAAATTGTGCCCTTTGTGGGTGTTTCTGTTTTATTAAAGTTCATTTCCTGGTCATTGTCAGTAAGCAAAGGGTGTTAGAAATGATCTGTTTGGGGTATTCGATACATAGATGTTGCCTGGAATCCTCTTTTCCTTTCCCCTCCCAAGGAGGTCAGTGGGAAATCTAGAGCTTAGGGCAAGAGGAAGAGGGGTGCCTTAACTGGAGGGGACTTGGTTGGATGTTTTTAGGGGAATATTCAACTTGCACATTTTTTTCCAGAACTTGGCCCACCCGAAAGCATACCTTGTTTGCCATTTCGCTTATACGGTTGTCCTTTTCTGTAAACTGAATGATTCAGATCTCCAAGATCTTGTCAAAAACGTACATCAAGCTTGGATGTCATATCCCTCACACCTGTAATTACATCCTCATAGCCATTTCAATGTCATTCTAAATGTTTAGATGTTATCTTAAAAATATGTAAGGGGGTGCCTCACTTTGCAAAATTCTTTCAAGGATGACTCGGGGAGGAAAATCTGAAGACTGCTGTTATAAAATAGTTCTAGCAGACAGGGCACACATTTACGAGATTTCAGCAGCCAGTAGTCAAGTCTCCTCAGTGTTTGTCATGAAAGAATTCTTAAGAAAGAAATTTCAGGCAATTGACATGTATCCCTTCAATCACGCAGTAGCTCTTGGTGAACCAGCCCTTGATAAATGTCTTCTTATTTAATACTCCAAACAACAAAGGAACACATCGCTGTGGGGCCCTTTTGATGAAGGTGAGGCTGGGGGTCAAGGTTCACTCCTGACTCACTCTGCTGGGGGACCCCAGACTGGTTGGTGATGGGCTGAGATTTTCACCCAGTCACCCACTGGCATCTTCCTCCATTATACTTTTTATTTACAGGGAGGTGAAAATAAAATGTAAAAGGAAGCATGAGTTGGGGATCTGACAAATCTCTGCTGGAATCCTGGTGCTGTCCTTGTGACCCACTGGGTAGAGGCCCCTCGTCTGTAAGATGTCCTGTGTTTAGACCTGGTTTGGACCTTCAACATGATGCTGGACAAAGGATTTCAATGGGACAAGAGGGGAAGACAGCACTGAGCTGCCCTTTAATTTGTAAACGTGGCCCAAATCTCTTTTCAACCTGTCCTCTTTCAGTTATGAGTGATGGTGGAGAAAGTTTCTGTTACGTATTAACCTTTCATTCTGCCGTGGAGAAGCTCCTTGTGAATGTGCTGAAGAATTCGTTTGTGCCAGAGGGCTTGGCAAACCTGGAGAACTTGGTGCTGTCAGATGAGCATTTCCCCTTATGAGAGTAGTCACGGGGTTTTCTTTCTAGGGTCACACCCGTGCAGGCAGCAATGTAAGGAAGCTGACCGGCATCTTGGGCAGCAGGGCTTGCCTGCCTTCTGTTTCCAGTCCTGGCACTGACGGACCCCCTCATGTTTCTGTCTCGCTTCCTCCTACCTGAAAATCTTTACAGAGGCCTATCTGATGGCCACCAACTTAAAAAAATTTTTTTTTGTTTTGTACTGGGGTGTAGCCAGTTAATGGGTGGCTCAGCTGTACGGAATCTGCCTGCAGTTCAGGAGACAGAGAGACATGGGTTTGATCCCAGGGTCAGGAAGATCCCCTGGAGAGGGAAATGGCAGCCCACCCCAGTATTCATGTAGGATGAAAAAAGAAAGGAACTTAATTTTTGGCTCAAAATTGGCCTAAAACTATGAATATATATATTATATAAATATATATTTATAAAAATGTTTATGAATATATATAAATATATATTTATAAATATATATTATTTATATATATGCCCAAACTGTATAGCCTAAATATAGGGTGAGTCTTCAGGTTTGGCACAGGTTTTGAATTCCAAAAAGTCCTGGTCCTCTTGAGGCAATGTCTTTGTGAACAGCAAATACAGGGAACTTTCCCTATTTGTGACCCACTGAAAAACTCAGAGGAAGGGAATTGGTTTTAATCCAGGGCACATCATGTCTGTAAAGAGAACCCACCCACCACTTTCTAAGCAGGTTGTGGATACACATCGAGACAACATCTCACAATCCTGCCCAAGAGGGAGGTGGTGGCAGTAACATCTTACAGACAAGAGGTCTGTGCCCAGCGGGTCACAAGGGCAGCACCAGGATTCCAGCAGAGGTTTTTCAGATCCCTAACTCATGTTTCCTTTTGCATTTTTACCTCCCTGTAAATAAAAAGTATAATTGAATAAAGGGAAACATTGCCTTTTTACTTAATAATCTCAAACATAAAGCTAATATTCCAATTATCTGAAATTCTATTAATAAAAAAGGCAAAACTATCATGAAAGAAAGCAGATCATCGGTTGCCTAGAGCTACAAATGAAATTGGAAAGAGAATCCATGATGAAGGGGCCCCAGGGAACTCTGTTAAGTTTTGAGAACTTCTTTAGCTTGATTGTGATGGTGGTTATACAATTGTATACAGTTACTGATGTTCATCAAATGGTATGTTTAAAATAGTGAATTTATGATACAATTATACATATAATTTTTATGCATAAAAAGTTTATAAATTTTTAAAAAGGTATACATGAAGATCATGGCATCTGGTCTCATCACTTCATGGGAAATAGATGGGGAAACAGTGGAAACAGTGTCAGACTTTATTTTTTGGGGCTCCAAAATCACTGCAGATGGTGACTGCAGCCATAAAATTAAAAGATGCTTACTCCTTGGAAGGAAAGTTATGACCAACCTAGATAGCATATTCAAAAGCAGAGACATTACTTTGCCAACAAAGGTCCGTCTAGTCAAGGCTATGATTTTTCCAGTGGCCATGTATGGATGTGAGAGTTAGACTGTGAAGAAAACTGTGGTGTTGGAGAAGACTCTTGAGAGTCCCTTGGACTGCAAGGAGATCCAACCAGTCCATTCTGAAGGAGATCAGCCCTGGGATTTCTTTGGAAGGAATGATGCTAAAGCTGAAACTCCAGTACTTTGGCCACCTCATGCGAAGAGTTGACTCATTGGAAAAGACTCTAATGCTGAGAGGGATTGGGGTCAGGAGGAGAAGGGGATGACAGAGGATGAGATGGCTGGATGGCATCACTGACTCGATGGATGTGAGTCTGAGTGAAATCCGGGAGTTGGTGATGGACAGGGAGGCCTGGTGTGCTGCGATTCATGGGATTACAAAGAGTCGGACACGACTGAGCTGAACTGAATACATTTTAATAGTTATTTTAAAATATAAATATTTTAATATATACATCTCTTTCTACCCTCCCTCCCCCAAATGTGGGAATGAAAAAAGAATTCTGGTTCCTGGAAACTCATAGAGAGTAAGAACAGTTAAAGATGGCATACTCGTTTGCTCATGCTGCCATAGCCAGGTACCATACGCTAGGTGCTTACACAGTAGAAATGTATTTCCTCACAGTTTGGAGGCGGATGTCCCAGCTCAGGAGGCCTCTCTCCTGACCTTGTGGATGGCCATCTTCTCCCTGTGTCTCCACGTCGTCTCCTTCTGTGTGTGTCTGCTTCTAAATCTCTTCTCAGAAGGACATTATTATATTGGATTTCAGCCCACCCTAATGACCTCATTTTAATTTAGCTATCTTTATAAAGTTCCTGTCTCCAAATGCAGTCACATTCTGACATTCTGGGGGTAGGATGTCAACATGCAAATTTGGCAGGAAGGGGACACAGTTCAGCCCACAATAGACAAGGAGTGGTGACCGAGGTCCTTTATTTACTCAACTTGGTCATCTTTGAATTTTTTTTTTTTTTTACCAGGAGCATGTGTTTATAACTTAAAGAATATATGTGGCAGAAACATTTTACATATGTATTTTTTTTTCAAACAAAGCAGAGAAACATACGTATGCATTTTCTTTCAAACAAAGTTGGTAGACTGTGCTCATTGGTCTCCATGATTTATACCTCGTAAACTGTTACCTTCCACACGGATGCCATAACTTGTACAGTCCTTACTTGCAGCTATGCAAGAAATATAGCTTTACTCTTCTGTAACTGAACTTTATTTCTGTGTGAGATGCTTTTTCTCAGAGTGGCATCTGAGTTTGTGGGGGCAGGGGCATGGTGAGGTCTCCCAATATGGAAGGTGGGCAGCTCTTCTGGACCTTGGCCAGAGTCTGTGGTCATTTCTCCAGGATGGCATCCGTTCGCTAGCCTCCCCCCTTCCTGTCCTCCAAGTCCATGTGTCATTGCTACATCCTCTTTGTCCTAACTCTAAGGCCTCTTCAGTTTTGCCTCTGGAGCTGGACTCCTTAGATTTGCATCCTAGCTCTACTTATTACTGGCTGTGTGTCCTGACCTCTTTACTCAGTCTCTGTGTTTCAGTTTATAAATTAGAGCTATTTATAGTAGATACCCACTTCATAAGATTGTGGGGGATGATTAAAGGAGTTAATATGTAGCAATATTTAAAACAGCATCTGCTACCTAGTAGGAGCTATATTCCATAAAATGTTTCCAGTTGTTTGTACCAGCAGTAGTGATATTTCTTTCTTGCTATTTCATCGCTTCATTGGTCCTTTATTTGGAAGCACACAAAATACCAGATTTACCAGTTAGCTATGAAAACTCTACTGGGAGTCTCGGGCCCATCTGCCAGACACCTTCATTCTGCTCCTGCATCGTGCTGGGAATACAGATTGTGAGGACAGGGGTGCAAAGAGGTGTGGGACCTCACAGATTCACTATATTTCCCTTGGGAGGTTGAGGGATGTGAATTATTTATGTCCCAGATGCCCAAATCTTTGTTCTTTCAACTGTGCAGCTGGGTACCCCTGCCGCTCAGGGGAGGTCGGCCTCTCTGCCTCTTTTCCTTCTCTCCTGGGCCACCAGTCCACACACAACCTGCTTTTCCTGGGGGCGGGGGGGAAGGGAGTGGGCAAAGAATGAATGGGCTGTTGAGACTCAGACTCAGAGATGCTACTCTTGGTCTGCTGGTTCTGCTGAGTCACTCCCTCCCAAAGCAATAAGTGAGATTTCCCTGACTGTTCCCTGGGGTTAAGGGCAGGCACCGAGTCATAGTGTGGTGAGGGACAATCACTTAAATTGATGTACAGAAATATCCCCCCCAAAAAATACCAGGGAAACTTTGTAAAGGTCCTTCCAGCATCTGAATGTAAGACTATCACCTGTATCCCGCCACCGGATCCCCAGGGCCTGATGCATGGTCCAGAGGATATTAGAAAACTAAGTGTCGTGAGTTATAATCTCCTCGGTGGTATACTTGTTTACTTCCCAAGATCCATCAATAATTATGGCTGCTTTGTATTTTCCTGTCATTTAGACACAAACGGTTTTTTGAGACTCAGGGAGAAAAAATCCCACAACAGAACTCTTTGGATGGCTTGTATTCAAGTTTGAATGCTCTGTGCAAATTATTGAAGCTGAAGCCTATCTCATGTGAATAAAAATCTTGGAGTCACATTAATTAAATGAGTCTATTGAATTAATTTTCATAAATTCTTCTGAGTCAATTGCACATTCTCAAATTAACAATAAAAGTCAAAGTAGAATTTAAAGTTTGGGTCCAGGGAGAGCACATGCTGAATAAACATACTTGTGTAGTTAAAGACTCAACAGCAGATGGTAGGAACAGCAATGTGCAGGAAAACTACACAAAGTTTTCTTAAAAAATTAAATGGGTCCTTAAAATAGATGAATGCTAAACCTCTATTGCTGAATAAAACAGAAGATTTTAAAGGGCCGTGATTCTTAGTGTAGACTGAAGCCTCTCACATCAGCTATGGCAGTGCCTGGACAAGTCCCAAGTATGGATGTGAAGAAAAGGTTTAGTGGGGAAAAGAAAGAGAATGTTGGGACAATGGTGAAAAGTTTTTTGTTTTTTGTTTTTTTTAGGGTTTTTTTTTTTTTTAATTTTATTTTATTTTTAAACTTTACATAATTGTATTAGTTTTGCCAAATATCAAAATGAATCCACCACAGGTATACATGTGTTCCCCATCCTGAACCCTCCTCCCTCCTCCCTCCCCATACCATCCCTCTGGGTCGTCCCAGTGCGCTAGCCCCAAGCATCCAGTATCGTGCATCGAACCTGGACTGGCAACTCGTTTCTTACATGATATTTTACATGTTTCACTGTCATTCTCCCAAATCTTCCCACCCTCTCCCTCTCCCACCGAGTCCATAAGATTGTTCTATACATCAGTGTCTCTTTTGCTGTCTCGTACACAGGGTTATTGTTACCATCTTTCTAAATTCCATATATATGCGTTAGTATACTGTATTGATGTTTTTCCTTCTGGCTTACTTCACTCTGTATAATAGGCTCCAGTTTCATCCACCTCATTAGAACTGATTCAAATGTATTCTTTTTAATGGCTGAGTAATAGCCCATTGTCATGGGAAAGATAGAGATAAGTACTAATTTCATAAATTTCCACCAATCTTCCCCAAAGTCATTGTATTTGTCTAATAAAAGTCATTTACCATAATAGCTGTCAGAAAGGGTACATGTAGAATCATAGCATACTAGAGTTTAAGAGTCCTTTGTGATCTTCTGCTCAGCTGACTCATTTTACAGGCAAGAGAATGGAGACTCAGAGTAGTTGGCTAAGTGGACTCTGCTGGGTCCCATGACGAGTTAGGAGTGGAATCAAGGACTAAACCCAGATGTCTGGCTCTCAGTCAAGTTCTGAGATGTACACTTGATCCTCCAGGTTGCTGGAGACTTCCTTGTGGGGCCACAGATAAGCACTGGTCTTCTAGAACCTTCCAATCAGACTTCATGTGCCAGGGTTGTGTCCAGAGCCAAGGAGGGTGCTTGTCCTGGCGGGAGGCAGGGACCAAAATTCAAACATGCTTTGGCAGATAAAAACACATGGGAAAAATCAGCTGAAATCAAGGCAGAGGGCTTTTCTTCTTTAAATTATCACTGGAAAGAAAGGTGAACACTCAACCGTAATTCATGAATGTGTTCATTTTTTTTTCCCATAGACACTAATTTATTCTGAAAAGGATGATATATTTCATTTCCAAATTCTACTTTTACTTT
Source organism: Bos indicus x Bos taurus (assembly GCF_003369695.1). Lineage (NCBI taxonomy): Eukaryota > Metazoa > Chordata > Mammalia > Artiodactyla > Bovidae > Bos > Bos indicus x Bos taurus. The sequence goes on from NC_040085.1 coordinate 77,707,318, forward strand.
CAAGAAATTCAGAGTTCAAGAGAAGAAAAAAAAAGGTTCAACTCTATATAGTGATTGCTTCAATAGTTAGAGATATCAGTGCTCGTGACTTATATTTGGCAAAACTAATACAATTATGTAAAGTTTAAAAATAAAAAAAAGAAAAAAAAGGAAAAATAAATAAATAAAAATACACATGGAATAGTAAAAAAAAAAAAAATCATTAGCAAAAATTGGCCATGAAAAAGGGAAATCTGTTTTAGTGCATAACACCCATCCATCTTACATGAGTTAATAATTCCTTATCTCTTGATGGAGAAAAACACAGCAACCAACTGTGGGCCGTCAGGATTGGCCTCCCCACAGTGGCTGACCCTGAAGAACCCCCTGGGCTGGCCGGGCTCCGAGCCTTGCCTTCCGGTACATCTCATCCCTTAGTTGTTTCCTGCTGCTCCTCTGCCATCTTCTTCATCTGCCAAGCATCTTTCATTTATTCATTTATTTCACTGAGATTTCTTGTGCCAGGAAGGGAAGTTAATTGCATGCCAAGCAAGGTATTAGGTGTAAGGAACACACAATGAAAAGGAAAATCGCCCACACTGCCTTCCTGGAGCTTATAATCCAGTGGAGGGAATATTGGGCAAGAAGTCCCACAGATAAATGAACTATTGTGCGTGTGACAACGCTCAGAGGAGAGGGACGTGGTGATGTAAGAAATCACCATGAGAGAATTTCACTAGGCTGACATTTGAGCTAAAGATGTGAAAGATTAAAGCCAGGTAGAGATGGCTAGAAAGAGAGAGCCAGGCAGAGGGGACCACATGTGCAAGATACCACCGCAAGTAGGGGACTAAAACATCATGGAGGTGGGAGCAGAATACGGCAGGGCAGCCTGGCCTGATGGGAGGCTGGAGGGATGCCTAGGGACATTGGTCTTGAGAGCAGTGGGAAAACACATTGGAGGTTTTAAATAGGCATGACGTGATCAGATACGAATTTTGAGAAGGTCACTCAGGGCTCAATCAGAGAAACAGAAGCTCTAGAACATAGGACTCTGTGTTTGAATATCACTGAAGTATAAATATGAATATATGTGGGTTTTTTTTTTTCTTGGCCGCACCACATGGCTTGTGGGGTGTTAGTTCCCTGACCAGGGAATGAACCTGTGCCCTCAGCAGTGAAAGCTTAGAGTCCTACCTGTTGGACCACGAGGGAGTTCCCTGAACATATGTATTTGCTACAGGGGTTTGATGTGACCCAATTGTGGTTGCTAGTTGAGCAGTCTCTGTAAGGCTATTGCCTTCCCATCTAGTCACCTGATGTTGGATCTCGGAGTCTGCAGGATGGGCATTCAGGAGGGAAGATGGATGTAAGATGGAGAGAGAGGAATCACTGGGGTCCCCCACACACTGGAACCCATAAGACTGGAAACATGTTAGTTCTCGTCACCTCCCTTAATGACACAGTAGTCCTGCTGACCGATGCTCCCATCATCAGAGAGATGATCACTTGGACCAGGAGTCAGAGGAGCTAAAGGAAAATCTAGGGGAATGTGGGAGTTGCAAGCCTGGCTGCTGTCCCCCCTCCTCAATGATGTGCACCCCCAGATAAGGGCCAACGTGTATGTCCTGCCGCTGCCCTTCCACTCTCAGCACAGGGAGTCCCCACCCTAGCTGGAAAAACTGGAGGAAAGTAGCCTGGAAGGTGGTTCAGCCTCACTAAGATGACAGAGCTGCCCAGGCAGCCTGGCTGCAGTGTAGAGACTGTGTGCAAACCTTCTGCCTTCCCCTCTGGCAGCTCCCACCCTGCCTCCTGGGTCAAGTGTGCACTTTGAGGGGACATACCTTCTCCATCTGCATGCCAGTTGGTTGGGGGGAAATTCAGAATTCCCAGGTGAGCTGCCAACAGGCAGAGATTGGAAAGAAGCAGCTAATAACATTACAAGTCCATTTGGCAGCAATGCACACTCCCTCCATCACAACGAGAGCAAGTGGAGGGGAAGAGACTCTCCTAATGGCCCAATCAAATAAGGAGTGGCAGCTTCTCAGAAACAGAGACACAGACTAGAGAAAAAAATGTATGGACACCAAAGGGGAAAGGGTGGGGGGCGGACATGAACTGGGAGTCATGCTATGTATATATACTATGTATGTGTATATATTGACATACATACTAGATATAAGATAGATAACTAATGGGAACTACTGTAACACAGAGAACCCTATTCATTGCTCTGTGGTGACCTAAATGGGAAGGAAATCCAAAAAAGAGGGGATACATGTATACGTATGGCTGATTCACTTTGCTGTACAGTAGAAACTGACACACCAGGGTAAATCAACTATACTCCAATTAAAAAAAAAAAAGCGGTGACTTCTGAAGATAATACCAAACCCTACATGATATGTCCTTGAAACAAAGAGTCTGATGTCATTCCCCTTTTGGCTTGTCTGCTCAGATAGCTAGGGTGTTTTTTACCTTCTGCCCGAGGATCTCCAGACCACACACCACAGGAGGAACTGATACAGTCTGGCCACCTCTTTTCTCAGAGTGTTGGGGAGCCAGGACGGAGCCTGCAGCGGGATAGTCTGTGATGTAAGATGGATATTTTTGATTATCAAGTAACTTAATGGTCCTTGAATCTGACTATATCTTAGAATCACCTGAATAGCTTTATAGACTTTACAGTATCTAAGCTCCCCAGAGCTTGGGATGGGGACAAGACATCACTAATGGGTAAATCCTCCCAGGTGATTTGAACATACAACCAGGGTCAAGAAATTCCAGTCCTCTTGTTTCCAGATAAGGAAACTGAGTCAGAGAAGTTGGGTGTGTTGACCAACAGGGCTACAAGGAATAGAACCCAAGCCTCCTAAGTCCATAACTCATCACTTTTCACTGGGTATGCTGCCATATCTCCTGTCTAAGATAAATTAAAACAGCATTCTCTAATATGACCTAAGAATGTGGTGATTTTGAAAATATGTTATTTATGAAGATAGGTAGTGAGAGTAATACTCACTCATTCATTCAATTGGGACTTCCCAGGTGGCTCAGTGGTAAAGAATCTGCCTGCCAATGAAGGAGACGTGAGTTCCATCCCTGGGTCAAGAAGATCCCCTGGAGGAGGAAATGACAACCCACTCCAAAATTCTTGCCCGTAGAATTCCATGGACAGAGGAGCCTGGTGGGCTGAAGTCCATGGAGTTGCAAAGAATTGGACACAACTGAGCAACTAAGTATATATTCATTCAAACTCCTAAAACATGTAGACAAACATGTGTGACCCAGTGATCCTAATACTTCCAGGCAGACCCAGGCTATTCATTTACCTTGTCCTTAGCATGAGAAGAGAAAGGAAAAGAGACAAGTCTAGGAACATATTGTTCAGTGGAATGCATTCTGCAATGATTCTATAAATTACAGCCTTAATAGCCAATAATTACATCTCCTAAAAATGCAACCATCTTAACTAGTTTATGGCCACATGCTCAGTCTAAGACAGACCCCAGAGCCTGTGTGCCAGCCTGTTTCAAAAAGAACAGTAGAAATGGTGAATCAGATTAAGACAACTTTCGTGAACCAGCAAAGCAACATTTAACCTACATTCTTTCCTCATAATTGTCATTAATTCTTTCTTTTAAAAGACACAAAACCAAATTTTTGGACATTTTCAATCTGTGGCAATAACATGATATACCAGTATCCACTTTTACTATCATCTTATTTTTGTAACTAAATAAAAATTGCAGTATTGTTTGTATTAAAAAACGTACATACTCCTTCTAAAGATTTCAACAGTTTCTGAAAAGTACAAAGTAAGAAGTAATCTTCCAGATCTCACCACCCAAAAACAGCAGTATTGAACATTAGATAAACATCAGTTTAGAATCTTTCAAAGAGAGGGAGAGAGAATATATATATGCATATACACACAGAAACTGGCTGGATACCTAGACACACATAAAATTGGGATCATATGCTCAAGCCTTTAAAAAATTTAAATATAGATAAATTTTTATATATATTAATATATTAAAAAATATATATATATATTCAGATCAATTTTACTTATGTACAGAAGTCAAGGAAAATGAAGTAACACTGGAAGGATTCTGAAACTCATTTAAGTATTTCTTTACTACCTAACATGTTGTTTCCCTAAAGATGCTTTAACAAAAATTATTATAAAAGTCATTGTGGTTATAAAATTTTTCTTAACTACATGGTTCGGTTTTATATAGTATCAATTAACCCCATGCTATGGAAGGATATTAGCTTCTTCCCACTTCTCTAACCCCCTCCTCCCAATTTCTGTAGCAGTTTATCCTCATTTTTTTCATTCAACACATGTTCACTGAGGGTCTGCTTTGTGCAAGTCCCTCTCAAGGTTCTGGGCCAATAGCTATAAGATGTAGACAGAACAGACAAAATTCTCACCCATCACGATCCTTGCACTTTCATCGAGAGGAAAAAATAAATTGCAATGTTGACATTGTACAGGTTCTGTTCACTAGCCTTAAGTCCCATGATTGCTCAGTATTGTTTCTATATTCAAGTTCATTTGATGCTTGTATATAGGTGGAAGTCTGGCAGACTAGACAGATAGCCAAAAACACGTTTTTGAAGGTGGGATGATGCTATAAACTCACTTTCGTCCTGGAAAGTCAGCCCTGTCCTTAGTGTGCCTTCTTACATTCGTTGCTCACCACATACTTCTCCACTTCTGCCTCTCTGGAAGGGAAAGTCCTCTCCTCTCCAGATTCACGGGGAACACTTCCCCATCATACTAACTCCCAGGTTTGATTTTCAGGTGCAAGACTGGGCTGGCGGTGGCAGTTGTGGGCTGGGCCTTTCTCCACTGCTTCTCTGCAGAACCGCCCTGACTGCCAATTTGGAAGTAGGTGGCCTTGTATTATGTCCCTTTCCATTTTTGGTTGCTGCTGATAAAAATTTTGACTGGTTTTCACTATTTTTGATGTTGTTGTTTTTCAGTTTATTAAGTATCATTGAATTAGAGAAACATTATGATCGGTTTTAGCTGCCCTGTTTTTACCCAAAGTCTAACTCTTTAAAATACCACAATGAATACAAACCCCTGATATAAAATCTAACCATCCTATGCTTCCTGGAGTAGGCATAGAAAGATATTTAGCTAAATCTTCCTTGTCTGCTTCTTGTTGGATCAACTCCTAAAGAATAATTTATATTCCATCTCTTGTAAGCTTTCCCAGCCCTGGCTTATTCTCCTGAAGAGTTCCAAAGCAGATGGGAGAATCTTTGATAACTGGCAAGGTTCACAAGACTCATTACTGCAACCCACCCCATCATTTGCGAGGGTATCACAGCTAAGTTGTTACTAGAAATAAAGAACAAAAATCACAAGTGAGTTTATATGTGTGAGGTGTTGCCACATGAGAGGACGTAGAATGAGAAGAGATTGACTAGGTGACCTCCAAGGACCTTTCCCACCTGGAGATTCTGTGACCGTTTGGGATTTCCAAGTGATTTGAATGAGAAAGAAAAGGAAAAATATCCAAATAAATCACACAGCTATATAGGAAACCCTCTGAAGAGTCCAAATATTAGAAGGATGCATTCAACAAAGCAAGGAAGGTAAAGAAATAAACATATCTGATCCTGAAAGAATGATATTCAGATAGGCTAAATGCTAAGAAAGGTTGGAGTCTTGCCAACTCTCCCAAGGTCAAAAAATGACAGCAGAAAGAGACATTATTTGGAGTGACAAAAAGGATGAATGAGGGTCTCAGAGGAAGCAATGGCTCACTGACAGTACTCAAGGATATTTTAAAGAAAAGATTTTTTTTTAAGTATGGAAAGAGTTTAGAAAAAAATAACATGATATGGAGCGAGTTGGAACCTATTGAGAGTAATTGTTTGAGAAGGGACTCAAGACAGAAGCAGTGGCTATCAGTGGTAGACCCCAGCCAAACCATGGAATCAGGCAGAGAGTGTGCTGACCCCACCATCTTTGCATTCCCCCACCTCCCTCTGGTGCTACCTCCTTTTGGCTGAAGCCACCCAGAAACCAGAGGGCAAGGGGACCCATTAATACTCCCCATCCAGGATAACTTCTCTAGGCTCAGAACAGGGTGGATAAATGAGATGATTCTGAGACACAAGTTGAAGATATCCAGCAAAAAGGACAGACAAAGATCAGGGTTACTTACTACTGAAAGATATTGAGTTATTGCTGCTGCTAAGTCGCTTCAGTCGTGTCCGACTCTGTGCGACCCCAGAGACAGCAGCCCACCAGGCTCCCCCGTCCCTGGGGTTCTCCAGGCAAAAACACTGGAGTGGGTTGCCATTTCCTTCTCCAATGTATGAAAGTGAAAAGTGAAAGTGAAGTCGCTCAGTTGTGTCCGACTCTTAGGGACCCCATGGACTGCAGCCCACCAGACTCCTCCATCCATGGGATTTTCCAGGCAAGAGTACTGGAGTGGGGTGCCATTGCCTTCTCCAGATTGAGTTGTTATGGTACCTGATAATAAGAAAGCAGATGAATTCAGTGTCTACTTCATGTTTATCTTGTCTATCAGAGACCGTGATCTAACTAGAAAGAAAGGAACAAGATTGAAGGCAAAGTGAAACCAAAATGATCAGGACCGTGAACCAACACTTAGCTATTTCAAACCTGCTCAGTTTGTGGGCCTCTGTGAATTTTTATCTGAGTGCTGAAAAAAGTTATGTTCAATTTTCAGAGTAGTGTATTATTGAATTTATAATAAAGTTATTGAAATTAAAAGGAATATCTCAAATATCTTAGCTTCGGAAAATATTTGATGGCCCCTCTCACGGTCGTTTGGGAATATTGCTGGAGAAATGGTGGTGGACAGTAAAGTGGGGTTTACCCCTGGATAAAAGTAGTACACAATGAATAATTATTAGTAGTGATGCGTGCATAACATAGAGGAGAGAGGGCACAGGATCCTCTCTCTGATTCACATTTTTGTAAAGGATATATATATTCATATCAAAGTTATAACTGATTCAAAGTAAGAAATGAAAAGCAATTCTGAGCAACTCCCTTAAGATGACTCAGGATATAGGAGGGGTGGAAGTCCTGGGTGGATGGAAAAATACTGCCTGAAGCTTGAGAGGAGGTGTTTGATGACGTTAGTCTATTATGCATTGGGTGGAATCAGAGCCAGAATGACCCTTCTTGGTTGGACTAGCACTGCCTCTGAGCTCCAGATTCTAGCTCCTACAAATGGCTCTACACCCCTCAGGGAAGCCCCTGTTGCCCCTCCCTCTGACACCAACCTGGATGCTGTGTGAACAGTCACCACAAATGCAGAGATGCTTCTAGCAGCCTTACCTGCATCAGGACCCCCCACCCCGCTCTGTGGTCCCATAGGACAAGCATGACAAATAGGCCAAATGAAAAAATTTTAGAAGATCCCAACTGATAGATCACATTAAATGAAATGTTACATAATGGAATTTTATGGTTTATAGAGCTACTTTATCATCTGCTGAAGATGAGCCAGACTGAAGGCTGAAAGTGACAAGGCTGCCGCTGCTATTGCTGCCACAGGTGGAAAAATAGTGTCTAAATTAAGAAAAGTGACAGTCCTCTTGTATTCTGACAAAGCAAGAGTGCACCAGAGGTGCTGTCTAAATGGCAATGAATTCATTTTCAGAGAACAGTGACAAAGCTCAGCGTCTCACTGGAGAGTGACCAGCAGAGTGGTGAGGCTAGAAAGTCTGTCAACGTGAAGACCAGTGAAAGGACCTGCGGACCCCGGAGTAGAGAAAAGCTGAAGGAGATTCACAAGAAGTTGAACCACCATGAGATGAGGTTGCAGGGAAATAGATTTTAAGATCAGTGAAAGGAAAATCCTTGACAATGAGAGATGTTTCAAAATGGAATCAGCAGTTCTTTGAGATGGCGTCACTACAGTGAGTATGGAGAGAGGGCTGGGTAACACCTGTCAGAAAGGCTGGAATTTATCCCTGCAAGGTCTTGGCTGCCTTCCAGTCCACTTGTTCACAAGCCTCTGAGTCATGAGGGGGAGTGGAAGGTAGCATGGAAAAGAGAGGGAAGAGAACCTTCATCTTCACCCTTCCTTTTCCCCAAAAGATGACTCGTCAGTCTACTCTTAGAAGGATAGACGGCAAACTGACCCAAAACGACTACTAAATAATAATGACAATCCCTTATGTTTGTTTAGCTATTTAAAATCCTGAAAGGACTTTAACAAGACAGAGACAAAAGAACTCACTTTTAGGAGAACTGGGTTCAGGATCTGCTCCACCAAAGACTGTTTCACCTTGGGCAGACACCCAAGTCTTAACTTCCCTCTTGGTACACCAATGCCATCCACCTAGGTTGTCCACTGAGAGCTCACACATGATGACTTAGACTGTATTTGTATATGTATTTATACAGACATGAGCATGTAGAAATGGTTGTTGTTCAATAGCTAAGTCTTGTCTGCCTCTTTGTGACTCCATGAACTGTACCACCCCAGGCTTCCCTGTCCTTTACTATCTTCTGGAATTTGCTCAAGCTCATGTCCATTGAGTTGGTGATGCCATCCAACCATCTCATCCTCTGATGCCTCCTCCTCCTGTCCTCAATCCTTCCCAACATCAGGGTCTTTTCTAATGAGTCAGCTCTTTGCATCACATGGCCAAAGTATTGGAGCTTTAGCTTCAACATCAGTTCTTCCAGTGACTATTCAGGGTTGATTTCCTTTACGATTGACTGGTTTGATCTCCTTGCTGTTCAAGGGACTCTCAGGAGTCTTCTCCAGCACTTCAATTCGAAAGCATCAATTCTTCCACGCTCAGTCTTCTGTATGGTCCATACATGACACTGGAAAAACCATAGCTCTGACTATATGGACCTTTGTTGGCAAAGTAATGTCTCTCTTTTTAATATGCTATCTAGGTTTGTCACAGCTTTTCTTCCAAGGAACAAGTATCTTTTAATTTCATGGCTGAAATCACCATCTACAGTGATTTCTCAAAAATAAAATAAAATCTGTCACTGTTTCAACTTTTTTTTCCATCTATTCACCATAAAGTTGATGGGACTGGATACCATGAGCTTAGTTTTTAGAATGTTGAGTTTCAAGCCAGCTTTTTCACTCTCTTCTTTCACCCTCATCAAGAGGCTCTTTAGTTCCTCTTCACTTTCTACCATCAAAGTGGCCACCTCTGATCCCTGCAACCTCATGTTAGCCCAGGTGAACTCACTGAAGCTCCCAGTGACTAGGGTTTGGGGGAAGCACAACCTTACCACTGACATTGGGTCTCCTTGCCTGCCTGCAACCCTCAGCTGAAGGAATCACTGCCAGGGACATCCTTCAGTGATGGGGTTTAATTTTCTATTAATTCTTCCTAAAATGTAATCAGCTTTCACTTCCAGCTGTGATCCTTGCCTTGTAACCTTTCCAAAATCAGAATGTCATTCAGTTTTTCAGGGCGACTGTCTTTTTCTACAGCATGGCCCTCTCTTTTCCATGTGTCCTTGGGTTGCTGAGGATATATAAGTCCAGGGTCAATAAATGGGAAAGGGAATGGGTTAGGGGTAGAGTTTAAATATATCTGGTGCTGGAAAGCTCAGTCCTGTCCAACTTTTTGCGACCACATGGATTGTAGCCCACCAGGCTCCTTTGTCCTTGGGATTTCCCAGACAAGAATAGTGGAGTAGGTTGCCAATTCCTTCTCAAGGGGATCTTCCCAACCCAAGGATTGAACCTGTGTCTCTTGCATCTCCTGCATTGGCAGGTGGATTCTTTACTGCTGAGCCACCTGGGAAGCCATAAATAAAGGTATCCAAGGTGTAGGGAGAAGACTCTTGACTGCAAAAGAAATGCTACTTAGCAGAGAATCAGCCAAGCATTTTATTGTGCCCATCTGAGTTTTTCTTGTTGTGAAAACTGAGACAGCAGAGGTGGTATGAGGATGTAGGTGACCAGGGACTGGAACAGCACAGACACTGGTGATTGTTTATGAGTGGCACAGAGGCTGGGGCTTCCCTTGTGGTTCAGTTAGTAAAGAATCCTCCCACAATGCAGGAAACCTGGGTTTAACCCCTGGGTTGGGAAGATCCCCTGGAGAAGGGAAAGGCTACCCACTCCAGTATTCTGGCCTGGAGAATTCCATGGACTGTATAGTCCATGGGTCGCAAAGAGTCGGACACGACTGAGTGACTTTCACTTTATAAGCTGGGGCATGGTTTCTATCACTGGCTGTCAGATTTATCCCAAAGATAGAAAGAGCCCCACCTGTAGTGACAGGTTCCAGTTTGTGTTTTCTTTGTGTCTGACACGTCTGATCTTTCCTTGTAGTTGAGGTTCAACTATTTGAGTATCTTAATCTGAGTATTTTGGGGCCAAGACCACAGCCAACTACACAAGAAGATGTCCGTTGGTTACGGGTGAACTGGCAGCAGCCACCACCTGGGATTTGCCCACCATGGGCCTCCAGTCTTGATTTCATAGTTGGGTTTGTCCATGTTGTTCAGATATCTACAGGCATCATGAACTTGGACTTTATGCAAATAACTCATGAGAACAACTGAGGTCACTTTTGGTAATGAAAATTGTATGGAGGTTTCTTCTGTTACCCTGACATTGTTATATACTGTTAATAATCAACTAAAATTGATGTGTAAGTTATCATGTCATATTGTATTGTAGATTCTAATGCCAAGTCTCAAGGTCTTCCTTTCTTCAAGACTGCTGACCACCTTTTAACTCACTGGCACAGCATTGATAGTTCTAGAATGATCCGGGTCCTCTCCGGTATGTTGCATGCAGCACTACTCCACGCCACCTGTGCCAGGCTGCCTGTGTGTGTGTGTGTGTGTGTGTGAGAGAGAGAGAGAGAGAGAGAGAGAGAGAGACTGTCTTAGTCTCTGCTTATGCATGTGTGCAGGGAACCGTCTTTCAGCAATGAGTCTGTACCGGTTACTGTCTATGGAGACCCTCCGGGACATCCGGCTGCTTTCTGTCCCTGCACCGACTGCTGTATTGCTCCGCTGTCACTCTCACCCCAGCACACTCAGTATTCTTCCAGGCAGTGACCTGGAATAGCTTCCTTTTAAAGTCTCCTATGTCAAGAAACACTACTTCCTGTTAGAAGCTGACTTTGTGTGGAAACACAGATGAGATGCCATGACCTTTCCAATGCAATGGCAGTTGAAGCTCAGCAGTTGAAGCTCAAGAGAAAGGACCAGCTCACAACCTCTCAAGAGATGAAGAACACCACTGCCCTTGTCATTTTCTTAACTTCGGCTCCACTCTTATGTAGTATTTGTTGCAGTCTGTGTTCACTGGAGGTGACCAGTGTACAAAAGGGGGGCCCGGACTTGAAATAGTAGAGGAATATATATATATATTATATATATATATGCATATATATAATATATATATATATATATGCACACACACACATATTAGCTAAGACCACCCAAACAACTAAGTGCTGCTGAGGGATTTCAGTATCTGTATTCTCAGTCCTGCAGGTAACTTACACATCATCTAAAATGACATCATTTAACTTTAAATATTTGCAAGGCATATCTGGCTGTCATTTGGTTGACAGCATCCATCTTGTTCTCACTTTATACTGTACTGGAATCTATCACCAGGTGCAGAAGTGAAACTTCTGTTTTGCCATGATGTGTACAGTTGAATGACATTTTTATAGACTGCGGGTTCCGTTTCTTAGAGCAGTTAATGGATTGATTTGGCATCATGGAAATGACATAGCACATCACAGTCATATACAACTTGAAGTGTCACAGTCTAATGATAAAGGACAGAGAGGGGCAGATTAGGTAATTGGTACATTTCTGCTAAATGAAGTCATGGCAAGTTGAGCAAACAGAAGTTTCACAGTAATTTGGAAGGATGAAAATGACGCAGAAATTGAGTCATCACAGGGAGTGTGTCCTGTGGCATCATCCCTGGTTTACCTTGCTAGCGGGTATCTCCTGGGTTCCATCTGAGTATGTAGCATCTTAGCAACAATTACAAAATGACTCTTACTTTGGTTAAACAAAGTTTGGGTTTTTTTCAGTTGAAGTATAGTTAAGTTACAGTGCAGTATCAGTTTCAAATATATAGGAAAGTGATTCAGAGATCAGATCAGATCAGATCAGTTGCTCAGTCGTGTCTGACTCTTTGCGACCCCATGAATTGCAGCACGCCAGGCCTCCCTGTCCATCACCAACCCCCGGAGTTCACTCAGATCACGTCCATTGAGTCAGTGATGCCATCCAGCCATCTCATCCTCTGTCATCCTCTTCTCCTCCTGTCCCCAATCCCTCCCAGCATCAGAGTCTTTTCCAATGAGTTAACTCTTCACATGAGGTGGCCAAAGTACATAGATATGTATAGATATATATCACTGCAGACCATGCAGGGAAACTGCAACCATGAACTTAAGAGATGCTTGCTCCTTGGAAGGAAAACTTGGACAAACCTAGACAGCATATTAAAAAGCAAAGACATTACTTTGCTGACAAAGATCCATATTGTCAAAGCTATGATTTTTCCAGTAGTCATGTACAGATGTGAGAGTTGGGCCATAAAGAAGGCTGAGTGCATGCCAAAGAATTGATGCTTTTGAACTGTGGTGCTGGAGAAGACTCTTGAGAGTTCCTTGGACAGCAAAGAGTAAAACCAATCAATCCTAAAGGAAATCAACCCAGAATATCCATTGGAAGGACTGAAGCTGAAGCTCCAATACTTTGGCCACCTGATGTGAAGAGCCAACTCATTGGAAAAGACCTTGATGCTGGGAAAGATTGAGGGCAGGAGGAGAAGGGGGTAACGGAGGATGAGATGGTTGTATACCATCACTGACTCAGTGGACATGAGTTTGAGCAAACTCCAGGAGACAGTAGAAGACAGAGGAGCCGGGCGTGCTATAGTCCATGAGGTCAAAAAGAGTCGGATATGACTCAGCGACTGAACAATAACAACATTATATATATATATATATATATATATATATATATATATATATATATGCTTTTTCAGATTCCTTTCCATTATAGGTTATTGTAGAATAGTGCAGATAGTGTAGTGTCCTGTGCTATACAGTAGATCCTTGTTGTTTGCCTATTTTATAAATAGTAGTGTGTATCTGTTAATCCTCCTTGGTAACCGCAAATTTGTGAAGCAAAGTTTTTAAATATGTGTTTCAGGGCACACTTGGATGGGTTCCATGGGAAAAAAAACTAGTACATTATTTAAAAATAATAACAGGAATAATAATACAGACTCCAGTGAGGCAGTCCATCTTGTTCAGAGTCTAAGAATTGAAGTTAACAAAAATGAAATGCGTAAATTCTTTTTGCCACTGTCACGTATGGTCTACAAAGATGCAGCTGGACTTACTTAGGCCTTTGAAGCACAACGGTGGCAATTTAGTACCAGGGTCCAGCCCCAACAGGATCCAGGGATACCCTCAGGATGAACGGCGTCGGCGAGAGAGAAAGTAAAGGAGAGAGAAAGAGGCTGATATTCCTTGGTTCACACAGAAATCCAATAAAGCCCCTGACACAGGACTTGCTCTGTTCACGGAGGCCACAGGTACCCTCTCGATGAAGCGAAGACACAGAGCGCCTTCTCGAGAGGGTCTTAGAAGCCCGGGCAAAAAAGTGAACTCAGAGGGCCTCTGCACTCCAGGAGATCAGCCTGAAAAAAGAAGAGAGAGAAAAAGAAAGAATGACACAGGGAGACCCAGCTTAGGTGGAACGGGTCTGCAGCTTTATTTTCAGAAGGGGCTTTTATACCCTGAGTTACATATTTCCAGAAGTGAAAGATAAAAGTCATGCAGAGTCAGCTCAACATTACATCAGTTTCACCTTTATCAAAACCAGGACATTTTCTGCATAGCTTTTCATAAACAAGGGTCTTATGTTGTGCACATCATCTTCCAGCCCTGTGGCCTGCTAACATTTTATAACTCTTTCTTGATAAAGGTTGGTCAACCAGAAAACCTGCTTTCCCTTTATCTTTCCAGTCTGCAGTCCCCCTCAGGAAACAGAGCTACATTCTTATGGAGTAAAGGTGCAGTGGGTTACAATAAAGAACTTATTAACTCAAGGGTCTTACGTTGCTAATGCCAAGGCTACTGCTTGTTTTTCTTGAATACCAACTATACTACCTAATGCACTCCCAGGTGCACATTGGGTAAAGGACAAGGAAACAAGGTGGCAAACATTGGCTCAACAATGCAGTATTATTCTAATAAAGCTTTTTTTTATCACTCGAAGGTTATGCTTGGGGTTTTGTGAACAATCATGTGCGTTAGTTGCAAGAGTGTGGATAAACCTGCCAAGCAAGATAAAATAGTAACAGAGGGGTTAGAATTAAAATGCTCCTTTCAAGCCCAGGAGACTTATTAACTAGAGCCTTAAGTTGATTTTCTTCAGAGAAAGGTGGTCGGGGAGAGCCCCCTGTTAATGTCAGAAGAGTTGGTGAAAGGCATAATATAGTAAACAGTAGACAGACAGACTTTGGTTGCGGGGTCGATGCTCGAGCAGGTCCAGGGAGTCCCTCGAGTCCTGATCCGCCTTGCCTGTCAGGTCTCCTCTGCATGACCTTGTCATGGGTGGGATCTCCTGTGCTGCTTCCTGGCAATTTAGTGTCAGAAAAGCAGGATCCCTCATGAGAATAAATTCCTAATTTGAATTTTACCCACTGAGCGACTTCACTTTCACTTTTCACTTTCATGCATTGGAGAAGGAAATGGCAACCCACTCCAGTGTTCTTGCCTGGAGAATCCCAGGGACGGGGGAGCATGGTGGGCTGCCATCTATGGGGTCACACAGAGTCGGACACGACTGAAGTGACTTAGCAGCAGCAGCAGCAGCAGCAGGGCTTCCCTGGTAGCTCAGATGGTAAAGAATCTGCCTGCAGTGCAGAAGACCCAGGTTTGATCCCTGGGTCAGAAAGATCCCCTGGAGAAGGGAATGGCAACCATACTCCAGTATTCTTGCCTGGAGAATTTCATGGACAGAGGAGCCTGGCAGGCTGCTGTCTATGGGATTGCAAAGAGTTGGACACAACTGAGCAACTAAGACTTTGACTTTCTTTTCGTTTGCATCTCTGTATTTAGTTGTGCATTCATTTGTTGTACATTTGTATAAGAGCTAAAAACATAAGAAGTTTAATCCTAGTATAAGGTTTGTAACATTGAAATAAAAATCATGTAAATCAGTGCCAGAGCATTGTAAATTAGCTATCAGTTCAGTTCAGTTCAGTCACTCAGTCGTGTCCGACTCTTTGCCACCCCATGAATTGCAGCACGCCAGGCCTCCCTGTCCATCACCAACTCCCGGAGTTCACTCAAACTCACGTCCATCGAGTCAGTGATGCCATCCAGCCATCTCATCCTCTGTCGTCCCCTTCTCCTCCTGACCCCAATCCCTCCCAGCATCAGTCTTTTCCAGTGAGTCAACTCTTCGCATGAGGTGGCCAAAGTACTGGAGTTTCAGCTTTAGCATCATTCCTTCCAAAGAACACCCAGGGCTGATCTCCTTCAGAATGGACTGGTTGGATCTCCTTGCAGTCCAAGGGACTCTCAAGAGTCTTCTCCAACACCACAGTTCAAAAGCATCAATTCTTCAGCACTCAGCCTTCTTCACAGTCCAACTCTCATATCAATACATGACCACAGGAAAAACCATAGCCTTGACTAGACGGACCTTTGTTGGCAAAGTCTGCTTTTGAATATGCTATCTAGGTTGGTCATAACTTTCCTTCCAAGGAGTAAGCATCTTTTAATTTCATGGCTGCAGTCACCATCTGCAGTGATTTTGGAGCCCCCAAAAATAAAGTCTGACTCTGTTTCCACTGTTTCCCCATTTATTTCCCATGAAGTGATGGGACCAGATGCCATGATCTTTGTTTTCTGAATGTTGAGCTTTAAGCCAACTTTTTCACTCTCCACTTTCACTTTCAAGAGGCTTTTTAGTTCCTCTTCACTTTCTGCCATAAGGGTGGTGTCATCTACATATCTGAGGTTATTGATATTTCTCCTGGCAATCTTGATTCCAGCTTGTGCTTCTTCCAGTCCAGTGTTTCTCATGATGTCCAATAAAAATAATCAGCCCTTTCTTGCGACCCCATGGACTTACAGTCCATGGAATTCTCCAGGCCAGAATACTGGAGTGGGTAGCCTTTCCCTTCTCCAGGGATCTTCCCAACCCAGGGATCGAACCCAGGTCTTCTGAATTGCAGGCGGATTCTTTACCAGCTGAGCCACCAGGGAAGCCCAGGAATACTGGAGTGGGTAGCCTATCCCTTCTCCAGCGGGTCTTCCTGACCCAGGAATTGAACCGGGGTCTCCTGCATTGCAGATGGATTCTTTACCAACTGAGCTATTAGGGAAGCCCCAAATCATGGAGAAAGGGCTGATTAGTATTCTGGCCTGGAGAATTCCATGGACTGTAAAGTCCATGGGGTCGCATGGAGTTGGACATGACTGAGCGACTTTCACTTTCACTTTTTCACTTTCTCCATGATTTATGTTATACATGTGTTCTCCCAGTTGGTCAGTTCCTTTTTTGGCTTTGCTTAATCTTTTTACTATCCAATAATTTTAAAATAGTTATGTAGATGAAAAGTGTCAATTTATCAATATTTTATTTTATTGAATACAAATTAAGGAGAAATTTAAAAATCGGTGCTGGAGCACCAGGAGCACTCTAGATACATGACTTGGTTTTGGGAAACCTTGAGTGGAATCTGATTTCGGTATTGACCGTTTGGTGATGTCCATGTGTAGAGTCTTCGCTTCTGTCGTTGGAAGAGGGTGTTTGCTATGACCATTACGTTCTCTTGGCAAAACTCTATTAGCCTTTTCCCTGCTTCATTTTGTACTCCAGGGCCAAATTTGCCTGTTACTCCAGGTATCTCTTGACTTCCTACTTTTGCATTCCAGTCCCCTATAATGAAAAGGACATCTTTTTTTGGTGTTAGTTCTTGAAGGTCTTGTAGGTCTTCATGGACCCATTCAACTTCAGCTTCTTTGGCATTACTGGCCGAGGCATAGACTTGGATTACTGTGATATTGAATGGTTTGCCTTAGAAATGAACAGAGATTGTTTTTGAAATTGCATCCAAGTACTGCATTTCAGACTCTTTTGTTGACCATGATGGCTAGTCCATTTCTTCTAAGGGATTCTTGCCCACAGTAGTAGATATATTGATCTTCTGAGTTAAATTCACCCATTCCAGTCCATTTTAGTTCGCTGACTCCTAAAATGTCCATGTTCACTCTTGCCATCTCCTGTTTGACCACTTCCAATTTACCTTGATTCATGGACCTAACATTCCAGGTTCCTATGTAATATTGTTCTTTACAGCATTGGACTTTACTTCCATCACCAGTCACATCCACAACTGGGTGTTGTTTTTGCTTTGGCTCCATGTGTTCATTCTTTCTGGAGTTACTTCTCCACTGTTCTCCTTAGCATATGGGACACCAACCAACCTGAGGATTTCATCTTTCAATGTCTTATCTTTCTGCCTTTTCATATTGTTCATGGGGTTATCAAGGCAAGAATACTGAAGTGGTTTGCCATTCCCTTCTCCAGTGGACCACGTTTTGTCAGAACTCTTCACCATGACCCATCCGTCTTGGGTGACCCTACACAGCATGGCTCATAGCTTCATTGAGTTAGACGAGGCTGTGTCCATGTGATCAGTTTGGTTAGTTTTCTGTTATTGTGCTTTTCATTCTGTCTGCCCCTCTGATTGATAAGGATAAGAGGCTTGTGGAATCCTCCTGATGGGAGATACTGACTGAGGGGGAAACTGGGTCTTGTTCTGATGGGCAGGGCCATGCTCAGTTCAGTCAGTTCAGTCACTCAGTCGTGTCCGACTCTTTGCTACCCCATGGACAGCAGCACGCCAGGCCTCCCTGTCCATCACCAACTCCCAGAATTTACTCAACCTCACATCCATTGAGTCGGTGATGCCATCCAGCTATCTCATCCTCTGTCATCCCCTTTTCCTCCTGCCCCCAATCCCTCCCAGCATCAGAGTCTTTTCCAATGAGTCAACTCTTCGCACGAGGTAGCCAAAGTACTGGAGTTTCAGCTTTAGCATCATTCCTTCCAAAGAAATCCCAGGGCTGATCTCCTTCAGAATGGACTGGTTGGATCTCCTTGCAGTCCAAGGGACTCTCAAAAGTCTCCTCCAACACCACAGTTCAAAAGCATCAATTCTTTGGCGCTCAGCTTCCTTTATAGTCCAACTCTCACATCCATACATGACTACTGGAGAAATATAGCTATAACTAGATGGACTTTTGTTGGCAAACTAATGTCTCTGCTTTTTAATATGCTGTCAAGGTTGGTCATAGCTTTTCTTCCAAGAAGTAAGCATCTTTTAATTTCATGGCTGCAGTCACCATCTGCAGTGATTTTGGAGCCCCCCAAAATAAAGTCTGTCACTATTTCCATTGTTTTGCCATCTATTTGCCATGAAGTGATGAGACTGGATGACATGATCTTAGTTTTCTGAATGTTGAGCTTTAAGCAACTTTTTCACTCTCCTCTTTCACTTTCATCAAGAGGCTCTTTAGTTCTTCGCTTTCTGCCATAAGGGTGGTGTCATCTGCATATCTAAGGTTTTTGATATTTCTCCTGGTAATCTTGATTCCAGCTTGTGCTTCATCCAACCCAACATTTCATATGATGTATTCTGAATATAAGTTAAATAAGTAAGGTGACAATATACAGCCTAGATGTACTCCTTTCCCGATTTGGAACCAGTCTGTTGTTCCATGTCCAATTCTAACTGTTGCTTCTTGACCTGCATACAGATTTCTCAGGAGGCAGGTCAGGTGGTCTGGTACTCCCATCTCTTGAAGAATTTTCCACAGTTCGTTGTGATCCACACAGTCAAAGACTTTGGTGTAGTTAATAAAGCAGAAGTAGATGTTTTTCTGGAACTCTCTTGCTTTTTCAATGATCCAACGGATGTTGGAAATTTGAGCTCTGGTTACTCTGCCTTTTCTAAATCCAGCTTGAACATCTGGAAGTTCACGGTTCACGTACTGTTGAAGCCTGGCTTGATTTTGAGCATTATTTTACTAGCATGTGAGATGAATGCAATTGTGTGATAGTTTGAACATTCTTTGGCATTGCCTTTTTTTGGGATTCAGAGAAGGCAATGGTACTCCCAATGAAAACTTGCCGGGGTCCAGCCCCGGTGGATCCAGGGAATTCGAAGTGGGGACGGCGTCGGCGAGGATCAGGAAACAACTGCTTAATTAAACGTTAATTAAGGATATAAAAAGTAATAGAATGAGGATAGCTCAGTGAGGAAATTCAGTGGAGAAAAGAGGCTGAAATAAGGATAGCTCAGTAGGAAAATTCAGTGAAGAAAAGAGGCTGAATAATTCAGCCAGAAGGTAAGAGAAAGAATGACATGGGGAGACCAAGTTTCGGTGAACAAGGCCCGCACTTTATTTTCCAAAGTAGTTTTTATACCTTAAATTATGCATAGAGGATAATGGGGGAAAGGGTAGAGTCATGCAGCAAGCCAGGCTTTCTTCCTGCAAGCTTATCATATGCAAAAGCTTAGGTGATTTGCATCATCTTCTGGCCCGGAGGCCTGTTAACATTTTAAGACCCTTTCTTCAGAAAACTTATTTTTCTCTAAAGGTGATAAGTCAAGCGCCACCCTCCAAAAGCATTAGATAAAGTTGCATTCCTACAGAGCAAAGGTGTGGTGGGCTATAACAAGAAAAAGAATTAACTCAAGGGTCCCAGGTTACAACATTAAAGCTACTATTTACACCAATTATATTAATCAATACACTGCCAGGGACACAGCAGGTAAGGGATATGGAGACTTAGCAGCAAACATTGGCCCAACAAGTGAAAATCCCTTCACCAATACAATTTCTAATCAATCTTTTAACTGCTCAAAGGAATCTGTATTTAGACAGTTTAGAACATCTCATGCCTCTCACAGTTGGGAGGCTCTGAGCAATCACATGTGGCCGGAAAAACCTATTCAGGCAGGCTAGAGGACTTCCAAAGGAGTTTGTAGGTTGAAACACTGTCACACCCAGAAATTATTAACTGGAGCTGTAAGCTAACTCTTTTTTCAGAGAGAGGTAGTGGGGGACAGCCCCCCATAAAGTCAGAGGTGTAGGTGAAGGCACAAAGCAGAAAATAGGCAGAGATGCTCGAGAATTTCCAGGGGGACTCCTGAGGCTCGATCCCGCCTTTGCATATGCCGAGCCTCCTTCCTCATGACCTTTGTCATGGGTGGAGCTCCTCACGCTGGCTCCCGGCAGTGATAGAATTCTAGTTGAGCTATTCCAGATTCTGGAAAGTGCTGCACTCAATATGCAATATGCACTCAATATGCAATATGCCGGCTCCCGGCAAAAACTGACATTTTCCAGTCTTGTGGCCACTGCTAAGTTTTCCAAATTTGCTGGCATCTTGAGCACAGCACTTTCACAGCATCATCTTTCAGGATTTGAAATAGCTCAACTGGAATTCCATCACTTCCACTAGCTTTGTTCGTAGTGGTGCTTCTTAAGGCCCACTTGACTTCACATTCCAGGATGTCTGGCTCTAGGTGAGTGATCACACCTTCGTGGTTATCTGGGTCATGAAGATCTTTTTTGTATAGTTATTCTGTGTATTCTTGCCACATCTTCTTAGTATATTCTGCTTCTGTTAGGTCCATACCATTTCTGCCCTTTATTGTGCCCATCTTGGCATCTTCGCTGCTGCTTATGAACAGGGAAAAGAACTTAGCCCTTCAGGCATGGATCAGCATTGCATGCTGATTGTGACATCTGCATAAAGGGAAGAAATGGATTGTAGCAGCCAGTGTTCTGATTTCAGGAATGCTCCCTGCCAACTGAAGTGTGTGATAAGCACCAGGCTCTGAAGAAACTGCAAAGATCTATTGCGATATTGATTATGACATTATTAAATAGTTTTTTTTTTCTGATTTATGGAAAGACCTCCCAACTGGTAAGCCTGGGAAGGTTCAGTTCCTCTATTTATTTATTCATATCCACTCCCTCCTTCAGCCAACAGCTGACCAAGCTTCAGTGCATTTGGGAGAAGGCAGCAGTCAAGCCTGGAAAGACGATTTGGCATTAGGCTAGGAAGGGGCAGAAAGTCAGGCTGAAAATCTCAGGTTTATTTGCTTTTTTTCAATCCCTAGGGAGTCTGAATTTGGAGACTTCTAGACGCTCTGGCACTCTATTTATTAACACTGCTGCTACAAATAAATCACTCGTGGGGAGACAGGACCACTCAGTGGAAAGTATGAACTGTGGAATTGGTTCTGGGTTCAAATCCTAGCGCTGCCACTCATTAGCCAGACGAACTTGAGCAAATGACTTAGCAAATATGAACGAGGTTTCCTCGCCCATGAAATATACATGAAATACACACACGATAGTACCTCACAGGGGTTGTCATGAAGCTTAAATGAGTTCTCTGTGTACAACACGTGGAATGGTGCCTGGCACATCAGTGGAGCTGCACTGAGGCTGTTCCTAATCCTCACCTCTTTGGACCTCAATGTCCACACCAGTAATAAGAAGCAAATGGACTGCATACTTTTACAACCTCTTTTACTTGGGGTTTTGATCAGCAGATCTAAGGCTGTGCTTTCAATTGAATGTAGTGGTCCTAGAGTAGCCAGGAGGAGGTACAAGAGCTTGGAGGCTGCCCCTGCTTCACTGATCTCCCTCCTTCCCTCCATACCCCCCACCCCCAGCCCCAACTTCCCTGCAGAAGCCCTTTTACTGGATCCAGACAGCGTGGGAGTCATCCAGGGGACATACATCACCTATCTAACAGCACTCCACTGTTTAATGCCAGTGTCTAAACTGGAAAGAAACTTCTTTGTCAGGAAATTGAATCAGGAAGAAGGGGAGAAGGAAATTAGTGCAGGGTCAGAAAGATATCTTTTGGAAGGAAAGCTCTGACAAACCTAGATAGCATATTAAAAAGCAGAGATATCACTTTGCCGGCAAAGGTCCATCTAGTCAAAGCTATGGTTTTGCCAGCAGTCATGTACAGATGTGAGTTGAACCTTAAAAACATTGATTGCTGAAGAATTGATGCTTTTGAACTGAGGTGCTAGAGAAGATTCTTGAGAGTTCCTTCCACAGCAAGGAGATCCAACCAGTCAATCCTGAAAGGAAATTAACCCTGAATATTCATTGGAAGGACTGATGCTGAAGCTGAAGCTCCAATACTTTGGCCACCTGATGCAAAGAGCTGACTCATTAGAAAAGACCCTGATGCTGGGAAAGACTGAGGGCAGGAGGAGAAGGGGGTGACAGAGGATGAGATGGCTGGATGGCATCACCGACTCAGTGGACGTGAGTTTGAGCAAATGGAGACAGGGCAGGACAGGGAAGGCTGGTGCACTGCGGTCCATGGGGTTGCAGAGTCGGACACGACTTGGCAACTGAGGAACAACAATAGAAAGATAAGAAAATGGTTTTTAGTTTTATGTTTGTCTATAATAATAGTGCACCCAGGATGCAGACTGAGCAGGCTCAAGCACAGGGAGGCAGACCCACAGCTGAGAGAGCCTGCAGCCCTCCTTCTCAGGAGACAACTGCAAGCACACTTACTCTGTGGGTTGCTGTTCTTCCTCCCCTCTCTTCATCCCTGGCACCGTCTTCTGTCCTTGAACCTCAGGGGATAAAAGCACAAATCTGCTGAGAGGATGCCTGTCACAGTGGTTGGATGAATGACAGCCCCAGCTCCACATAGATAAGCACCCAGGTTGGTGCCTCAGCTTGGCCTGGGAGGGGGCAGGCAGTGGCGGTGGGGGGACCCTCACTATTATCAAATTGTGCAGTTTAGCAAATGGGTGGTGGCAGGCTGGAATGATGGTGAGTTAATCTGTTTTCCATGCACTCAAGGCTTTTGCCAAACAGAGGTTCTCTCTGAAGATGCGAAGCTGGAGCCCACCCGGGGAGCGAGTTGCTGGGGTTGCATTTCCCAGCCCGCTGCAGTGGATGCCATTGGAGCTGGCTGGAGAGATGAGCCGGCATAGGGATAAACACAAGCATTCTTTTTCCTTACTGTGAAAGAGAGACACTGCTAATTGGCAAGAAGTCCTAGGGTGTCTGTATTGTAATTAATAATAATAAAGATACTATTCAAAGCTAGCGTTTATTGACAGCTTGCCTTACATGTGGCACTTTTTCAAGTGTATTACAAGTGCTTGCTGCTTTTATCCTCACAGCATCCATGGAAAGTCACTGCTGTCATTATCTTCAGCACAAGGGTGAGGCCAGGTGGGAGGAGGAGGGGTACTGGTCAGAATCAGAATAGATGCAGAAGTCAGCCAAATGCCTCAGTATACAGATGATGGACCCAGGATTTGGCCAAGTGCCTGGAACAATGCAGTAATTACTGAGTGGTAGAACTCAAGTCTCAAATCTTGAGCTTGCCCCAGATTTTCTTTGTCTTCTTCACCCAGTGCAAACATGTGGGTAACCAGGACCTCACAAGGCCAGAGAAGCTTCACTCCCTAATAACCTGTTTTCTCTGACAGTCTCCAGTTACATGGCCTGTGTTTGGAGTTAGTCTTAGCCAAATAGTGCCCAGCGCTGCAGACGAGGATCAGCATCACATATACTGGGAGAAACTGAAGATTTGAGGACTCGAGGTTTGCTGCAGACCCTTTGAAGAAGCTGGGCCTCCGAGCCACTGAAGCCACTGGCTTAATTACACTTCTTTAATGACCAGTCATCACAGTTGCATAATTTACGAGGTCCAGTGTACCGTTTCGTTCCTGTGTGGTTCTGTTCGCTTGGCTTCCCCCTCCCACTGTCCCTTAATAAATCTACAACTTTTCTTTCCTGCCCACTCATTTTTCCCCCTTTTATCTTTCGAACCAGCACAATTAGGATGTTAATTTAATCCACAGCAGGTCTAGGAACACTTTTAAACTGATGAAAAACCTTCACAAGCGACTTTTCGCTGTAACAAAGGTTTCCCTTGGCCTTCATTATTTGCCTCTGGAAAATACTATAAGTGACATCAAAAAGATTTCAGATCTTTACCTCTGGAAGTAAGAAATTAAGCAGTTATTCAGAACACCAATGATTATTAATTTAAAAGAAAGAAAATCAATTTCACAATCCCAGATCCTAGCATTTTTTCCCTAACTGGAGACACAGCCTGCTGAAGCATTGCTGCTTTCAAGAGCAACAGCGCCCCTGTGTGGTCATAATAAACATTGCGCCTCAGGAGTAATGGAGAACTCGGTGCTCAAAATCCTCCCAGCTAGGCTTCAACAGCACCTGAATGGAGAACTTCCAGAAGTTCAAGCTGGATTTAGAAAAGGCAGAGGAACCAGAGATAAAATTGCCAACATCCATTGGGTCATAGAAAAAGCAAGAGAATTCCAGAAAAACATCTACTTCTGCTCCATTGATTATGCTAAAACCTTTGACTGTGTGGATCACGACAAACTGGAAAATTCTGAAAGAGATGGGAGTACCAGACCATCTTACCTGCCTCCTGAGAAACCTGTATGCAGGTCAAGAAGCAACAGTTAGAACCGGACATGGAACAACGGACTGATTCAAAATTGGGAAAGGAGTATGTCAAGGCTGTATATTGTCACTCTGCTTATATAACTTATATACAGAGTACATCATACAAAATGTCAGGCTGGATGAAGCACAAGCTGGAATCAAGATTACCAGGAGAAATATCAATAACCTCAGATATGCAGATGACAGCACCCTTATGGCAGAAAGTGAAGAAGAACTAAAGAGCCTGTTGATGAAAGTGAAAGAGGAGAGTGGAAAAGTTGGCTTAAAGCTCAACATTCAGAAAACTAAGATCATGGCATCCAGTTCCATCACTTCATGGCAACTAGATGGGGAAACAGTGAGAGACTTTATTTTCTTGGGCTCCAAAATTACTGCAGATGGTGATGGTGTGGCCATGTAGCCATGAAATTAAAAGACGCTTGCTCCTTGGAAGAAAAGCTATGATCAACCTAGACAGCATATTGAAAAGCAGAGACATTACTTTGCTGACAAAGGTCTGTCTAATCAAAGCTATGGTTTTTCCAGTAGTAATTATGGATGTGAGATTTGGACCATAAAGAAGACTAAGCACCGAAGAATTGATGCTTTTGAACTGCAGTGATGGAGAAGATTCTTGGGCGTCCCTTGGACTGCAAGGAGACCAAACCTGTCATTCCTAAAGGAAATCAATCCTGAATATTCATTGGAAGGACTGATGCCAAAGCTGAAGCTCCAGTATTTTGGCCACCTGATGCAAAGTATTGACTCATTAGAAAAGACCCTGATGCTGGGCAAAAGACAGGAGCAGAAGGGGACGACAGAGGGCTAGATGGTTGGATGACATCTCTGACTCAATGTACATGAGTTTGAGCAAGCTCCGGGAGATGGTGAAGGACAGGGAAGCCTGGCATTCTCATGGGGTCAGAAAGAGACACAACTGAGTGACTGAACAACAACAAGTTGGAAGAAATGCTGACTTCAAGCAAGGACCCCAGTTTACCCCCAGATAACTTCTGCTTTGAATCTACAGGCTGTTTGTATAAAAGAAAATACGAGTGCAGGTAGATTTTATTGTGCTGATATTCTGTCTTAAAATTTGGAGATTTCTTTTTTTTTTTTTCCCCCTGTGAAACCAGGAACAAAAACAGAGAGCCACATGGATTGATTGGAATAATTCCCATGATTTGAAAGTGTGGGGTGAGTGGAAGGGATGGGATTGGAGAGAGGGATGAGTTGGCTGGATGGAGGGATGATCAGTGCAGAGATGAGGCGTGGCAGAATGGCCTGGGAGACAAGGAGTGGAGTGGGGATGGGGTGAGGTTTACCTGGTAAGAAGTACGGAACACGTAATCTTTGTATTTTAAACTAAAACAAAAGCTGCACAGAAATGCCTTGCACCCAGAAAGGAGAAGTACTGTCACCAAAATTCAGAATTCCCAGTTATAGTATGATGCCTTCTGACCCCAAGCTGACCCTCCAGCTTTTTTTTTTTAATCTATAGATTTCATCCCCTTAAACTCACCAATAACTAAACTGTAAGGACTACAAATCTGATAGAAGCACATACTTTGAACAGTAAAAGAGGAGACAGCAAATTGCAGCATGTGCTGGGGGCAAGGGCCCGGAGGGTGAGACCACACCTGCCTTTTTTGGGTCAGCAGCCCTTCAGGAATAATCAGGAACCTGTAACATGGGCGCTTGTCTTATTGCTATGATGCCCGTCCCAACCCTCAGTCCCAGTTATCTCATTTCAGGTCCTTCTTGGCCTCCATGAGGGGATGGTAGGAACACCGCCCCTCCAGAGCTGGGGTGAGAAAGGATTGAGAAAGGATGTATAGTTTCTCCTGACTGAGCTGAACGTGTGGGATGCGCCCCTCCAGATGCGTCTAAAATCACCTTGCGCTGACCTCTGAGGGGCCACAGAGGAAAGGAAAAGCCCTGGAGCTGAAACTCCAAGGCCGGGTTCTATTCCCACATCAGAGGGGTCCCCAGGGGAGAGATATTCATCACTGATATTCTCATTGTTCTTAAATTCTCTGTGGACAGTACACCCGATTGCCTGTCCCCTGCCTACAACTCCCACTGCCTCCTACCTTAGAGGCCACAGCACTACTTGAAAGCTGGGGCTCCAGTTTCCTCATCTGAAAATTTGAGAATAACACTCCCTGTGGACCTCGCAGTCATGTCAAGGTTAAATGGGCCGTGAGAATGAAATTCTTGTGTCACTGTAACTGTAATGTGCAATTTTGCATCTGATATGTCAAGTAAATAAATATATAATATAAAAGATACATATCTTTATTGTATATTATAATAAAGGAGTAAAATAACTCAATGTGAGTTTGAGCAAACTCTGGGAGATAATGGAGGACAGAGGAGCCTGGTGTGCTGCAGTCCATGGGGTTGCAAAGAGCTGGACATGACTGAGGGACCTAACACCAGCAAGGTGCAGGAGGCCAAATGCAGTGGAGTCACTTATGAAGAATATGAAGAGGATTGGGAGAAAGGCCAGTGTGGGGACAGACGCAGGTGAGAATTGGAGGGATGCAGCTACAAGCCAAGGAACACCGAAGGTTGCCAGAAACCGCCAGAAGCCAGGAGGGAGGCATGGAACAGATTTTTCCCTCCCAGCCTCTAGAAAGAACCAACTCTGCCAAAACTCTGATTTCAAACGTCTGGCCTCCAGAAGGTGATCCTTCAGCCATGTTTAAAGTGAGAAAGACAACTTTGGAAGGATTCTTTCAGCAACCATTAGGGTCAGGGCTGGTATAGACCAGATTGTAAAATAGGCAGGAATCAGTCTCATTTACAGGGCCTTTGCTTTTCCACCCGTGTTCCATCCATGTAATATTTGCCTGTGTCTCATGCATATGCTGAATGGCCTTGGGCTGGCTTTCTCCTCTCAAGAGTGAATGGCTGCCCTCTAATTCTAAGACATAATATAACATGGAAATAACAGCAATTTATTCATGGCAAAATCCATGATTGCACACAAGTCAGGAGTAGGGCACTGCTCCTTTCTCCTAGGAATTCATAGACCAGTGGAAAGCTTCATTCCTATCCACTCATTCACTCGGTGCTGAACTGGTCTTATGATGAGCAAAAGTAGAGCCTGTCCCTGTCTTCAGGTGGCTTCCAGTCTCCTGGGGATATTTATTCAGGTGATGAGGCCATACAGATGGCATTTCAGGCATGAGTTGGTTCCAGTAGATAAAGGTGGGAGGTCTTCTTGGGTTGCTGTCTGCTTGGGGCTTTTCCTGGTAGGGCCTGGCACTCTGTCTGTACCTAGACAAGCCTGTTTATCCCCCACGAAGGCAGACTGAGAGGTCTGTCCTGTACCGTCTTTGCTAGAATGTCCCAAGTACTATGGGCTCGAGTCCTTCACATTTCCTCCAGGGCACTAATTTGGGGGTGAGTCTTCTGAGAATTTATGATGGTTCACTTCCCCCCAAAATTATGAGATCAAAAAATGTAAAGCATAACCAATAAATAGTCTGAGTCTTGCTCAGTTTTGAGATGGCAAACTGAGGACCTTGTGACTTTTCTTGAGTTGATGAGGTCCAGCCAATGGGCAGTCATCCTGAGATGCTGTTTGTTGGACTTTTGCAGTGAAAACCTTCAAACAAAGGGTAGTTCTTTCCTTGTTGAGATTCTGCGATTCAGAGGAACTTGAAAAAGTCCTAGGACATAGATAATGTCTGCCTTAACAACTTACTAATGAAATGAAAAATTATATCATAGATAATTCTTCCTTGGTATGGACCAAATGCTTTCTTTGGTGTCATTTCAAGCCTTTTCATTCGCAGATGTTCACATACCTATCTCCCTAGCATTATCCTGCTTACATAGATGTTGTTGTTTAGTCGCTAAGTCATGTCCAACTCTTGCAAGTCCATGGACTGTAGCCAGCTGGGCTCCTCTGTTCATGGGATTTCCCAGGCAGGAATACTAGAGTGAGTTGCCATTTCCTTCTCCAGGAGATCTTCCAGAACCAGCAATCGAATGCACGTATCCTGCATGGCAAGCGGATTCTTTACCGCTGAGCCACCAGGGGCACCTATATAGACGTTACTCATCACAAAATTCCCTGAGAGCCAGGAACTGGAGTTCTGGGCAGCATCACTATAATCTCTGCTCAGAGTCGAAATATTCTGTGCAGTTGGTCTTTGAACAGAGTGGGGTCTGTTGGGGGTTTTGTTTATTTCAGTTCATAAACCCTTCTATGACAGATGTTTTCATTCTGAGTTCAGCCCTATGCTTTAGATGATGCTTCCGTGTTTAACAATGCCTGGCATGCAGGAAACATCCAGTAAGTATTTGTGGAGTGCATGAGTTAATGAATTCAACAAAAACTTATAAAAGTTCTTTGTCAAAAAGTCTTGACAATATTGCAAGCACATCAACAAATGCATAAACCATAAAAGAAAGTTGATATATTTGAACATAAAATATTTAAAAGCTCTAACTCTAGAGGCACCTTAAATGTAAATGACAAATTGGAGGAGGGAGAGCTGTGTAGCACAAATTTCAGATAAAATGTTATATCCTTAATACTTAATGAGTTCCTATTGATAGATATAAAAGATAGGTACCCCAACAGAAGATACATATGGTCAATAACTGTATTAGAAACATTGAAATTTCACTTTAAAAAACAGAGTGATTGTCTGAAATGGGCTATCATTTCTCCCAGTCAGGTTGACGGTGATAAACAAGAATACTGGCTAGGGGTAGGGGAATGGGCACGTGTGTGCACTTCCAGAGAGAGGAGAATTGGGTTCAGTGTATCCTGAAGGCCAGTTGTATCGTAGAGTCTGAAGCCTTGAAAGTGATCCAGAAATTTCACTCGTAGAGATTTGTCTAAAGGAAATCATAGGAGGTATGAAAAATTGCTGTTTACCGCTTTATTGCTTATCATTGCCCGCCCCCCAAAAGTGGACAACTATTTCTTTGAAGGGAGCTAGATATAATATAAAACTAGAAAATTTTATTTTTAGAAAGAGATAACAGATGGAGAATCTAAGAGGGAAATTTTATGTGTGATTTTTATTTTCTTCCTTATGCTTAGCTGGCTCTTCTAAGGTTTTCACTGAAATAAAATATTTCACTTTTGTATTCACAAAAACATATTTTTACCTAAAATAAAAAATTAAGACTGCTTAGATAATAATATAATTATTACCAAGTGATATAACCCGTACTTCTGAGCCCTTACCATAAGCCTTTGAGTTAACCTTTGATATAACCTTTGAGTTACATCAAGTCCTTACCATAATTCTCAGGGTTAAGCAAGGCAATTAGCCTTATCCCTGAGTGAGTGAGTGAGTGCGTGAAAGTTGCTCAGTCATGTCTGACTCTTTGTGACCTCTTGGACTGTTGCCCGCCAGGCTCCTCTGTCCATGGGCTTCTCCAGGCAAGAACACTGGGGTGGGTAGCCATTCCCTTCTCTAGGGGATCTTCCAGACCCAGGGGTCGAACCTGGGTCTCCTGCATTGCAGGCAGATTCTTTACAATCTGCGCCACCAGGGAAGCCCAGCCTTATCCCTCCATATGACAGAACTGAGGCTCTGAAAATGTAAATGGCTGTTTAATATCACACAGTCGATGAGTGAAGTCCAGGGTGCTGCACCCACAGCTCAGAACATGCTTCCCCCTCTGTGGTCTGTCGATTGCTGTAGAACAGAAGTCCAAATGACCACTAGACTGTTTTTGGCCTCCAAAGGTATAGAGTGAAGTGTTTTGTAGTTTTGGGAACACTTACTCAAGTGTATGCCTATTATATCATTAGTGTCAAGCAGACAAGAAAAACATAATATTCCCATTTTACAGATGGGGAAGCTGAGGCTCAGGGATGTTCCATGACTTTCCCAAGGTTGTACACAGTAATGATGAAGCTTGGATTTAAACATGCTTTTAGTCCAAATCCCTTGCTCTGTCTACTTGAGTTTGGCGTAATAAGCTTTCTCAACATCTCTCAGTCTGTCCAGTTGTGTTTCTAGAGGTTTGTGACTGGCTTAAGTCGTGCTTAAGTGCCCTTTCAATATGGTTGTCATGAGCTAACAAGGCTTTGGGCCTACCTTTGTGTGCCAGGTTGTATTTCTAAAGATGTCTGGAGTAATATCTTTGATCCCAGATGATCTTCTAGAACTTTGGTACCACTCCATCCCAAAAGATAGAGCCAGCAGAGTATAACACGGTGCTCATGTTAGCCAAGGCTGAGTCATAACAATGGCACACACCTCTGCCTTGTTTTCATGGGATGTTTGCTATTGGAGTGCAGTCACCATGCTGTAAGAAAGCCCAAGCAGCCCACAGAGAGGCCCACGTGGAAAGGAACTGAAGCCCTCAGCTTACACCCTTGGTTGAACCCCCGGCCATCAGAAAGAGCTAGCTTGCAGCCATTGTTCAGTTTCCACTTGAAACGTGCCCCTAGTAAAGCCACCTCAGCTGAGGCTGCAATGTGCAAAGTGAGTTGAACTCATCAAACTCTGCCCACATTGCAGATTTTCGAGCAAGATAAAAATTATTTTAAGCCATTCACTTTGAGGGCATTTTGTTAAACAGCAATAAAAGGCAGATACATGGAGAACTGAATCACTCTTTTAAAGTTAATTCTGTGTGAAAAACATATTCATATTTTTTAAGTGCCTATGATGTGCCAGATAGTCTTTTCCAGGTGCTTGGGAGTATCAGCAAACAAAAGTGATCAAGATCCTTGCCCCTATGAAGCTTATATTTCAGTGGGGGTGGGGGGGGACAAACTAGATAATAAGCATAATAAATAAGTAGCATCTAGTATGTGAAAAGGGATAAATGCTTCTGAAAGTTTAAAAGGTGAAACAGAAAGAATCAGGAGAGCAGATTTGGAGCAGTTGCTGTATTTACAGTGTGGTCATTAGTTATCTATGAGAACCATAGTGCAGGGGGAGAAGAGGTATACTCTGTTTGTAGGACAGATATTAAGTTAGCCTTCAAAATGCATTCCAGTACACATCAGGGACTTCCCAGGTGGTGCTAGTGGTGAAGAACCTGCCTGTCAATGCGAGAGACATAAGAGACACAGGTCAAACCCTGGGTCAGGAAGGTCCCCTGGAGGAGGGCATGGCAACCCACTCCAGTATTCTTGCCTGGAGAATCCCATGGACAGAGGAGCCTGGTGGTCTGCAGTCCGTAGGGTTGCAGTGGCCAACTGCTAGTCCTCAGAAAAGAAATACAAGAAACAAATATAACATGCTGGAAGCAAAGCCATATTATGAAGCAATTAAAATATAATAGAAGTGACTTAAAGCACAAAGATATAGTGGGTATAATGGGAAAAAACACACAAAATTAAATGTGAACTAAGTCGCTGAAGACGAGGAGTGAGAGATGGAGTGAGAAGTGATGAGGGTCAGGAGTCCACCCTACTTGTCTAGCTTTGGACTTAATGGGTTTTAAAGGCCCATTTTTTCCATGAATGTTTATTGAGTGGCTACAGTCTTGGACACTGAGCTTGGCACAGGAATTTAGAGATGAATAAGACACAGGGCATCTCTACAGGTGGCTTGTGGATAGTGTGAGGAGCAGGTACCTGGACAGGCAGCACAGTGCAGTGTGACAAGCAGTGTGATAGAGGTAAAAGTGTGTGGGCTGTGGGACCACATGCAGTGGGGTGGGAGTAACATCTGGGCTGGGCCCTGAAGGCGGTCTTAATGGACCAGCATGTGCAAAGGCCCTGGGGTGGGCAGCGAGAGGCTGGAGATGTGGGCTTGGCCCTCTGTAGGTCCTGTTAAGAGTCCTGAACCTTTCCTGTCAAAAATAGGACTGCTCCCACTTGACTGGAGGTTGGAATGTGTTTGGAGAAGATGCGATTTCCTAAGAGGGAAAAGGTGTTTAAGTATTTGCACAACCTTTAACAATCATTACCGTGTATTTTTCTAAATTCTGGGGCCCTGGAACAGAACCCTAGCCACCCTATTCAACTCTGACTCCACCTGGAATCTGTGCAATTTACAAACAGGAGGAGTAAGATGATTTGAATGTGAAGATCATTGGAGTAGAGGACAGGGAATTGAGAAGCCAACATATTCATTAGGTTTCCCACACAGATAATGATGTCATCGAGAATAATAGCAGGATTTCGGGTAGAGAACAAGATGGTGATCCAGGCACCAAAGTCTTCCACAGATGAGAAGAAGTTAATAAGACTAGAGAGAGATGATAGACCAGAGGATTAGAGAGGAAACTAGTAGTACAGATAAGCCTCAGATAATCAGAAATTTTTACATAAGAAAAGGAGAAATATCATAACAGGCAAGATGATGCCTACTTTCCCTCTGAACCCCAAATTAGGTGGTGGAGGGAAGTGGCAGTAGGAGGAAGGGCACTGGAAACGCGATGATCCGTGTAGACCAGGAGATAGAGGAGCCCATCTGTGCTTCTGTGAAGGTTATACAGGAGCTTTATTCACCAGTGGAGCCAAAGAACAGAAGTTCCAGATATGGGCATGGGGAATGGGTCAGGGACCAATTAGGGGGAGAGTACGCTCAGATCAACATGGAGATGAACTGAAAAATTAATGGGGCCCCAAGGCACTAGGGTTTTACCCACTGAGTAAGGATGAGGGGAAAGTAGCTGGTGTCAACATTTCTAATAGCTATAGGTATAAAATTATAGGTAATCTAACACATATTTGTGAGTTAGTTGGATGGACGGATGGACAGATGGATGGACAGATGAGGGGACTTATTTATCTCTGGAAGGCTCTATCTCACCCTTAAATGATGATGTTTCTAAGAGAACTCTGGCATGATTTGTTCTCTCCCAGGTCCTCATGGCATGGTGGAAGCAATGGATGGTCAAGGGGAGGGCCCCATTGAACATTCTTAGCTCTCCCTGGAGACTGGTTTGTTCTTGAACTTGGCCTTACCAATCCTGGGGCTCTCTTCTGATTTTATATCCTAGGGCTTTCATGGAAGAAAGCCATTTCTCCAATGGTCATTGGAGAAATCCCCCTTGATGTCTTCTCTCAAAGGTGGACACGGGGCATTTCAAGCGGAGGGAACCACGGAAACAACGGCCTGAGGGCAGGAAGCCCAGATGTGTTAAGCAGTGTGTCCAGTCACAGGCTGAAACGGACCAACCTGCCGAGGTAGCTGAGGTCACATTGTGAGGGCCTTGCTTAGCTGTTGGCACCCGTAGCCTTGGAAATTCATTGGTCTCTCGAGAGAGTCAAGCTGCTTGGATTACGATATCCGACCCTACTTATTAAGACTCTCTCCCCCAATAGATGGCAAATTCTTCGTGGGGCCAAAAGTTTACTTCTCTTTGACCCAAATTAATCTCTCTGCAATCTAGTGACATTTCTCGCAGTACTGTAGAGAACTTTGTATTTCTCTTTCTCCCTACCAGATGTTAGCACTTTGAATCCCTTCCAACTGCCTTCAAGTTTCCTGCCACCACTTCTAGGTCCTTCAGTGATTCAGACGGGGCAGGGGGAGGGGGGCTCTCCAAGCAGGTGTCTGCCTTGCCCTCCAGTGTTGATCCCAGTTGGGCTACTTTTCCTCCTTTTATGCTGGTGGTGGTCCAGGAAATCTTTCTGCTTTTTTTCCCTTAAGACCTCACCTTGGTCTTGGCCTTGGATTTCCCATTCATGGAAAGAGCAGGAAGCATAAAGGATGTTTGTCATTTATTTTGGCTATCCAGCATCTGAATATCTTGCTTTGATTATGAAACTCCCAAATAATGAATGTCATGGGGCGGCGGGGAGGGGGGCGAAGACTACTCCCAACTATAGACAAAGGAAGTATTAGACATTCTCTTGTCCTGCGCTGGGTGCAGCCAGGACAGATGATGTGTTCCAGGCTCTGCTAGTCAGATGCGCCTCCCTCCCCTTGACTTTTACTTAGGAGCCAGAGATATAGGGGACAGAGTAATTTCCTCCCCAGAGCCTGTTCTGGGCCATGTGGATGGGCATTTTCCAGTTGCCTTGTCTCAGTCTAGTTTTCTAGTCTTCATCATGGCAGACTCTGTAGAACTCTACATGGTGCAAGGACATGAGGGATGTCATTTAAGGAGAAAGAGACGGCTTTGTCCCTGGCCTCTCACCTTCCTGGGGAAGACATGTCTCAAGAAATGGGCAGCTCTGAGCTGGGGTCATGGCTACAGTACATAAGGGGAAACCTAGTGGAGAAGATAAGGCATCCAAGACAGGGGTAGTGGAAGAAAGGTCTCGCATCATTGCCTTAACTAGAGCTATTGATCCATTTTAGTCTGTGTCAGGAAATATGGACTAAAAAGTCTTTCCTTTGTACAGTAACTCCATCATGCATCTCTGAGGACCCCACACTGCCCTTGTTTCTGTCCACACCCACCTTCTCCAGGTGAGCAAAGCAGGAGAAATGTCTCCATCTCACTTTGGTTAAAGCATTTCTGCTTCCAGGGAGGGTGAGTGAGTGAGAGTCATAATCCTGAGGAATAAGCTGTGTGCACCCTTTACTGGATTTTGGGTTGTTGCTTACTTTAATGAAATTTATGTGACCCCAGAACCAGGCTTCTAGGAGTAGCCACTTGAAGCAGAGGAAATATTTAGTCACATTCTACAACTGCAACCCAAATATAATGGGAGCCAGTTGGTTACTCTAAAAAGGGAGTGTCACAATTCAATCAGGATGATTGATCATCATTCTACCCTGGCTTATCTGCATCTGGGGAATAGAAGTCTTAGAATATAAGTGTCTCAGGAATTCCCTGGTGGTCCAGTGGTTAGGACTCAGCACTTTCACTGCTGGGATGCAGGTTCAAACCCTGGTTGGGGAACTGAGATCCCTCAAGCTGTCCAGGATCTAAATAAGTAAATAAAGATCTCATTCTTTTCCTTAGCTTTGCACCTGCCAATTCACCACACGTAGCTTGACTGTAAAAGAAGCGTTTACAAGGTAGAGGCTGTTTGCAAGGTGTTTACAAGGTTGAGTCAGAGATGATAAAGTGGTTTTCTGTAATGCAGATACTTTGCCACACTCTGTCTGTTTTCTCTGTTCCCTGTCCTAATTGCCTCTGGACAGATCATAGGTTGAAACTGGAAATGAATTCCTTCTCCCAGGCAGCTTGGGAACTAGCCACTCTATTTCTTATAGTTTGGTATAAGATAGTCCAGGAAGCCAAGCAAAGCCAAACTATAAAAGTCTTTGGGGACAAGAGAGCATCTTAAGTAGGATTTAGAGAAAGGGAAAGTATTAGTTGCTCAGTCGTGTCCGACTCTTTGTGACCGATGGACTGTAGCCCGCCAGGCTCCTCTGTCCATGGGATTCTCCAGGCAGGAATACTGGAGTGGGTAGCCATCCCTTCTCCAGGGGATCTTCCCAACCCAGGGATTGAACTCAGGTCTCCTGGATTGCAGGCAGATTCTTTACCATCTGACAGGATTTAGAAAAAACTCACCCTTAAATGGGAGACGGCAATGGCACCCCACTCCAATACTCTTGCCTGGAAAATCCCATGGGCGGAGGAGCCTGGTGGGCTGCAGTCCATGGGGTCGCTAAGAGTCGGACACGACTGAGCAACTTCACTTTCACTTTTCACTTTCATGCACTGGAGAAGGAAATGGCAACCCACTCCAGTGTTCTCGCCTGGAGAATCCCAGGGACAGAGAAGCCTGGTGGGCTGCCGTCCGTGGGGTCGCACAGAGTCGGACACGACTGAAGCAACTTAGCAGCAGCAGCAGCAGCACCCTTAAATGACCTGTAACTTTCAAGTTCTGGCCCTGCCGACCTCCTTAATTACGCCCTCCCCTCCTCCCCAACCCTCCCACTGAACGACGCAAAATGACTGACTCTGAGCAATGACCGGAGTCAAAGTGCCTTGGTTCAAGTCCTAACTTCACAGACCATGTGACCTCAGCAAGTACCTACCTGCTCTCTGCCTCACTGTCTTCATCTGCAAAATGGGATAATGACAGTAACTGCTTCATCAGGTTGCTGTGCATATAAATGAGTTAATATCTGTGAAGTGCTTGGAACCACGGCTGGCGTATAATAAACAGTATATAAATGTTGATTTCAAGCTATAGTGGCTTACTGTGTGACTTTACCAAGAGGAATTTTAGAGACAAAAGGTCTTACTGATAACTGTGCAAGTTACTTCTCTCAAATTCAAAGCACTGCTTTAGACTAGAGCCTTCACAGCCGGGCTCAGACACACCTGGTTAGTAACTTTCAGCTCTTCAGAGAATGTTCTGCCTAAAGAATTACTTGAATCCTCTTTTGAATCAGTGGCCACAAATCCAATGGCACCCCACTCCAGTACTCTTGCTTGAAAAATCCCATGGACAGAGGAGCCTGGTAGGCTGCAGTCCATGGGGTTGCTAGAGTCGGACACGACTGAGCGACTTCCCTTTCACTTTTCATTTTCATGCATTGGAGAAGGAAATGGCAACCCACTCCAGTGTTCTTGCCTGGAGAATCCCAAGGACAGGGGAGCCTGGTGGGCTGCCGTCTTTGGGGTCACACAGAGTCGGACACAACTGAAGTGACTTAGCAGCAGCAGCAGCATGCTGCCTTCTAAGGTATGTTTCCTCAATGTGGATTCAATCCTGTTTTCAGAATACTTTTCTGTTCTGCTAAATGTAGAGAACCTTGCATTTGCGTAACAGTCCTGCCTGGCAGTCTGCTATTCCTGACCCCAACATCTATTTTTCCTTTCTGACTCAGTAATATGGTCCCTCTTTTGGCTGAGCATCCTATAACTCAGAATAAAACTATTTCCTAGGTTGTCAGATCACTGAATTCTAGTGTCTGAATCATGTGTGTATTCATTTCCCATCACAGCTACAACAAATAGAAATGGCTTAAAACAATACAGTGCAA
Source organism: Bos indicus x Bos taurus (assembly GCF_003369695.1). NCBI lineage: Eukaryota > Metazoa > Chordata > Mammalia > Artiodactyla > Bovidae > Bos > Bos indicus x Bos taurus. Next base: position 77,744,685 of record NC_040085.1, read on the forward strand.
ATGTATTAGAGTGCTGGAGGTCAGGAACCTGAAGTGGGTCTTACAGGAGTAAACGTATTAGCAGAGCTACGTTCCTTCTGAAACTCTAGGGGAGAATCTGTGTCCGTACCCCTTCCAGCTTCTAGAGGTTGCCTGCATTCCTTGGCTCACGGTCACTTCCTCTACTTTCAAAGCCAGTAGCTAAGAAGAAGTCTCTCCACCCCAATCCCTCTCTCTTCCTCTACCCTTCCCCAAGCACTCCTGTGAATACACACTCATGTGCAAGCCCACCCACACTTCTGCTTCTGGCATCACATCACCTTCTCTCCCTGACATTCCTATCTCTCTCTTATAAACAGCCTTATGACTACATTGGTCCCTCCCGGATAATCTAGGATAATTTCTCCATCTTGAGGGCCTTAATTTCATCTGCAAAGTCCTTTTTGCGTGGAAGGTAGATATTCAAGTTCCGGAGACCAGGACATGGACATCTTTGGGGACCCATTATTCTGTGTATCACAATATGTGAACAGAAAAATGGGCTTCCAGGAAATGTGCTTAATGGGAGGGGTCTCACCTGGGAAAGACACTCTCTAGCTTTCTGCTTTTCCTTCTACCCCCTGCTTGATGCTGAGATGTGATGGCTGGTACTTCAGTAGACATTCTGAAGCATAAGTTGACCTTGGGGGTGAAAACCAAGCACTTGGAGGGTGGAAAAGAAATGTCAAACTGTGGATTCCTGAGGATCCTATGGAGCCACCTCCAGACTTCTTTTACCAAATACCTTCTATCTTGTTTAAGCCACTATTATTTCGCTTGTTTGTTTTCTGGAATGTAGAGCTGAGCATAGTCCCAATTCCCCAAAATTATACACGACTCTCTCCTTAATGAACTCCAAGTCTGGGTCTCTCAATCTACTACCCTCCCCAAAGCATGGATATGACCATTGCTGAGAAAATATTTTAATAAAACAAACTGTTTTTTATCATGTTATTTGATCAGACACCAGCCTTTAGTTCAGTCTGTATGCTGAGCCATACAACCTCAATAGTTGCCAACAAAGCAACTGACAAGGAATTAATCTCCAAAATAAACAAATAGCTCAAGCAGCTCAGTATTAAAAAAAGAAATGACACAATCAAAAAATAGGGCGAAGATCTAAGTACACATTCTTCCAAAGAAGACATACAGATGGCCAACAAACATGAAAAGATGCTCAACATCACAAACTGTTCAGTTCAGTTAGTCAGTTCAGTCACTCAGTCATGTCTGACTCTTTGCAACCCCATGAATCGCAGCACGCTAGGCCTCCCTGTCCATCACCAACTCCCAAAGTTCACCCAAACCCATGTCCATCGAGTTCGTGATGCCATCCAGCCATCTCATCCTCTGTTGTCCCCTTCTCCTCCTGCCCTCAATCCCTCCCAGCAACAGAGTCTTTCCAATGAGTTAACTCTTTGCATGAGGTGGCCAAAGTATTGGAGTTTCAGCTTTAGCATCAGTCCTTCCAAAGAACACCCAGGACTGATCTCCTTTAGAATGGACTGGTTGGATCTCCTTGCAGTCCAAGGGACTCCCAGGAGTCTTCTCCAACACCACAGTTCAAAAGCATCAATTCTTCGGCGCTCAGCTTTCTTCACAGTCCAACTCTCACATCCATACATGACCACTGGAAAAATCATAGCCTCGACTAGATGGACCTTTGTTGGCAAAGTAATGTCTCTGCTTTTGAATATGCTATCTAGTTGGTCATAACTTTCCTTCCAAGGAGTAAACATCTTTTAATTTCATGGCAGCAATCACCATCTGCAGTGATTTTGGAGCCCCAAAAAATAAAGTCTGACACTGTTTCTACTGTTTCCCCATCTATTTCCCATGAAATGATGGGACCAGATGCCATGATCTTCGTTTTCTGAATGTTGAGCTTTAAGCCAACTTTTTCACTCTCCTCTTTCACTTTCATCAAGTGGCTCTTTAGTTGCTCTTCACTTTCTGCCATAAGGGTGGTGTCATCTGCATATCTGAGGTAACTGATATTTCTCCCAGCAATCTTGATTCCAGCTTGTGCTTCCTCCAGCCCAGCGTTTCTCATGATGTACTTTGCATATAAGTTAAATAAGCAGGGTGACAATATACAGCCTTGACGTACTCCTTTTCCTATTTGGAACCAGTCTGTTGTTCCACGTCCAGTTCTAACTGTTGCTTCCTGACCTGCATATAGGTTTCTCAAGAGGCAGGTCAGGTGGTCTGGTATTCCCATCTTTTGAAGAATTTTCCACAGTTTATTGTGATCCACACAGTCAAAGGCCTTGGCACAGTCCATAAAGCAGAAATAGATGTTTTTCTGGAACTCTCTTGCTTTTTCGATGATCCAGCAGATGTTGGCAATTTGATCTCTGGTTCCTCTGCCTTTTCTAAAACCAGCTTGAACATCTGCAAGTTCACGGTTCACGTATTGCTGAAGCCTGGCTTGGAGAATTTTGAGCATTACTTTACTAGCGTGTGAGATGAGTGCAATTGTGCAGTAGTTTGAGCATTCTTTGGCATTGCTTTTCTTTGGAATTGGAATGAAAACTGACCTTTTCCAGTCCTGTGGCCACTGCTGAGTTTTCCAAATTTGCTGGCATATTGAGTACAGCACTTTCACAGCATCATCTTTCAGAATTTGAAATAGCTCAACTGGAATTCCATCACCTCCACTAGCTTTGTTCATAGTGATGCTTTCTAAGGCCCACTTGACTTCACATTCCAGGATGTCTGGCTCTAGATGAGTGATCACACCATCGTGCTTATCTTGGTCATGAAGATCTTTTTAGTACAGTTCTTCTGTGCATTCCTGCCACCTCTTCTTAATATCTTCTGCTTCTGTTAGGTCCATATCATTTCTGTCCTTTATCGAGCCCATCTTTGCATGAAATGTTCCCTTGGTATCTCTAATTTTCTTGAAGAGATTTCTAGTCTTTCCCATTCTATTGTTTTCCTCTATTTGTTTGCATTGATTGCTGAGGAAGGCTTTCTAATCTCTCCTTGCTATTCTTTTTTTTTTTTAATTTTATTTTATTTTTAAACTTTACAATATTGTATTGGTTTTGCCAAATATCGAAATGAATCTGCCACAGGTATACATGTGTTCCCCATCCTGAACCCTCCTCCCTCCCCATACCACTCCTCTGGGTCGTCCCAGTGCACCAGCCCCAAGCATCCAGTATCGTGCATCAAACCTGGACTGGCGACTCATTTCATATATGATATTATACGTATTTCAATGCCATTCTCCAAAATCATCCCATCCTGTCCCTCTCCCACAGAGTCCAAAAGACTGTTCTATACATCAGTGTCTCTTTTGCTGTCTCGTATACAGGGTTATTGTTACTATCTTTCTAAATTCCATATATATGCGTTAGTATACTGCATTGGTATTTTTCTTTCTGGCTTACTTCACTCTGTATAATAGGCTCCAGTTTCATCCACCTCATTAGAACTGATTCAAATGTGTTCTTTTTAAAGGCTGAGTAATACTCCATTGTTTGCATTCAGATGCTTATATCTTTCCTTTTCTCCTTTGCTTTTCACTTCTCTTCTTTTCACAGCTATTTGTAAGGCCTCCTCAGACAGCCATTTTGCTTTTTTGCATTTCTTTTCCATGGGGATGGTCTTGATCCCTGTCTCCTGTACAATGTCACACATCTCCATCCATAGTTCATCAGGCACTCTGTCTATCAGATCTAGTCCCTTAAATCTATTTCTCACTTCCACTGTATAATCATAAGGGGTTTGATTTAGGTCATACCTGAATGGTCTAGTGGTTTTCCCTACTTTCTTCAATTTAAGTCTGAATTTGGCAATAAGGAGTTCATGATCTGAGCCACAGTCAGCTCCCGGTCTTGTTTTTGCTGACTGTATAGAGCTTCTCCATCTTTGGCTGCAAAGAATATAATCAATCTGATTTCAGTGTTGACCATCTAATGATGTCCATGTGTAGAGTCTTCTCTTGTGTTGTTGGAAGAGGGTGTTTGTTATGACCAGTGCATTCTCTTGGCAAAACTCTATTAGTCTTTGCCCTGCTTCATTCTGTATTCCAAGGCCAAATTTGCCTGTTACTCCAGGTGTTTCTTGACTTCCTACTTTTGCATTCCAGTACCCTATATGAAAAGGACATCTTTTTTGGGTGTTAGTTCTAAAAGGTCTTGTAGGCCTTCGTAGAACCGTTCAGCTTCTTCAGCGTTACTGGTTGGGGCATAGGCTTGGATTACTGTGATATTAAATGGTTTGCCTTGGAAGCGAACAGAGATCATTCTGTCGTTTTTGAGATTGCACCCAGTATTGCATTTCGGACTCTTTTGTTGACATTGATGGCTACTCCATTTCTTCTGAGGGATTCCTGCCCACGGTAGTAGATATAATGGTCATCTGAGTTAAATTCACCCATTCCAGTCCATTTTAGTTCGCTGATTCCTAGAATGTCGACATTCACTCTTGCCATCTCCTGTTTGATCACTTCCAATTTGCCTTAATTCATGGACTTAACATTCCAGGTTCCTATGCAATATTGCTCTTTACAGCATCAGACCTTGCTTCTATCACCAGTTACATCCACAACTGGGTATTGTTTTTGCTTTGGCTCCATCCCTTCATTCTTTCTGGAGTTATTTCTCCACTGATCTCCAGTAGCATATTGGGCACCTACTGACCTGGGGAGTTCCTCTTTCAGTATCCTATCATTTTGCCTTTTCATACTGTTCATGGGGTTCTCAAGGCAAGAATACTGAAGTGGTTTGCCATTCCCTTCTCCAGTGGACCATATTCAGTCAGACCTCTCCACCATGACCCGCCCGTCCTGGGTGGCCCCACATGGCATGGCTTAGTTTCATTGAGTTAGACAAGGCTGTGGTCCATGTGATTAGATTGGCTAGTTTTCTGTTATTATGGTTTCAGTGTGTCTGCCCTCTGATGCCCCCTTGCAACACCTACCGTCTTACTTGGGTTTCTCTTACCTTGGACGAGGGGTATCTCCTCACCGCCACCCCTCCTGACCTTGAACATGGAGTAGCTCCTCTTGGCCGTCCTGCACCTGCACAGCCGCCGCTCCTTGGACGTGGGGTTACTCCTGTTGGCCGCCGCCCCTGACCTTGGGCATGGGGTAGTTCATCTCAGCCGGTTCTCTAACAAACTGTTAGAGAAATGCAAATCAAAACTATAGTGAGGTATCACCTCACACCAGTCAGAATGGCCATCATCAAAAAAATGTACAAACAATAAATGCTGGAAAGGGTGTGGAGAAAAGGGAAACTTCCTACACTGTTGGTGGAAATGTAAGTGGTTCACTACGGAGAACAGTATACTCAAAAACAGAATACTCAAAAACTAAAAATAGAACTGCCATATGACCCAGCCACTCCTGGGCACATACCCAAAGAAAACCATAATTCAAAAAGATAACACTCATCCCAGTGTTCACTGCAGCACTCTACAATAGCCAGGACATGGAAGCAACCTAAGTATCCATCAACAGAGGAATGGATAAAGAAGATGTGGTACATGTATACAATGGACCATTGCTCAGTCAAAAAAAAAAAAGGGAACAAAATCGTGCCATTTGCAGAGACATGGATGGACCTAGAGACTGTCATATAGAGTGAAATAAGTCAGAAAGAGAAAACCAGATGTCGTAGAATTTGGGTTATATGTGGAATCTAGAAAAATGGTACAGATGAACTTATTTGCAGAGCAGATGTAGAGACACAGATGTACAGAAGTGAAAGATTGGATTGATATATCCACTACTATGTATAAAATGGATGGCTGATGAGAACACACTGCGGAGCTCAGGGAACTCTACTGTGCTCCATGGTGACCTAAATGGGACGGAAATGGAAAAATGGGGGGATACATGTATACATATAACTGATCCACTTTGCTGTACAGCAGAAACTAAGACAACATTGTAAAGCAACCACACGCCTGTAAAAATTAATTGTAAAATTTTTTCTTTATTTTTTGTGCTTGTTTTCTATGTATTATTTGTGTGAAAAGTATTGTAAGCCTATCACAGTACAATTGGCTAACTTTATCTAGGCTAACTAGTTATCTAGGCCAACTAGTTATCTAGGCCAACTTTGTTGGACTTACAAACAAATCAGACTTATGAATGAGCTCTTGGAACGGAACTCATTTGTATGTCAAGAACTTACGGTACAAGGTTTCTCAGTTTGAAACATGTTCTCTGAACAAAAGCCAGCTTCTCTTGGTCTGGAGCTGATGGAAACGAAATGAGGCTTGTCCACTACAAAGACGGCATTCCTCCCCAGAGTCTGTAACCCCGGGTGGGATGTGAAGCTTGACGTCACTCCCGGGCTGTGTTCACCCAGCAGAGCTCAGCCATGGGCCAGCTCCAGAGCCCCCACAAGATGCTTTCGGGGAACTTAGTGACCAAAAAGCCAGAAAGCAAGTTTTTAAACTTAGTTATAAACTAGAAGAGAACACAGGAACCCTTAGCTGCCTCTCTGGCTTGGGCGCTGGGCAGAGCTGTCAGGTGCTGGGGTACTGGGGAGTGTCGACTTTCCCCTGAATCATGACGTGAGCAGGAAAGGGAGGTGGCTGGAAGGGTGGGTTCCAGGAGGAGCCGGCAGAGGGTCCGGAGTTGGAGCTCATTTATCCTGCCGTCTAGTGAGGAAGACGCATCACTGGATAAGTCACATAAGAGAGAAGCCCAGGCACTCAGGGTAATAGAAGGCATTCCAGAGCGAGAAAGGGCAGGCTTGGGTCTCCAGCCAGCCATGCTACTGCCAGGCCCAGGGTTTGGTTCCAAAGCCCTCTCTTCTCTGTCTACATGTTCTCCTCCAGTGATCTCACCCAGCCACCCTCCTTGAGGTACATTCTACCCACCAGTGACACCCAAATACAATCCCAGGTCTGCTCTGTCCCTGAAAACTCAGCCTCCTATGTCCACTGACAGACTCAACATCACCACTTGGATGGCTGCTGTATACATCTGATTCAGACAAAACATGGCCAATAGTAAACCCGGGTTTCCTCCCCAACCTGCTTCCCCATCTCAGGTAGGCTAAGCTCCACCTGCATCCAGTTAGTCAAGCTAGAAACCAGAAGTCAAGCCTGACTCCTCTTGTTTCCATACTCCAGGCCCCATGCATTCAAAGGGGACCAGGAGCCCTGCTTCTGAAACAGACCCAGCCCCATTTTGCTCCTCTCCATCTCATTGCCGCTAGGGAGCCCAGCCTGCGTTAGATTTCTTCTCAAAACCATGAAAAATGGCTGCTGGCTGGTCTCCTGCTTCTCCTTCCCCTCTGCAATCCCTTCTCCACGCAGCAGCCAAAGCAGCCTTTAAAAACACGCAGACCGCTCCCCTGCTCCAGCCTTCCAGAGACTTCCAGGGGGTGCAGCCCCTCCGTCTCCCATCACACCTCCAGTTGCCTGCACTTTCTTCTGCTTGTTCCCACCTCACTGCTCTTCATCCAGATGCATCATCTTCCTGCTCTCAGGCCTCCATGTAAATGTCACCTCGCCCACCTCCCAGTCTTCACAGCATCCAGGCCCCTCATTATCTCACTTTTTTCTTACCTAAATGGAGTTAGGGATTTCAGGAGGAAAGACCAGGGCAGGGAAGGTGGGCAGTGTAGCTTGACTGCCACCAGCTTCCCCATGGACTGGTGCTCCTGTTTCTTGCTGACAACTTGTTATCCAAGGCCCTCGCCAGCCCTCAGCAGGGTCAGGACACACAGGCCTCTGCCCAGCTCCTATCACTCCTGCCACTGCTGCTGTTTCATGGTCATCAACACCCACTGCCCGCCGCCCCAGACAGCCCCGCTCTCAGCCCCGAGCACTCAAGGCTGTCCTTCAGGGGAAAGTCAAGGGGGAGTAGTCCGTGGAGGCAAGATGGCAGCAGACCCCAGAGAAGCCCAAGGCGACACCCTTCCCTAAAAGATGATGGCGAGCAGAAACAATGGTGGTGTCCCACACATGAGTCCCTCTGGGTTTGGGGCACCTTGCTGAAGGCAGCTGAGCAGCGATCTGGGATGGTGACCAGCAGCAGAGGCATGAGGGATGCAGGCTGACCCAACAGCATATCACTTCCTGAGGTCAACTGCAGGCAGAGATCAGGGCACCACTGGCAGTGGCCATGAGGCCCAGGTTGAGGGAGGGATCGAGGGGAAAGGCCAGCATCCTGATGCCAGGAAAGCATGAGCTCATTCCCCGGCAGTTCTGACATCATCTCCCTGCAGCTCTTTAAGCCTGGTTCTTTTGTGATTCACGCGTGACTCTCAGCCCCTGGTGTCTGGCTCAGTGCTTCACATATAAGTGATGCCTGAGCATGTTGTGACTTTTGCCCTTCAAGACTCTGTCCCCTTTCACAGAGACTTGCTGTTCAAGCCTGCATGTAAATGCTAGCTGTCACATGGTACTGTTGGTGTGATTGCTCTGGATGGCTTTGTTCTTGGCTCTACATCTAATACTCTCCTCCTTAATCTTTTCTGTTTCTCACTGATGCTAAGCACCTCCTTCTTTGTGAACTGTCTCCTGAAACTGGGTGGGCTGGAATTACATACTCTTTCTGTGGCCTATGAACACTCCCCACCAATACTCTAGTCCGGCCCTTGTAGCCCACGTGTGCACTTTTTTGTTTAAGAACAGAGCCATCTTATAAATCACTGCAGATAAAGGAACGAGAGTGGTCCAATCGGTAGGAATAGCAATAATAATAATGATGATAATGAAGTCAGCCCATGCTGATCATTTCCTCTGTGATGAAGGACACATGTTGAAGCTTCTACAGGAATTATCCCATGCCTCCTTCTCAGACGGTGCTTTTATCATATCCTAGAGAAACTGAAGCCTAGAAAGAGTACAGCACATCCCCAAGGTTGCAGAGCTGCTGGGAGGGGGAACCCAGACTCAGACACAGGATTCGGAGTCATGGCCCACCCTGGTGGTAGACGCCAGGATAAGGGCTTGGCTGTAGCTGGGATGGAGGAGAGATGTTGGGGTCCCTTGGGGTTCTGTTTTGCCTCAGGAACTTCAACTTGAACTGGGAGTAGATCTTCTACTGATGGAGAAGTTTCCAGATCAGTTTTTAAAAGTATGGACTCATTCATCTGAATGAAACAGAGAAGCTTGAAAGATGGAAGCTAGAGCCAGCTCTGAACTGTCTAGTCTAGGCCTGCAACACAGGCTGGGGGAGGAGCCAGGAGGAAGGCTTGGTTCCACCTAAGGCTCGCTGCCCAGGAGGTGAGCTCCAGGCCAGACTGCACTCAGGGCAGACGGAGGTGTGCCATCAGCTGTAAGCAGAAAGGAACCAGAACTCCCCATGGATCGGGGTGCCCACCTCCATTTAAATACTCATAACACAGTCTGGGGTAGATTCTGTGATGGACCCATTTTGCAAGTGGGTAAACTGGGTGTCAAGGTGGTTGAATAACTCATCCAAGGTGATCAGCTAGAGGGGCAGAGTCAGGATATGAACCCAGGTCTGTCTGATGACAAAAACCAACAGTGCTCCAGGAAGCCAGAGCTCCAGGGCCCCGGAGCTAAAATGAGTGCAACACGGATTCAACTTTGCCCAGGCACCTGTGTGTCCCAGACTCCGCTTGAAACCTGGTCTGCTCACACTCCCTGCTGAGCACACCTTGCCCTTCCCGAGGTGATGGCAGGTGTCCAGCAGCACTTTGCAGACGTAAGTCTTAGATCAGTGCCGTGGAAGCGTGTCAGCATTATCCCCAAACAGTGCAGTCAGATGGATCAGATTCCAGGTAAAGTGATTGCAGCCTGCACACCTGGGCGTCACAAAGACTGCTTCTCCTACTCCCTTCCAGAAAGCCTGAGCCTCTTAGATTAATTTCAATATCCTCAGACCACATTTCAGGTTCAAAGGCGCACAGATGAGGTGACCAGTAGACAGCACCTGCCCTGACACCGTCCAGCCTTGGGACCCCTCCAGCCCTCCTGGAAAGGAGCCACAGTCCTCAGAACGTTTGTCACGCTCTCTCCAATGTGGCTAGTGGACACCTGGCATGAGCTCACTTCTCCCTCAAAGCTGCAAATATGCTTGTCTGTTTTTCATTTCTGCCTTCGGATGGGGCGGAAGGCGGGCCTGGGCGGCAGCCACCCTCAGAAAGCAGGGGCTACCCGCCCCCCCACAGAGGCCGAGATCATCTGTCTCCCTGTGCGAAATGTATAATATGTGTAGCACAGCCAGCCTCCCCTTTAATAAGCTGATCGTTGAGCTAAATCCCGGGTGTGCACCTCCCCGCCCTGGACGCTTTTGATTGACAAAACTAATCTCTCCTCCACCCCCACTTCTGCCGCCGCCCGCATCCTCTTGCAAATCATGTACTCGGCGGGTGACAATTAGATAGAAGACTTGGGATTCGGACGCGGAGGGTTATGAGGTTATGAATCAATGGTGGGGGCCCCGGGTGAGATAACAAACCGGGGGGAGCCCGGCTCAGACACCTCACCACAACCCTCAGAGCTTCCCAGTTGATTTATGAGTTGGTAATAACCTCGCCCGGTCTCCTGCCCCCTATTATTTTTCATAATGCATGGGAAACAAGCGGGGAAGGCGGTCTGAGCCGGGGGTGGGGGGTGGGGGGGGGGAGGCAGGAGAAGGCCCACCAGGGGGTTCCCCGTGGCTGGCTGTCTTTCCCACTGTGGGTCGCTGTGGGGCGCAGTTGCCACGTGCCCATGGAGGTGGGCAGGCCTATGTGCCTGGCCTGGAAAGAAGACACCAGGGAGGTGGGCCTGGCCCGCCCTGGGTTAGGGCTGAAGAAGGCAGTGATGCTTGGGTATTACCGGCTCAAAATCATCGGTCTGTGTGTCTGGATTTAATTGCTCCAAACTGTTCAAGTCAGACTGGCACAAAAGCCTCCTGTTAAGAAGGGAGAATCAGCGCCGATTCGAAGCCGGTCGCAGGCAGTGTGAACTCCGCAGCCAGAGAGCCGGGGGCCCAGCGCAGGGCAAGGACAGAGGAGGGAGGAGGGGGTCTCTCAACCTGAGAAGAGCATTGAAGACCACCTTTCCTTCTACTGGTTGTCCTCTTTAAGTGACAGCCAGGGTTGAATGAGGAGAAGGGGGCAGTTCAGATTAGTGCCTACTGTTTTGGGTTTTTTATTGAAGTATAGTTGATTTACAATGTTGTGTTAATTTCAGGTATACAGCAAAGTGATTCGGTTATACATATATGTATATGAATAGGTATCTGTGTTCTTCTTTGGTCCTTTTCCAACTCATTGGAAAAGACCTTGATGCCTGGAAAGATTGAGGGCAGAAGGAGAAGGGGGTAACAGAGGATGAAATAGTTGGATGGCATCACAGACTCAATGAACGTAAGTTTGAGCAAACCCGGGAGATAGTGAAGGACAGGGAAGCCTGGTGTGCTGCAGTCCATGGGGTCACAAAGAGTGGGATAGGATTTAACGACCGAACAATTATAGTTTATTCCAAGATGCTGAATATAGTTCCCTGTGCTAGGCAGCCAATCCTGGTTGTTTATCTATTTACCTAATGTTTTTTAAAGTGTTTGTTGAGATCTTTTTACAGGGAAAAAGGTGGTTTTTGAAAGCAAATGTCAATGGATGAAAAACCTTGAACTTTCCTCTAAAGCAGTAGTTGCAAAATGCCCAACACCACAACTGGTGCTGACCTGTGATGAAGTTTTTATGTGTCACAAAAAACTGATTAAAAATATTTTTTTTAATGTAATGAATATGTGCAGTATAAATGGCGTTGTATTATATGATGCCCATTTGAATGTAACTATTGATCAATAAGCATTAATTAAACCAGCTTCATGACAGGTTTTTGCTTGGTGCCGGAGATGAAAAAATATGAGTCCTGGTCGCTCAGAACGATTGTTATGGGTTGAATTGTGTCACCCCCAAAATTTATACGTCGTGGTCCTAACCTCCAAGCCCTTAGAATGTGACCTGATTTGGACACAAGGTTGTTGATGTGTAATTAGTTAAGGTGAACTAGTTTAAGTGGGCCCTCATCCACTATGTCCTTAGAACGAGGAGTAAGTGGGCACAGGGACACGCACACAGGAAGGGGCCGTGTGAAGATGAAGGCAGAGGTGGGGGTGATGCTTCCACAAGACAGACCCACCGAAGATCGCCAGCAAACCTCCAGGAGTGAGGGGAGAGACTGAAACAGCTTCTCCCCCAGCCCTCAGGTGAATGAGCCCTGTCCACGTCTGCGTCCGGGATTTCCCGGCTCCAGAACTGAGAGACGATACATTTCTGTGGTTGAAGCTGCTCTGTTTGTGGTGCTTTGTTAGGTGGTCCCAGGAAACAGATACAGGGGGGAAGCAGACACTGACCAAATCATCACATCGTGAATGTCTAGTTCCAAACTGAGATGAGTACTCCTAGAGAAGGTCCTCCCTGACCCAGAAAATGTCCTCTGAGGAGCAAGGCTACAAAAGCTGCCGGAGCGGGTCCCCCGCCCCCTAGCTCCATGAGGCCCCGCCAGCCCCGTAAAGCTTGTCTGCTGCAATGCCCTCCCCTTCTGTCCATCAAGAAAACCCTTCCTAAAAAGTATCAGAAGACCTTTGAGATTCTCTGAGGCCTGAAATGAAAAAGCAGGCAGATAACAAGCAGTTCAAGTTGTTGCAAGCCATGCCGATGACTTGGTGAGACGCTTGGCTCCAATGTGAGTGTAAAACACAGACTGCCTCCGTAGCTCACTCGTGTTATGCTTATTACATTCCAGGCACTGTGCCCGCATTGTCCATACAGCGTCTCCTTTAACCTCAGAGCCTAAACATCAGGTCCTTTTTATTATCGTCCTCATTTTCATACAAGAAAAAAATGAGGGCACAGAGCAGGTAGGTGACCTAATAAGAAATTTCAGCAAAACCACGGGTCAGGATTTTGGTGAGGGTTTCTCTTGTTTTATCCTGGAAGCAGGCAGAATTTCCCCCAGTTAACCCATGAGTATGGAGATTGGAGTGGGTGGTGGTTAAGGCACCTGCCCAGGGTCATACAATTTGGAAATGATGTACCATGAGTGGAACTCAAGTTTGCCCGACTTCATAAGCAATGTGCTTTACTGCTTCATATGCTTGGGAAGCAAGTGTATATCTGTTAAATGTGTCACAATTTTCCTTGGAAAAATCAAACCCATTGATCAAATAGTACCGCTCAAAAATGCCACTAGGCTTTCCCACACTAGCCCTTCTACCTGCATTTCCTTCTCTCTTACTGCCAGCTAGTCACTGTGTCCACCCAGCAAAGCCCAGGTAAATGTTTCCTCTTAAGCTTTCTCTGATAGCTAACCGTTATATTTTATTGTTTTATAACTAAGTCATAAAAGAATGGCTTAAAACTGTAAAAACTTCTCTGCTTATAGAGTGTCCTTCAGTTCATCTGCAAAATGGAGATAATAATCTGTTTATATCATGAAATTATTATGGTGCTGGTGGTAAAAGAACCCACCTGCCAATGCAGGAAACATAAGAGAGACAGGTTTGATCCCTGGGTCAAGAAGATCCACTGGAGGAGGGCATAGCAACCCACTCCAGTATTCTTGCCTAGAGAATCCCGTGGACAGAGGAGCATGGTGGGCTTACAGTTCAAAGAGTCGCAAAGAGTCAGACACAACTAAAGTGACTTAGCGTGCATGCAGTATTATAGTAGAATCATTCCAAAACTTCAAATAGAGAAATTACTCAATAAATTATTAGCTTAATAGCTAAAGCAGTAATTATTATTATGGCTAAACTAGTGTCTCAGCTTCAGGAAGACAGTTGAATATACAAGATAACTTTTCCAGTTGTTCTGTGTACTACTTGGAAAGTTATTCAGAGATAAGAGGAGCAGAACAGTGTAGTGGAAATAATATTAGACATGAGATATTCTGAGTTCCAAACTGGGCTGCATTAAGTACTAACATGTGACCTGGGGCCTCTCTGGGTCTAATCTCTAAAATGGATGTGAGTTACTATATTTTCCATATTGTCAAGGTGACATATGACAACAGGTTTAAGTGTCTAGTGCTGGCCTGGTACAGTGGGCACTGGGGATTGTCATCCTTCTGGGTGGACACTGGCCTGCACATGGCACCTGCATGCATGATGAGATGGCATAGAGCTGCGTTCTCACTCAGAGGAGCTGCTGAGACCTTGGCAGTTTCATGAAAATCCAATGGAGGATGGAGTCATATCCTTGCCTAAGGAGTACCATCTTGTCCTTGGTTGGGCTCCAGAAAAAAATAGTTTACTCAAATGGAAGTGTCTTTCCCCAGTGGGCAGGACTGATGAGTAAGTTGTTAATTGCTTCAGTTACCAGAACCATGATATACAAGCTACCAAGTTGCAGGGAACTTGAAATTTGCAGGTGACTAGAACCAGTCTTTTGTCAAGTTTGCATTAGTCTAATTTGGGTTCAGATTGATACAAAACTGGGGGAAATGAAAGAAGCATGTCATCGTAGGATCTGCTTGGGTTCTGACTTACTTCTAAAGAAGTTCAATGTATCACTTGTTCTTTCAGGGAGCTTAAAACACCTGAAGCTGAGCCCAGAACAGAATGCTTTTATAATAAGGGTCTCCCCCACGCCAGAAAGAGAGCTCTCTAAAATCTTGGAAGGTCTTACTAGCTTACTCAAATCCAGTTTATATTGATCTAGACTTAATATGACTTGGGAGGAGGTCACTGAGTCTCACTCTACCCAAGTAAGTAAGTACACAAATGCCAGGGAGGAGGGGCTCACCCTTAGTCCATCCCCATTGGAGTCTACAGAAGGCCACTCTGAGACTCAGGCCCAGCCAGATGGCCAGGGAGCCACTGATCAGAGGCCCATGACAAGCCTCCTGCTCTACTTCCTCCTCAGGAAGTAGACAGATTTGCAAGTCCTGTCTTCATTCCTCTGCCCTTTCTTGTGTGCGTGCTTGGTTGCTCAGTCATGTCCCATTCTTTGCGCTCCATGGACTATAACCCACCAGGCTCCTCTGTCCATGGGATCTTCCAGGCAAGAATACTGGAGTGAGTTGCCATTTCCTCCTCCAGGGGATCTTCCTGACCCAGGGATTGAACCTGCGTCTCCTGCATCTCCTGCTTTTCCTGCATTGGCAGGTGGATTCTTTACCAGTGGGCCACCTGGGAAGTCCTGGGGGGCAGCAAAAGTGCCTGGCCTGGGGCAGCAGGAGGCTGTGCTCCAGACCCGCTCCACTTGGGACTGCAGCTTGACAAAGATAAGAAACAGAGTCCAGTAGTCCAGAGTCCAGATGGTAACAAAAGGCAACCATCAATTTTGGATAGAATAGAAAAATAATCTGCCTTGATTTCTTACTAGAATAAGAAGGGAAGAATGATTGGGAGAAGGGGGAAAGAAGGAAGAAAGAGAGGAGAAAAAAGAAGACTAAAAATGCTTTCCCCTGATAATGATTTGGACTATTTTCGCTTGATTCTACAGTGTAATAATTGTAGCCATCTTAAAGGACATAATATTATGACAGGTTTCCCTTCCTTGTTCCCGAGGCTGAATCTGCCACAAGGCTGAGGCTGGCCCTTCCTGGATTAGCCTGGTGAAGCAATAACCCATGCCCACGAGAATGAGACTGTCCACAGCCCCGGGCATCACTGTGTGTGCTCAGGTCCCCCAGGCAGGGCCCACACGTATTGAGGATGGCAGTGGGGTGTGTGCTGCTGCAGACTGAGGGTGGTGGCCTCGACACCCAGGGGCAGCAGCTCGGCCCCATGGGGGCCTGAAGATGGTCACCCGGCTCCCCGAATGGAATGATGACGGTCATGATGGCTGCACCATGACAAGAAACCCAGGTCTGTGGTCCCCGCAGTGCCAGGGGAGAAGGCCAGGGGCTTTTGTGGCTTTCCTTTCTTTACCAAAATTGTGCTTACATGTGATTCTTGAGCTCTGTGAATGCAAACCGGAGCCTGGTGGACAATTAGGCCGGACATGAGTGCAGAAAGCCAAAGCGGGACAGAAACCCAGACAATAGTGCCGAAGGCCCGGGTAGGGTGGGGGGTGGGGAGCGGATATGATAGCAAGGAAGGAGTTTCAATGTGAATGAATACTAATTAGTGACATGGATATTAATGATGACAGTAATTAACAGGGGAAAGGAAGGGCTGTCATTGTCCCAGGGTGAGTAATCAATCTTGGCAGGTGATAAATAATGGTTCAGCAAGCTCAGCAGAAAGATAATCCTCCTGCCCGGGGGAGAGCTGTTGCTGATGCTGGAAACCTCTCCGTTTCTAGGCAACCCACAAAAAAAAAAAAAAGGACTATTTTTCTTTTGAGGGAAAAACAGGTTAGAGTCTCCCCCCACCCTACCCCCAACTTGGGATTACAGTTCTTATTTGATTTCTGCTTTGTTCTTCATTTCCGAGGACAAATGTTGAACTTGTATAATTTGGAGGAAGTGGACACACACACATACATACTCACCCTTTCTCTCAAAGAACATGAATGAATAGGAGTGTTTTCAATCCAAAGTTTAGCTCATAGATGCCATCCAGGAGCAAGAGTGGAGCAATGCTTAGAAGTCCTGCTTTTGAGGTTGAAATGCCGGGGACTTGCAGGGCTGTGTCAGTGGAGGCTGGTCGGTGGAGGCTGGAGGGTAGGGTGGTATACAAAGAACCAGACAGTCTACTCTGCAAGATTCCTTCTCCTTCCAGAGAGCAGCAAAATGTCTAGCACTCAGGCCTGTATTGATCTCACTTCTCACCCCCAAATTTCTGAGCAACTTTCCTTTTGGAAAACGGGAACTATTTGTTCAACCCCTCTGCTGGTTCTCTGGTGTTTCAGCTGGGAGTCAATCCGAGGAGAGCTGATGGCAGGCCCTCTCCTCCACTGCACGACTCAGGCCCATGACAAGACTCAGGTCTCTGAAAACACTGCCCCTTTCAGATTGTTTTCCATCTAGCATTTCACCCCGAGGTGATAAAGTACAGACCTTTGAAGATCTGCACTGGTTTAAAGCGAGATATGGAAATGACAATGGTAGATTGTCCAGAAGTTCAGAACCTCCCAGAAAATCGGGCTCCTCTACCCCCACATGAGGGCTTCCCTTGTGTCTCAGAAGGTTAAGAATCTGCCTGCAATGTGGGAGACCCAGGTTTGATCCCTGGGTTGGGAAGATCCCCTGGAGAAGGAAATGGCAACCCACCTCAGTATTCTTGCCTGGAGAATTCCATGGACAGTGGAGCCTGGCGGGCTGCCGTCCATGGGGTCACAAAGAGTGGGACACGACTGAGCGACTGCACGTTCACCTTCACCCCCACATGCACTGCACTTTCCTGAGAACGCTCGTCCTAGGCGCCACATTTAAAGGGAGGCAAACAAAAGCAAATATATTCAGAGAATATTGACCACAATGGTGAGAAACCCCAAATCATATCATGGGAAGAAACAGCGGAGGAATCCAGGCATGTTTCACCTGGAGCAGGGGAAACTCTAGGATAGCACTGCTAATACACTGAGTGTACTGTCCATATAATTGAAGGACTGTCTCATAGAGTGAGAGGTCCAAGTCTTTCTCTCTATCATCAGAGGGCATAACTAAGACCGAAGAGAGGAATTCAGAGAAGGGCCAATTTCAGTTCAGAGAAATTGAAGATGACTTAACTGGGACAGGCTTGCCAGGAAGGAATTTGTGAGTTTCCAGGCACCTGGGTTTTTTTTTTTTTTTTTCCTTTAATGGAAATTAGAACACCTCTTATCCAGGGTATTGTGGATGATGTTTGGCTAGAGTTGGAGTAGATAAGGTTTAAAAGTCCCTTCTGATTCTCAAGATTTACATTAGTTAAGGTAATACTAGATACTAAAACAGATAACTCTCAAATGCCTGGGTTTCAACATCACAAGTATATTTTTCAGTCAGGTCAGAGCCCCAGACAGGCATCAATCTTCATGTCTGTTCAGGATCCCAGGCTCCTTCCACACTGTGGCTCTGCCCTCTCTCCCTTCATCCAGCAGATGGGGATGAAAGGGTATGGGGTGTGGAGGGACAGACAGGAGTTTTTATGGTCCGAGTCTGGAAATGGCATATGGCATTTCCACCCACATTCTTTTGTCAGAACTCAATCCACACCCAACTGCAGGAAGGTCTGGAAGTATAATCTAGTTGTCATCCAGGTGATGGAGGACAGAGGTTTGGATGAACACACAGAAGTTTCTCCCACAGACACAGGGGCTTATTCATTCAGGATAAGCCCAGGCCAGAAGAAATTAGAGGTTTATTTTTTTTGTTTTTCAGGAACCTGTGTGGTCATCTCTGTTGGGCAGGCCTTGTCAGTTGGGGATAGGGAGATAAAAGAAGTCTCCTCCCTCAGGAAATGTTCTGGAGTGATAAAACGTCTTCTAGCCTGTCATCAAAATATGTATTCCCAGAAAGTCCCCTCCCGAAGCTCCTTAGAAATGTGGACAAAGATCATCCTGAGTCATCAGACGTGGATTTTTTGAGGAAAAGAATGGGATTGTGACTATGGAAGCATCCTAATGGGTGGAAAGAGCTGGTTAGGATGGAAAAGTATCAGTATTACCTGGCTCTCCAGGTGTGTGCTAATTGGACCTAGGGATCTCTCGGGCAACCATGTTTCCTCTGGCACAGAGTTAAACATCCATGAGGTCTTCAACTGAAATTGCTTTACTGTTGCAGGTACGGACATTGTACAGTGGCTTATGAAGAACCTTTCCATCGAGGACCCAGGTACTTGACCCTCAACCCTGACTTGACCCACATATTAGTGAATAAGCCATACCCAAGTTCCAAACCAGTTTCTCCTACCCTCCTGAGACCTGGGCTTATACAATTGAATTCCAAGATGTGGAATCACTCCCTTTACAAACAAAATTAATTTATTTCCTCCACTGAGTTTCTGTCTTTAAATTTAAATTACCCTTGGAGGAAATGAACAACCATTTAGAATGCCAAAGAGCCCGATACAATAACATGGACTCTGGTTAGCCACAGCAATTAAAGATAAGTTGTAGCACTGTCACGGAACAGCCTTCTATAGCCAGCTCTTAAAATTAGATTGCCTGATCCACAATTAAGAGGTTTAATTATTTGCTAAGACTCCTTCTGTTCTCTGCTTCTGCAAGAAGTGAAGGAGTGATTTTTTTCAACTTTAATTGTGCAATGCAATTAGGAAAACCTCACCAGAAAAACAACAGCAAACCCTGGCCAATAAAGAAGTTTTCAAATCTGTGCTCCCACAAGTAAATAAGCAATAAAATTTATTTTTACAGCACAATTAGAAAAATGGAGGTGGGGGGGGTTCCAGGAAAAAAATTAAAATTCTAGGTAAGTAAACTTTTCTGAAGTTATTATACACTTCCCATCTTAACTAAGTATTCTTGATGCCTGAAAGTCATATTTACAAACATCCAGTAATGTATTCTGATGTTCTTGGGGATTAGATCTAGTTGCCTCAAATTAAATGGCCTTCGATTGCTCTGCTTTTTAAAGATTTTTTTCAAGTGCCCATTCTAGGTGTCTGACCTTCAACTGTGATTCCTTGCTGGGGTCACCATGACAGCTCAAGCATTTCTATATTTTAATCTGATGCTCTTACTATTAATAGACTATTTTTTTAGTAATTTTTATTTAGTTAGTTTTGGGGTGGTGGAGAGCTGTGCTTGGTCTTTGTTGCTAAGAGGGCTTTTTTTTCTCTAGTTGTGGTGTGCAGGCTTCTCACTGTGGTGGCTTCTCTTGATGCAGCTCCCAGGCTCTAGAGCACAGGCTCAATAGTTATGGTATATAGGCTTAGTTGCTTCTTGTCACATGAGATCTTCCTGGGCCAAGAGTCAAACTCATGTGTCCTGCAATGACAGGCAGACTCTTTGCCACTGAGCCACAGGGAAGCCCTTAATAGACCATTGACTATGGAAGTGAAAGCGTTAGTCACTCAGTTGTATCCAACTCTACGACCCCATGAACTGTAGCCCACCAGGCTCCTCTGTCCATGGAATTCTCCAGGCATTAATCCTGGAGTGGGTTGCCATTCCCTTCTCCAGGAGATCTTCCTGACCCAGGGATCAAACCCAGGTCTCCTGCACTGCAGGCAGATTCTTTACCATTTGAGACACCAGGGAAGCCCAATTTATAATTTACATAGAATTCAATTAAACATAGTTGCCAAAAATCTGAGTGCCAGAAAAGGTCAGAACAGTGCCAGAAAAGTGCCAAAAAGGTCATGAACAGAAGTGACACTAGCCTTTCTCTCCATCATGACTAGTGACCACTCTCATGTCAAGTGGAAATTCTTAATTCTATTCAAGTTCTTAAACCACAGGAGAAAACTATAAATGCTAATCCTTTTAAGGGAAAAACCCATATTGACTACCTAAGTGTTTGCCTTATGCAGCCTGGACTTCTGATTATCTGCTTCTGAAAACCAGACTGTGTAAGTCTCTACAAGTTTAGTTACATGATGAAGAGTCACCCTTCTTCATGGTGGGTTTTTTCTCTTCCAAGAGTACTGTTTTCTTTGCCCTTCTGGAATGCTTGTCATACTTCTGACAGGTATTTTATCATTATCTTCAGTGGTAGTAGTAGCAGCAGCAATGGTATATTCTGAGAGCCCTGAACCATGTAGGGGTAGAACATGCTGCGGAATCCTCCGGTCCTGATGAGCAAAGCTTCTGTGAGAGGTCCTGAATGATACAGGTCTTATCTCTCATGGTCTATTATACTTTGATGCCCTTGGGAGGATATCAAGGTCTGGAACCAATCTGGACTTCTGAGAAGTAGTTGAGCAGTAGTTAGGACAATTCACCAGCAGAAATGAGGCCAACAAAGACCCTGGGAAATCAGGTGGCCAAAATCCGCCCTCCCTCCCTTCTTCCTTCCCATCGGCAGCATCTCTAAGCACAAGCCTTTTGAAGAATAAAGTGAGACTTCTAGCTCCAGACTGGTGACATGAAAGTCCCCTTCTTACTGGGTTTTGTTCTTCCTTCTCTGAAGAAGGAGCAGGTGATGAAATGTCCCTTTTCTGCTGGACTCATGGTTCTTGAAGCATATAGATTTCAGAACCAAACTGGTTATCACTAAGCAAGTAAAATACAATTCCATTCATCCCAATTCTACCAGTGATAAATGTATGCAGTCCTTCCAAAGAAAAGTAGCAGATTCTCAATATGCAAAATGACTGGATCATATACAACCTCTTGAAAGTTGTAGCACTGTCACTGAACAGCCTTCTAGAGCCAGCTCTTTTTTTTTTTTAATAAAGTTTTATTAAAGTATAAAGGAGATAGAGAAAGCTTCTGACATAGGCATCAGAAGGGGGCAGAAAGAGTACCCCTAGAGCCAGCTCTTAAAATTACATTGCCTGAATCACAATGAAGAGGTTTAATTACTTGCTAAAACTCCCAAAAAGTTTGCAAATAAAGCCAATACAAGTCACTTTAAAAGCTTCAGAACTTATGAAATTAATAATTCCTAGAGACTCCCTGAATATGTCAATAATTTCTACAGTCAAAACTTAATTTTTATTGATAAGAATACTTTTAGACTTGTGAAAGATTATCATGTGGGCTTCCCAGGTGGCTAGTGGTAAAGAACCCACCTGCCAATGCAGAAGACATAAGAGATACAGGTTCAGTCCCTGGGTTGGGAAGATCCCCTGGAGGGGGATCCCCTGGAGGAGGGAATGGCAACCCACTCCAGTATTCTGGCCTGGAGAATCCCATGGACAGAGGAGCCTGATGGGCTACAGTCCATAGGGTCACAAAGAGTTGGACATGACTGAAGCGACTTAGCACGCACACATCATATCTGATAGAAGCATCTAAATTTCTTTTTCCTTAGCTCTGCTCAGAGTAAATATAAATTCTTAACTATTTATGTGAATCTACTTATGGCTGGTGCTAAAGTAACAAAACAACAAGTTGTGGCAAAAATATCAATGTTTGTATTAGGTTGGCCTCCCTATGCTACTGCCTTCTCTTCCTCTAATTCCTCTTTATCCATAAGAGAACAGTAATACCCTCCTCATTGCTGGTAGGATTCTCATGTCAGGAAATGCAATGTGAGTCTGAAGACTCTGTGGGCTGCATATTCATTGCTGGTGGTGATTTAAAAAAAAGAGAGAGAATGAAACTAAAACTATGAATCAGGGCTGCCAGCACTTACTGGACACTTACCATGCACCAGATTCTGCTAAGCACTTTACATGAAGCATCTCACTTGTTTACAGACTTCCACACCAGAGCTCATGATCCTAACTGGAAGCTAAACTTTTTTCTGGAAGTCTTGGGGGGTTAAACGATATCAGACGCTCAGAGCTGGGATCCATAGGCATCTCAGACACGTGTCACCTTCCCAACCATTGATATCTCCACCCAGCCCAGTGCAGTCATTTCAGAAATTATCAACCAATCATGCTGTGATCTGGGGGTGATGACAGTTGACTTCCAGTTGCCTTTCTGCTCACCCTACCCCATCCCACTTACACTTCATCTAAGCAGCCCTGCATTCTGATAGTTTTGCAATAACTTCTCTTTCTTCTTCCCTGTCCCTTCAGTTGAAGCAATACACTTGGGAAGCCTTATAGCTGCCCAGGGCTACGTCTTTCCCATCTCGGACCATGTTCTTACCATGAAGGATGATGGCACCTTTTATCGTTTCCAGGTAGGCCTTCAGTTTCTCCTTTTCTTCTCATGATCTGATCTCAGATTGCTGCTGCTGCTGCTGCTGCTAAGTTGCTTCAGTCGTGTCCGACTCTGTGCGACCCCATAGACGGCAGCCCACTAGGCTCCCCCGTCCCTGGGATTCTCCAGGCAAGAACCCTGGAGTGGGTTGCCATTTCCTTCTCCAATGCATGAAAGTGAAAAGTGAAAGTGAAGTCGCTCAGTCATGTCCGACTCTTAGCGACCCCATGGACTGCAGCCTACGAGGTTCCTCCATCCATGGGATTTGCCAGGCAAGAGTACTGGAGTGGGGTGCCATTGCCTTCTCCGATCTCAGATTAGAACTACCTAAAAAACTGATGGTATTTAAGGAAGCAACTCCTACCTCCCACCAGCTCTGGGAAAGCAAACTTGTCTGTGCTATTTTTTGCATTCCCCCCACATAATAGTAAAATGCCCTCATGGAGAACTTACCATTCACTTGTTGCTTTACACATATCTCACTTATTCTGAAGAACAAACTTTGGGGGGATAAATATCACCCATTTTACAGTTGCAAAAACTGAGGTACCTGGAGAATTAATGGGACATTTCGTCAATCCAGGGGACAGCCTTGATTGGAACCTAGATCAGCTGGATAGCAAAGTCCTTAATCCTACTGCTATATCATGTTATATATACCTTCTTGGTGTGAAATTTCTATTCACTACCTAGTAACACTTCCCAAACATTTTCCTCTCCTTTTCTCAGATCCTGTCCTACAGTGAATTTGAGCAGAGCATAAGGAGTTGTGTCAAGGTCTAAACCAAAAGGCTTTGGAATGGAGTTCTTCAGACAGGGTCAAAGAATGTCTGAGTTTGCTCAGCCGCCATAAGAAAATATCAATACCATAGACAGGGTGGCTTAAACAGAAGAAATGCATTTCTCATAGCTCTTGAGGCTGGAAGTCTAAGATTAAGCCTCAAGTGGGGTTCAGTTTGTGAGAAGAGCTTTCATCTTGACTTTCAGATGATCAGTTCTCACTGTGAGTGACAGAGGTTTTAGCTCTCTGGTGTTTCCTCTTACAGGGACACTAATCCTGTGTGATCAGGGCCCCACCCATGTGATCTCATTCAACCTTAATCACTTCCTTACTCCACATCCAGTCACACTGGTATGTGTGGGGGGAGGGGCAGGTAGGTTAGGGCTTCATCATAGAAATTCAAGAGGGCACCATTCAGTCCATAGCAAAGTGATAAAGGAACTTGAAGCTTGTGCCCCAGTAAACAGTGCTTGTCTGACTCCTGCATTAGACTTATATTGTTTCAGGATATGAAGTTTTTGCCCTGCAAACTAAGTTTCTCATTTTTGCAATTATTTGGCTGACCTGAGATTTTCTTTCTCAACACTTAGATTAAAATGTTGACTGGCCTCAGCTATGCTAAGAACAGGAAAGAGTCAGGGTGCAGTGGCAACACAAAGGACGTGCAGACAGAGCCTGTCAGGGAGGAATCCTCCCTGGGCCAGGGGAGGGCTGCCCATGGGCCCCTGGCAGGGGAGGGCACGAGTTGGCATCCTCAGTCCTGACGCCTGTGCTCTTTTGCAGGCCCCATACTTCTGGCCTTCAAATTGCTGGGAACCTGAAAACACGGACTATGGTGAGCACTGAAGCCATGGCCCACACTTACTAGGAATGCAGAAGACACATCTTTGCTGTGTGGATGACTATGATGAATGGGGAGTAGGGTCTTTGCCCTGCTTAGCCCTTTCTCGTATTGTTGACAGGTGCTGTTCCACATACTGATGAAAGGCAGGGCCCACTGAAGGAGGCAGCCATTGGAAGGGAAGGTGGGAGGGGAAGAAAAGTTTTCTCAGGTCTGTCCAGCGTGCTCATTCTGTGGGGCCATGGAGAACTGGGCCAGTGGCCATTGACCACTACTTCCTGGGACAGGGTTTCAGGCAGGGCTGGATCCAGGGGCACGTCCCCCTGGCCATTTCCTTTCTCACAGACTTGTTAAGACTTTTTAATAATTCATTGGTGTTTTTGATGGTTGGAGGTTAGAGGGGAAGAGTAACAGGCCATGGAGGGATATACAAAAGTTACCCTACCTGAGAAAACGAAGAGTGGGTGAAGCTGGGCCCTGGGTAAGCAGGGAATTACCTCTATCCAAGCAGGGATTTATTAGACTCTTGCCCTGTATTCTCCATGAAGACTGTTTAATATATCTATGTGTCAGTCTTCTAAAGTTATACTATCCCTGTACTTCAGATACGGCTGAGGCCTAGAGAGGCCACATCCTCGCATCTATCACACTGTACTCGGATTGGATGCCCGGTCAGTCGTCAGCTCCATGAGGGCAGGGCTGGTCCACCTCACTCACTTCTATTATCCAGTGCATAGTGCATTCCTAAGCCGTAGTGGGCACTCAGTAAAGATTTGCTGATGGTTCTGGTTCTTTGACTGTGTGGATCACAACAAACTGTGGAAAATTCTTCAAAAGATGGGAATACCGGACCACCTTACCTGTCTCCTGAGAAACATGTATGCAAGTCAAGAAGCAACAGTTAGAACCGGACATGGAACAACAGACTGGTTCAAAATTGGGAAAGGAGTACATCAAGGCTGGGCATTTTCACCCTTCTTATTTAACTTATATGCAGAATACAGGGCTTCCCTGGTAGCTCAGTCGGTAAAGAAACTGCCTGTGGTGCAGGAGATGGGGTTCAATCCCTGGGTCAGGAAGATCCCCTGGAGAAGGAAATGGTAACCCACTCCACTATTCTTGCCTGGAAAATCCCATGGACAGAGGAGCCTGGTAGGCTACATACAGTCCATGGGGTCACAAGAGTCGGAACTGACTTAGTGACTAACCCACCACCATGAGAAATGCCAGGCTGGATGAAGCACAAGCTGGAATCAAGATTGCTGGGGAAAATATTAATAACCTTGGATATGCAGATGACACCACCCTAATGGCAGAAAGCTAAGAGAAACTAAAGGGCCTCTTGATGAGTGTGAAAGAGGAAAGCGAAAAAGCTGGCTTAAAACTCAACATTCACAAAAAGAAGATTATGGCATTCAGTCCCATCACTTCCTGGCAAATAGATGGGGAAACAATGGAAACAGTGACAGACTTTATTTTCTTGGACTACAAAGTCACTGAAGATGGTGACTGCAGCCACGAAATTAGAAGGTGCTTGCTCCTTGGAAGGAAAGCTATGACAAACCTAGACAGTATATTAAAGAGCAGAGACATCACTTTGCTGACAAAGGTATGTCTAGTCAAAGCTATGGTTTTTCCAGTAGTCATGTATGGATGTGAGAGTTGGACTATAAAGAAAGCTGAGTGCCAAAGAATTGATGCTTTCGAATTGAGGTGTTGGAGAAGACTCTGGAGAGTCCCTTGGACTGCAAAGAGATCAAAGAAGTCAATCCCAAAGGAAATCAACCCTGAATGTTTATTAGGAAGGACTGATGCTGAAGCTGGAGCTCCATACTTTTCCCCCTGATGTGAAGAGCAGATTCATTGGAAAAGACCCTGATGCTGGGAAAGATTGACGGCAAGAGGAGAAGGAGGAGACAGAAGATGAGATGGTTGGATGACATCATCAACTCAATGGACATGAGTTTGACCAAACTCCAAGAGATAGGGAAGAATAGGGAAGCCCGGCATGCTGCAGTCCACTGGGTTGCAAAGAGTTGAACAGGACTAAACGACTGAACAATAACAACAACTGGTTCTTTATCAAAGGTGATTAACAGACACTCAGTAGAGGCAGCAGAATATGAACTCAGATGCTCCTTTCGTGGTCTGCCCCTCCACACAGCACCCTCGTCACTGACTCAGCTGCTGGGGCAGTCCACAGCTGCTCTCCTTGGGACCGGGGCACGCAATGAGAACTGTAACTTCTTGGATTCTTTGTGGGATGGTTTTCACAGGAAGGTAGAGCCAGCTGCAGCTGGGTGGTACTCCAGGGACCCTGTCCTGAGACCTTGTGATAAGCTACACGCTCTGGATCACACTTCTGAGGGAGGGGAAACCAGAAACTGGAAATAGTTCTGTGGATAGAATCCTGGCAAGCCTCTGCCCTACGAGGCTACAGTGGTTCTGTTTTCAAGTCTGGAACATGGCCCTGATGTAGGGGGCAGGGCCCTGTGACTGTCTCATCAGCTATCTGCAGGCATCACCACGGGTCCCTCTGGAACTGTGCTGCGCCCTAAATGATGTGATAAGTGGGTCCAGCCAGGTTTCCGGCTTGAAACGGGAGCAGCATTTGGCTGCTCATAAAACAAGTGTTTCTGGGGCTGAAATACTGCTCACAAAACCCAACTCGGAATTTGAATAATTGTAGCTTGGTTCCATGCAGCAGCCGTGTACCCTTGTCAATGTGAAAACCAATATTTTTCCAGGCAATGGAGAGGGTTGGGAGGATGGTGGGACCAGAAAACCTGGGCCCAAGTAAAATTCAAATATTTGCCTGAATATAAACCCGCAACCATCAGCCATCTTACCCTGCATACAGCAGGACACCATTTCCCTTTCTCTACAGATTTTTGTAATTTTAGCTGGGTAGTAAGAACAGGGATAAAAATAACAATTTATATCAGGCTCTCACTGAAGCAAAATTATTTTGAATTCCTGTACCTCCATTTTGGGAAATCAAATGGAGAAGTTAAAGTTCAGGATACAAAATACTCATTGCCTTTTCCTGGTTAATCAGAAAATCAGTATTTAACAAGAGAGAAGTCAGCACAAAGGGCCCATTGTCGACTGGTTCCACTAGCTGTGTGATCTTGGCAAGCTACTTAACCTCTCTGTGCCTCTGAAATCTCATTTTAAAAGCAGAATAGTAATAGTACTTCTCGTGTTGTTGGTTAGGATTAAATTGTTTCATTAATTAGAAATATGTGCAAATTTTGGTGTATGGCACGTAATAAGGAGCCAATAAAAACCATAGTGGGGTTGGTATTAGTACTCCCAGGATGGTGTTTGATCTTATTTGTTCTGTGGCAGCCCTCTTGCCAGAAAGTATGTGCCACTGGAGCTAAGAATTCAGAATAGGTGTGGCTTGGATTGAGGAAGAACCAGAAACTTCCCTTCTTTCAACATCTACTTTGTGTCAATTGCTCTGTCACAGATTTGAGTGAGTAACAGGCTTGCCCTCCAAGCATCCCAGGCTGAGAGAGAGACCATGATGTGCAAGCAAGAAGAGGATGCTGAGGAATTTGATCCAACTACTCAAAGATTTTATGTTGCTGAAGCATGATAACAAAGGTGGAATACTTTGGGATGGACAAGTGTATGAAAAGGTCCTCGTAGTCAAGGAGAGACATTTAGAATAGGTTCAGCAGCTTCCCAGAGCCACTGTGGGTCTCTGAAAATGGGGAATAACCTGAAAAATTCCTCACCTATGAAAGGAGGCTAATAACAGAACTCGCCTCAAAGGTTATTACGAGGATTAAGTAAGTGGACATTTGGAAAGTCCCTAGACTACTGCCTAACATTCAACAAGCTCCATGTATGTGGTAGGTGCTAGTGTGGTGATTTCCCTAGGACCTAAAATATTGCTTGGCACATATGTGAAAGTGTTAGTCGCTCAGTCGTGTCTGACTCTTTGTGACCCTATGGACCGTAGCCTGCCAGGCTCGATCCATGGAATTCTCCAGGCAAGAATCCTGGAGTGGGTTGCCATTTGCTTCTCCAGGGGATCTTTCCAACCCAGGGATCAAACCTGTGTTTCCTGCATTGCAGGCGGATTCTTTACTGTCTTAGCTACCAGAGAAGCGGCACTCAAATTTACTTTAATTGGAGTTTAATTGCTTGACAATATTGCATTAGTTTCTGCTGTACAGTGAAGTGACTCAGCTATATGTATACATGTATCCTTTCCCTCTTGGGCCTCCCTCCCACCCCACCAGCATCCTACCCCTCTAGGTCATCGCAGAGCGCCAGGTTCAGCTCCCTGTGCTATATAACAGCCTCCCAGTAGCTGTCACTTATACATGTCAATGCTACTCTCTCAATTCATCCCATCCTCCCTTTCCTCCCTATTTTTTCTTCTTGCCCATTCTATGCATTTTTGTCTCTTTACCCACCCTGAAAATAGGTTCATCCATACCATTTTTCTAGATTCCACATATATACATTGAGGCACTCAGATTTTTAAATGGGAGAATGAATGAGTCAGTGAATAAGTACACGGAGCAGTGAATGTCATAGAGGAAAACTAGACCTCAATTCTAATTCCACCTCTACAACTAACTAGTCCATGAGTAAAGCACTTCAACTCTCTGAGCCTTTATTTTTCCATCTATTAGTGAGGGATCCATACTTGATGGTCGCCAAGGTTACTTCCAATGCTAAAATTCCATTGTTCTAAAAAGTAATTAGAAGGTATGGGGGAAATAGAGAAATAAATGATTTGTATGTACCTTAGTTTAGGAGATTGAGATATATTATGATGTCAGTAGTAGACAGACTAGTAGAGACCAACCTAGACATTATATTATAAAGCAGAGATATTACTTTGCTAACAAAGGTCCGTCTAGTCAAAGCTAGAAAGCTGAAGAATTGATGAAGCTGAAGAATTGATGCTTTTGAACTGTGGTGTTGGAAAAGACTCTTGAGAGTCCCTTGGACTGCAAGGAGATCCAACCAGTCCATCCTAAAGGAAATCAGTCCTGAATATTTGTTGGCAGGACTGATGCTGAAGCTGAAACTCCACTAGTCTGTCTATCTGATGCAAAGAACTGACTCATTGAAAAAGACCCTGATGCTGGGAAAGATTGAAGGTGGGAGAAGGGGATGACAGAGAATGAGATGGTTGGATGGCATCATGGACTCAATGGACATGAGTTTGAGCAAGCTTCGGGAGTTGGTGATGGACAGGGAAGCCTGGTGTGCTGCAGTCCATGGGGTTGCCAAGAGTCAGACATGACTGAGCGACTAAACTGAACTGAGTAGAGACAGAAAGTTTGGAAAGGGAGTCAATTTTTAAGGACATTGAAATATGATAGGTTCAATGTTTTTTCAATGTTTAATTGCACATGTAGTACATGAATCTATTGACTGTAAAAATTTTTTATTGCATTCTGTTTTTGTCCTGGTGGGATGCCAGTGAGCTTGAGATGGCAGTGGGTATCCAAGTGATATGCTGGCATGAGGGCAAAATAGACAAGTATTTTTCCAATGAGAAATCACATATCCATAAAAAAAAGCCAGCATCTGAGCTTAAAGCAAGTCCCCGGATGCCCTGTAAGAGGACTTGGCTTTTGTTGCCAGTGGTCACTTGATGGGTTGGGTATCAGAGGGAACACTGCTGAGCCACTGAGGAAGCACACAAGCCCCAGGGAGGGCCCCTCAACTGCTGCTTGCTGCCTCCCCAGTGGGGTGGACAGACCACCCAATGCATGACATTCACTGCACAGGAAGGGGCCCACCAGCGTGCCACCATATAACTCATGCTCATCAGGAGAGGTACCTTTGCCTTCTGCGCATGGTACTTTACTTCTCAACTTAGCTGATCCCTTTTGACCCAGATGGGCTGGAAATTTCTTGGGATGATCCCACTTAAATAAAGACCAAATCTGGGTTAGACTTTCCGGAGTTTCTAATTTTGCCAATACGAAATACTGTGAGGGACCTCCCTGGTGGTACAGTGGATAAGAATCCGCCTGCCAATACAGGGGACACAGGTTTGATCCCTGGTCTGGGAAGATCCCACATACCTTGGGCACCAAAGCCCACGCACCACAACTACTGAGCCCACGTGCTGTAGAGCCCGTGCTCCACAACAAGAGAAGCCTCTGCAGTGGGAGGCCCGCACACTACAACTAGAGAGTCGCCCCCACTCGCCTCAGCTGGAGAAAGCCCACGTGCTGCAACAAAGACCAACGCAGGCAAAAATAAATTAAAAAAATAACCCCGTCCAAGGCAGTGCTGCCAAAGCAGCTCCAGTTATACTGCTTAAGGACCACTGAGACCAGGGGCGGGTGACAGCTTCCTGCTACAAGTTGCCTCCAGTTCCACAGGCCGCCCAGTTGGTGACCCAAGAGACCAAAGGAGGTACCTTTTAACACAGCAGACACCCCTTATCTGACACAGAGCAGAGCTGTGGCTGTTTGTTTCACTGGAAAAGTTGGTTAGGAGAGAATCATGAAAAAGTGATACATGCATACCTTAACCACTTCAAATGAATGGAGAATATACCAAGGAATATTCATTCAAGAGCCTTTTGAGGTAGGACCAAAGATTCTCTTTGATTTTCGGTCCCCATAATTTGAGTTTCTTTCTTAAATAAACCACACTTGAAATAAACCACCCAGTTTTGACCTCCTTAAAGTACATCAAGAATTTAAAAAATACTTTTAAAGCAACTGTATGTTGACCTCTTTCATATTTTTATTCTTTTTTTCATGGTTTTTTTTTTCAATTATCTTACCCATACCAAAGTTATCAGCAATTGTCTTAGCTGACTCTCCTTTATCAAGTTGTTCCAAACCATTCAGCTAGGTCTTCGTAGAAACAACTGTACTCTCTCTTTTCACATTAATTTCATCAGTGTGTGTAACATTTAGTGAATGTACGTTATTAGAATAACAGGTATGCCTGACATAAGCAGATTCGAGAACAAACACAACTGACCCTCACTCGCAAACTCGAATGATGTGAGAAATGTGGGCATACAGAGGAGATTTCTGCCAGAAGGCTCCAGCATATTGTAGTCTGCATCAGGAAAATTTTCAGACCACGTGAGCAGGTTGGTTAACCCAGCAAGGAGTTGACTAGAGTTCCTGATATAATTAGGTTGTCAAACAGCAGATCAGTCCTGGTCCTCTCTGACCTTCTCTCCTAGTCATCCTATTACTCATTCATACCATTTGTCTATTGTCTCCCCTGGGTCATTCTACTTGGCACTGGAGAGGGAAGGAGATACTGAAGAAGCGGAGGCAGGAGAGGAAGTGATGAAGGCCATGTTGGAGGAAGAATATCCTGACAATTGTAGGCCAATAGCCCTTCCTGAGCTTGGGAAGAGACACCTAAATTGTCTTCCCTTCCCACTGTCCACTCGCTCGACCTGGCAGGCCCTGGAGCTTGGTGCAGGGGTCCATGCTGAGTAGGACACAGCCTCTGCCCTAGGAAAGCCTTCAGCCTGGAGCAGGGACAGCTGGTAAACTCACAAGTACTGCACAATTGAATTAGGTCCAATGGTTGAGGATGGATAGATGCGATCAGGAACACCAGGCTGGATCTTCAAAGTGGTAGATGGTTTCCAGATGGAGGGAAATAAGACGGCAGAGGAAAAGGTCTCCAGGCAGTGGACACATACACAGAGAAGTGGAACCGAAAGGGTTTGGTAGCCTCACATGCCTGAATACCCATTGGAAGGACTGATGCTGCAGCTGAAGTGCTAATACTTTAGTCGCCTAATGCAAAGAGCTGACTCATTGGAAAAGACCCTGATGCTGGGAAAGATTGAGTGCAGGAGGCGAAGAGGGCAACAGAGGATGAGATGGTTGGATAACATCACTGATGCATTGGACATGAGTTTGAGCAAAATCCAGGAAATAATGGAGGACAGGGAAGCCCAGTGTGCTACAGTCCATGCAGTCACAAAGAGTCAGACATGACTGAGCAACAAGAGCAACATGCCTGAATGAGGGAGGGAAGAGGTTGACAAGACAAGCAGAGACTAGATCTTGAAGAAACAAACATGCCGCCTTTAGAAGCCTGACCTTTCTTCTGAGGTCTCTAAGGTGTCAATGCAGGAAATTTAGGCAGTAAGGTAACATGGTCATATTTATGAAAGGTCGCACTGATGGAGGATGTTTGGCATGAAGCAGAGTGAGGAGGATGAAGGGAGGTTGTCAGGATCGGATGGGGGGGGTCCTCATCCTATCCTGACCTATAGAAATATTCCTAGAGGTCAGATGGCATGCATCCACAGAAAAACATATTCTTCACCACACAGTGCTGGGCATATAGTGAGGGCTGGCTGGCTGGATGAGTGGATGAACAAATGAGTGGGTGGATTATGATTCCACCATACTGCTAGTCTTACATGTGCTGTAATTTCTCTTCCTTCAGCCATCTACCTCTGTAAGAGGACAATGCAGAATAAAGCAAGGCTGGAACTGGCAGATTATGAAGCAGTAAGTATGATTATTTTCCAGGTACGGTGTAGGAGGAGAGTATAAACTACCTTCAGCTCTGACTCAGCTTGCATTTTTCCCTTTTTCTTCCCCCAACTCCTTCAGACAGTGGAAAGGAAGTCTCTTCTATTTCCCTTTTTTTGTTCTCAGCTCTTCTTACCATCACAATATAATCATATCTTTATATAAAGGACTCTCAAATCTCAGCAATAAAAAAACAACTCAGCCTAAAAATTGGCAAAGGACTAGAACAAACACTTCACCAAAGAGGGCTTAAGTATGACAAAGAAGCATATGGAAAGATGTTCAACAGCCATTAGAGAAGTACGTACTAAATCCATGATGAGATGCCACTACACATCAGAATGGCTAAAATTAAAAGTACTGATAGTTCAGGTGCTGGTAAGGATGTGGTGGGCAACTGGAATTCTCCTATATTGCTGGTGGGAATGCAAAAGGGTGTGGCCACTCTGAAAAATGGTTTGGCAGTTTCTCATCAAGTTCAACGCACACGTACCATATACAACCAAGTAATCCCACTTTAACATAACTACATACATACCCCCAGAGAAATCAGAACTTACAGCCACACAAAAACCTGTACACTAATGTCCATGGTAGCTTTATGTGTGATACCTCAAAGATGAAAACAATCCAAATGCACTTTTACAGATGAATGGTTA
This sequence comes from Bos indicus x Bos taurus, assembly GCF_003369695.1. NCBI lineage: Eukaryota > Metazoa > Chordata > Mammalia > Artiodactyla > Bovidae > Bos > Bos indicus x Bos taurus. Next base: position 77,778,086 of record NC_040085.1, read on the forward strand.
AATGAACTACTCTACAGCCTTGGAACAGAATACTATTCTACCCTGAAAAGGAATGGATTATTAATCCAACCACTTGGATGAGTATCAAAGACATTATGTTGAGTGAAAGAAGTCAGTCTCAAAAGATTGCCAACTGTGATGTTCCAGTTATGTGAAAAAGCTGTCATGAGGGAAAACAGATCAGTGGCTGCCAGGATACATGCAGATATAAAGAGATGGCATGAAGGAATTTGTGGGGTGGGGGGCAATGATGGAACCATTCTGTATCCTGATTGTGGTGGTGGTTAACCATGCATATACATGTGTTAAAATTTATATTACTATATACCAAAAGAAGAAAAACAAATTTACTATATGATCTTTTTTTTTAGCTTAATATATGATAATTTTTAAAAATTGCATCTTCAGACCCAATTCACCAGGACTTGGCAGTAGATGCAAAATCTTAGGACCAAATCCAATCCAGAAGACAAGACGGATGTCAGATGGAGATATATACTCCCAACTTTCCTCCTCCTTCTTTCACAAGGCATGATTGCTTGCAGAAACTGGAGACCCCACCGCGCTCATATCCACCCCCATTTAATAGAGCCAAAGCACAGCGAACTTGGAAGAGTCACAGATAACGTTTTAAGTATTTAAAATCTGGGATTGCAAGATCTTTTCCCCAAAACCACTGTTTGTACAGGTCACAGAAAACCTAGAATATTGGCTGGCTTTTCACAGGCCCTCCAGGGGAGGCATTGTGGAGCCATGAAATGACTGAAGGGCTGACAGCCAGGAGACGGGGAACATCAGGGGCAGTGAAGACTCCTCACCCCTGGATACTCCAGCATGAACAGCTCCTTCAGATTCACCCGTCTCCCCATGTCCCTCCCACTCTCATGGCCTCAGTCTTCCGAAGCAAGAGTGAGGCCCTGCTCACCAGACCTTGTCACTCATGGGTACCAGCACCCAAGTCCACCCATCCACTGAGCCACCACTCCCTTCTCTGCAGCCCACGGGGCACGTGCCTGCCCTCAGAGCACATGGGTTCTATGGGTGCATGAGGGCACCTCCCTCCACTCTGTGGTCCCACTGGCATCACAGGACCTGTGGGCTGGCAGGGAGACAGTAGTGCAGGATGCAGAGCAGAAGTTCACCAGAAGCCTTGGGCCCTGGCTAAAGTTGGCTTATCCATGGGAGCCAAGAAACATAAGTGGGTTGGGACTTTATGATCTCCCCAAGCGTCCCCAGCCTGGTAGTTTTATGCCTCTGAGCGTCCTAGGCACCCAGTCCCACCCCCCTATCTCCCTTCATGTGCCAGCAACCACCCCTCTCCCAGAAGACCACTGCCTGGCTCTTTGGGTGTCAAGCACCAAGTGCTTTAACTTGGACATGACTACATCCCTTCCCGAACATGACCTACAGGAACAACCCAGAGTGCAGAAGCACGTGGCCCCTCCATCCTGTGTCTCCCCTCCCAGTAGTTCCCGTGTTTTTAAAAAAGCTCCTGAATAGAAACACGACAGCACCAACTTCTAACATACTTAACTCTGTTTTCTATTCTCTTGCCCTACAACATTCTGCTTTGGTATTGGTAAAGAATATGGCATTAAGATGTTCTTTCACATTGAAGTTCTGTCTAAAAGTGGTTAGAAACTAAAAAAAATTTTGTTTTCACAATTCAGTAATTATATTATTTTTATGTATATTATATAATTTCATTATTTTTTCCTGATGGCATAGTATCTTTGTAAAAACAAAAATTCAAACAACAAAGAAAGCAGAGAAAGAATCCTGCAGTCCTTTTTTCTATACATACATTTTTTTATAATAAACTTAGATCACACTGTAAACATTTATTGTGTAAGCTGCTTCTTTCTCCAGTCATATACTGTAAGGATGTTAAGACTTTTCCTATAGCAGCAATAATAATCTACAGTCTCATTTTTAATAGCTGTCTAGTATTCCATGGTATGACTGTATCATGATTTAGGTAACTGCTTCCCAGTTGACTGACATTCAGGCTTTACCAGCTTTGCTTCTTGTGAACAGTGAAAAAAACAAAAGTGGAAAAAAAAGTGAAAGTTGCTCAGTCGCATCCAACTCTTTATGACCCCATGGCTATACAGTCAGTCCATGGAATTCTCCAGGCCACAGAACTGGAGTGGGTAGCCTATCCCTTCTTCAGGGGATCTTCCCAACCCAGGGATCGAACCCAGGTCTTGAACCCAGGTCTCCTGCATTGCAGGCAGATTCTTTACCACCTGAGCCACAAGGGAAGCCTAAGAATACTGGAGTGGGTAGCCTATCCCTTCTCCAGGGGATCTTCCTAACCCAGGGAATGAACCAGGGTCTCCTGCATTGCAGGCAGATTTTTTACCAACTGAGCTATCAGGGAGAATCAAATGGTTGGTTTTTTGAAATGTTTACACAGCAAGCCTTGGTAATAACTGAGTTTACATGCATTGGTCTTCAACCAAAGCTCCTTTTATATTAATAATCCACTAATGAGGGTAATCAATTAGTTTTGGCATGAGCTCTATGAAAACACACAGCATAATGTGGGCTCTTGCCTTGCATTCCATCAGAATTAGGCGAGTCATTAAGGGACCTGTCAGACACCCCGCCTCACTGTCCTATTGTGCCACTAGGTTGAGCAACAGACTTTGCCAAAAGGCTTCTTCCCTCTCCCTCTAAAGGTGACCCAGAATGCCTTTTCTTTCCTATGGTTTTTGCGTTTTCCTTTCATGAACATCACAAACCTGGGCACTCCCTTCTTTCCCAGTTTTGAATCTGGACTTTCAAAGTGATTAATGCAAGGCCCTCTGGGTTCTCCTTTTCTGCCACCTTCTAGCCCCCTGATTGCTAGAAGACAAATCTTGAGAATTCCATTCTTGGTCTTGCAGTCAGTTGCAAAGACCCCTCTCGTTCCTTCCCTAAACCCAGCGTGTTTGAACAATCACATCCAGTCTCCCTGTCTTCAGTGGCCTTTATAAATGCTGTGTGAGTCATGTTCCTGTAAAACACACAAGAAAAGAAGAATCGGGGAACCACACAGACTTCAGCCTTAATGGACGTGTAAATGAATATTAATAGTTCTCTGTACAACAGGGTCTGGTGCAATGTCAAACTGGGTTCATGTCCGGTGGATTTAAAGTAGGGCCCTGCTGTTTTGTTGCAAGTAACCAAAATAGATGGCTGCCTTGTAATAAGTATCGATGTGCAAACTCACGATGATTAATGCCTTCTTGTTGATTTTCATTTCTCTTTAGGAAAACTTAGCAAGACTCCAGAGGGCCTTTGCAAGGAAGTGGGAATTCATCTTTATGCAAGCAGAAGCACAAGTCAAGTAGGTGAACTTCACAGGACCCCTTGCAAAGAGAAAAAGAATCTCTGGAATTTAGAGGTGGTATGAGAGTGAGGTTTCCTTCCATCCAGCCGTGGTTGGTCACTGTCTCTCTCATGACAACAACTGGGCAGAAATCAAGGTCAGGATGGATAAGTTGCATTTCTATCACCCACGACACCCTGAAATAATCTCCAAAGTGTGTGTTCCAGCAGGTAATGGGGTCCCTCCCAAATGTGTAACTCTGGTTCTAAGAAGCTGTACCTAATTCCCAAGGAGATTTCCAAATCTTCTGTGCTTGGAAGCTGAAAAACACTAGACCCACTTTATTTGTTGGTCTGGAAATTTCATCTTTCTAGGAAAACATACTGGAGTTTTAGGAAAGCCAACAAGCGGCACCTCCTCCATCTCTCCTAAGGGGAAGGGTTCAGAACCAATCAAAAACAAGGCACAGAAGTCAGACATTTGGAGTCCAAGATGTCAGACTGCTACTCATAAAACTAGTGATGGGACATGATTTTGGATCTATGACCACAAATCATTGCCCTAGAATTACAGTGTCCCATCCAGGGCAGACCTGGGTATCTGTAGTAACACCCCCCGATCCGAGGGCAGAGTCAAGCCTGTAAGTTTACTGCCTGCAGAGAACAGCTGTCCTGAGAACAGACTGACCCAGACTGGGCCCAGATGGACCAACCTCAGCTTTCTCTATTTCTTTTTTCAAATGTGCCAATAAGTTAAATCAAGAAGAGATGAGAGGAGGAGAAAGTCAGAGTGTTTTTTCCATATTCTTCCCTCCCAGGGAGTGTAATGGAAATGCCTTTCTCTGTAAGGAAACAGAAGTGGACAGTGAATGTCCCCCAGCCCAGAAACATGGTCATCAACCAGATCCTTTTGATTCTGGGAAACGGGCTTGCTCAGGTGGGGTCGTCTCTTGTCCTTTTCGGCAGCAGGCTCTGATTTAGCTGCAAGTGATGATAGAAGAAATGGGACAGAGGAGGGGGTGGGGAAAGGATGCTGAACTGGGAGGAGGTGAGTATCTTTTCTCTGGGCACCACTTGCACCTGAGGAGCCCCCGTGGGTCTTCAAAGGGCCCCTCCCCACACTCTGGGCAGTGTTGCAGCCCACCCCCAGGGCTGTGCTCAGGCTGATGAGCAGTCTGCTTGCAGCTGGAAACGACGTGAGGTCCTTGGGTCCCATGAACTGTACCCCTCCTCCCCTCCCCCTGCAACCTCTGCCCCCTACCCATGATTCCACGTGCACGCACCCTGACCTCAGTGCTCCCCACAGCCCCGGAGGAAGGAGAAGGCAGGCGGGTTGGGGAGGGGTGAGAAGGAGGAAGAATTGAGCCAGTGCACTCAGGAACCACTGGGAAGAGAAGGTCTGATTTACACTTTCAGGACCACACAGCATCATCGCACGTTATAAAAGGAGGGAGAAATACCCCTTTGTATATATATGGTATTTCTCGATTCCCTGTTTTGATTAACTCTGTGATTACATTATAATTCTGGGCAGTTTAAGTACACAGCAATTATCACAAAAATCACAGGGTTATTATGACTTTATTTTAGTCTAGTAAACTAAAGTACTCCCAAGAGAGCCAAGAACCAGGAGTTACACAGCAATTAATTGAAGTTACTTTCTACTTAGATAACATGGAGTAATGCAGGCTGCTTTTTAAGGCTCTTACCTATGCTCCTGATCACAACATGAAAAATCTGTCTGTCTTGCAATTTGTGCCTCCCCCAGCTGAGGCCAGTGATATTTGCCTTCTGGATCTTGTCATACACCAGGGCTATTACTTTGCTTTTAGAGAACCAGATGGTTTAAGTAACTTTTAAAACATGTGAAAAGTGTGTTCGTCACTCAGTCATGTCTGACTCTTTGCGACCGCATGGACTGTAGCCTGCGCCAGGCTCCTCTGTCCACAGAATTTTCCAGGCAAGAGTACTGGGGTGGGTTGCCATCTCCTTCTCCAGGGGATCTTCCCGACCCAGGGATTAAAACCAGGTCTCCTGCATTGCAGGCAGATTCTTTACTATCTGAGCCACCAGAGAAGTACTATTTTAAAACACATAACTGCAGCATTTTGAAGACATTTCTACTGATTCTGAAGCTAAAGCAAACTTTCGGATTTGAGGATGAAAGATTACAAGCCTATGGTTATATTCCTTCTCATAACTTGAATATGCAGTGTCCTTTGATAAGGTGGGGGACGGGGGAGGATGACAACAACTAATGCAGTTCTTAATAATCCAAATCTTAATAATTCAAAAGGACAGCTGCATTCCTGAACACTGGATAGGCTCACCCTATTCATTATACGTAATCAGTAATTTGCACTCTAGCTGAAAACACGCTCTCTTACCATGTGTGGGCTTCTTGAGGGTTCCTTGAGGGAACTATGCACCCATATCATACAGCTCTGCAGAGAGCAGGAGCCACACAGGTGCCAAGAGCCCTATGTACACTAAGCTCCTAAAAATGGGACCTAGAGCTGGCACGTGCATCAGAAAGGAAAAACAGAGTAAAAAGCCTCTGATTTCCCTTTTTTCACTCTTCCAGGATTGATCGGAAAAAGGATAAAACAGAAAGGAAAATTTTGGACAGTCAAGAACGAGCCTTTTGGGATGTCCACAGGCCAGTGGTGAGAAAGCTCTGCTTGGTTCTCTATTTTTCAATTTTCTCTCTTCCTTCACTTAAAAGAAAAGACTGTCTTTAGCCACGAGGCATCTCACTCTTAAGAAAATTGCTAAGCTTTGTGAAATTGCTTTTGCCATTCACTTGGATCATCTCAGTAGATCTTCTGGTATGTATATCAGTTCCACCTTTTAAAAATGATTCATTCACGAAATATGGAATTGCAAATGGTGGAGCTGTGGGAATTCCACCCAGGGAACTTTGGGCCCCAAAGTTTACAGTCCTAAAATAAGCTTTTCCATTTCTAATGTTATTCAATTCCAACTTCTAGTGTATTCTCTTTCAAATGCAACCGATTGATGTTACTCACAGTCACTAGTCATTGAAAGCACTGAATTAATGGATTCTGAGTCATTATCCTGGGAGAAATACAGGGTTAGTTTCTTGCAAGCCTCCAGTCACATTTTCATCAACCAATCAATACAGAACCTAGTTTAAAGTGTGTTTCAGCTTAAAGCCACCTTATTTAATGTATATTGTTGATCACTGACTTTGAACTCACAGTGCACGCCTGGATGGCACATATCTTACACACCTCTTTTCTCCATAAAGCAAACCCCAAGCCTTCGTGCCCTTAGGAACATGAGACAGCACATCAGCACTGGGCTTCGGGGCCATGTTAAACAGCCAAATCACCAACAAAAAACACAAAAATGTGTAAAACACAGTGCTAAGTAGACCATGAAAGGGACACTTGTTTACGGCAGGAGAGGAAACAAGAAGGCGCCTCCCAGGGAACATGCAGGTCAGGCAGCTCAACATTTTTGCTGCTCTGTGCATATGCACCAGTGACCATGAAGTCACCACGAGCATCAGTGTGGGAATTATAAGTAGATTTCAGCAAGTAGGCAGATTCACAAATACAAAATCCATGAATAATGAGATCTGATGCATTTCCAATTTCATGTTATTAAAACAAATTTTGCATTTTCCTCATGAAATGAAACTAAGATGAATAAATTATGTCAGCCTTCCTCAAGTCTGATTAGAAGCAAAACCATAGCCTGCCAGGCTCCTCTGCCCATGGAATTTTCCAGGCAAGAATACTGGGATGGGTTGTCATTTCTACTCCAGGGGATCTTCCCAATACAGGGATCAAACCGGCGTCTCTTGCATTTCCTGAATTGGCAGGCGGATTCTTTACCACTAGTGCCACCTGGGAAGCCCTTAGGTGGCTAGGTGTGTGAAATAACAACGGCTCTAATTGAAGCCATCCACTGCTTTGAATAATGAGTTTACTCGTATAAACTGTACACTGTACCATCTACATATCATCCTTAGATAATATGAGCTATGTTATTTTATTTCATGTGAGAACTCTGTGGAGGAACACATATTACAGATGGAAACACCTTTGTAAAAACAAATTGTCAATGGCAAAATGGAGGTAATCATGTATTATGTGTAACAGGAAAGACAAAGACTGGTTCTGAGGGTGTCACTTGAGCCAACTTGGAAGGTATGATTGTCACTTAGTAATTTATATGATTTTTTTTCTCAGCCAGGCTGTGTGAACACAACAGAAATGGATATCAGAAAATGTCGACGTTTGAAGAACCCACAAAAGGTTAAAAAGGTTCGCTAGTTTAGCTGAATTAAAATTCTTGATGGGAATTGCCCTTCCATTTTGAATACTGTTCAAATAACAATTTGCTATTTGTAGTTCTCCCTGTTTCATCCTTGGAAACCATTTCATTCATTCTACAAGTGTTTATGGAGTGGCAGGTGTGGGCTTGGCTGCAGAAATACAGTGGCAAGTCCTACAAGTGAAAGTGAAAGTCGCTTAGTCATGTCTGACTCTTTGGGACCCCATGGACTATACAGTCCATGGAATTCTCCAGGCCAGAATACTGGAATGGGTAACCTTTCCCTTCTCCAAGGGATCTTCCCAACCCAGGGATCAAACCCAGGTCTCCTGCATTGCAGGTGGATCTTTACCAGCTGAGCCACAAGGGAAGCCCAAGAATACTGGAGTGGGTAGCCTGTCCCTTCCCCAGCAGATCTTCCTGACCCAGAAATTGAACTGGGGTCTCTTGCATTGCAGGCAGATTCTTTACCAACTGAGCTATCAGGGAAATCCCTAGCCCACAGCCTGGTAGGCATGAAGCAAGCCACCAGGCGATGGTGGGAAGTTCAGGATGGTTCAGGAACACCAGGAGGGGGCACCAGACCAGGGGCTTCCCAAGGATTTCCATAGCAGTCTCAAGGGTACAGAGGTCCAAAGTAGCTCTTGACTCTGGGGAGGCAGTGGAGAGGAAAGGACACATAAGGAACCATAAGTAATGAGATCCCACAGGGCCTGGCTTGATACTTTGACACAAGTGAAAGTCTTAGTATAGTTAGATCTCCCCCCAAGTCAAACCACCAACTCATCCAGCCATGAATGATCCTGTGGCCATTTGTGTTTCACTGCACTGGAAAAGGCAGTGATTCTCTCTCATCTATATATGTGTCATGATGTATGTATCAACTCCTTCATTTTACTTATATATTTTGTTCTCATTGAGTTATTGGTACCCACTGTATTATTCTTTTTTAAAATCTTACATAAAAGAATCTTTGTTATTATCATTGCAGTCAGGAAAGTATGCGAGTGTGTTGCTGTCATTTCACAATACCAGGGTAATGGAAGGCCAGAATAAACAGATGACAGATTCAACATCTTCATATTTTTACGTTAGTCTTAAAATGTCCTCATTTTATCTTTAAAGACCCCCTAATTCTAATATTCCAGAATTTCATGGAGCCCATGTGCACATTATCTGAGCCTTCCATGATATTATAGATTTCAACTATAAACTGTACCCTTCAGGGTTATTTTTCTTTCCCAGAACAAAGAGTGTCTTTAATGTGTTTCTAACAAAAGGAACAGATTAAAAGTAGCCATACCTGTGATTATGTGGGAAAACTGAGTCCAGAAAACTGGTCAGAAGAAAAGGAACAAATATGAAACCCTCCCATCTCAAGTTTGTACCAGAGAGGCATAACCGAAAGAAAGTCTAGAGGGGATCTCTTTGTGCATAATGTTTAGCTGTTCTTGAACCTTCTTGTGTCTCAGAATCACCTTGAGCATTTGATAAAAGTGCAGGCTCCCCAGCTCCACCCACAAAGATTCTGGTTCAGTGAGTCTGGGCTAGAGTTTGGCAATGTGCATCTTTACCAAGTACCCAAGATAATTTTTTGCAGATAGTCTATGGACCATATTTGGAGAAGCACTGTTATGCAAGGAGACCATCAATGAAAGGAAGGATTTTCTAGCAGTGATAACCCAAAGATGGGACCAGTTGTCTCAAGAGCCAGAGTTCCCATCATTGGAGAAATTCAAGCAGAGGCCGATGACTTATTGTCAGGATGTCACAGAGGAGCCCAGAAGCATCAGATGAGTGCTCAAAGTAGCTGACCCTTTGGGCCTCCTTCAGCTCTTGAGGGTGCTTGATTCAATGGTCTTGTTTCTTCTCTAGTCTGTGTACGGTGTGACTGAAGAATCCCAGTCGCAAAGCCCGGTGCACATCCCCAGTCAGCCAATCAGGAAAACTACAAAAGAAGACATCCGGAAACAAGTGAGTGAATTGGTTGCTGCACTCGCAAAGGGAAACATGGCCAGTTTGAAAACCTTTTGAATGTTCACAGGGAGCTTTAAGTTCCCGGAAAGCACAGTAGAAGCAGCTGTGGGTGACTTGAACCTTCGAGCACTGTGTGTGAATAATTCATGGAGGCTCAAGAGTCAGTAGAAAAGGACATAATGAGTTACCATAACACCATGGGCTGACTGCTGTAGTAGGGTTTTCTACAAGATGCTGTAGGAGCTGGGGGGTGGGGGGTAGGGTGGGGTGGGCAGGGAGCACTCATGTCACAGGGTCCTTAAAATTGTAATGCACTTTCAGAGTAAACCAGCTCAGGACCACCAGCTTCACTGCTCTGATTCAGAAGGAAAGCTGACAAATAGAGCAAGCCCTACTCCCAAAGCCATTGCACCATTATTTGGTTCCATGTTATCAGCCTCCATGATGAGGAGTTAACTGGTCAACCCAAGTCAACAGACAGTAGCTGACTAATTACATTACTCCTTTCCAGGCGTTCACTGGTGACTTGAGGGGCTACTTTTTACATTATGCTTTACTGGCTTCTAGGGGGCTCCCAAAGGCATAAACTGTGAGGTGCCTGACCTTGACAAGTTTATTATTGTGTGGGGAAAGGGAAATAGATTATGGAAAATAGCTACTCAATGATTCCAGGTAGGTACACCAAGCACACAGGTGTGATGTAGGTGTGAAAGTTGGGTAGGAGATCACTGGAGAATAGTCAAACCAAATAGTTAGGGTGGTGGGTTACCTCCATGCTGCTTCTAAGCTTTGTAGAATATAGACTGTCTTTAAGTTAGCAATCACTTCCGGGAATCAAGCCTTAAGCCATAACACAGTACAGGAGAATATGTGATGTAGGCTAAACAGTAAAATGTATTTCTTGAGTGTGGTAAGAATTTCCAAAAGAGGAAAGTAGTTGCTGGAGTGAAACTTAGAGGCCTGGAGAAGTCTGTCCAGAGGATGTGTTTGGCTGTTGGTAGAAATACAGGATTTGGGTTCCTGGGGTGAAAGGGTGAAAATATTCCAGTTTAGTCTTAACGCTTCTGTCCTGTCTTTCCTCAGATAACATTTTTGAATGCACAGATTGACAGACATTGTTTAAAAATGTCCAAAGTGGCTGAAAGGTATGTTTCCCCTTACTGTTATTATTTTTTTCTAACTCAACAAAGGAGAAATGTGCCAGGGTTATGGCTGACGAGTGTGTATCAGGAGGCAGACCACAGTCATTTCTTACACTGATGGGTGGAAACACCACAGGCCTGTTTGAGTATAGCTAAGATAGCAGATCTCCCTTGAGTGATGCTAAAAAATGTTCTGTTGCTAAAGCTTTTCAGGAGGGTGGCTGAGAGACCTTGTCAATCAATGAAGAACCTTAAAAGCTACATAATGCACATTTACCTTCAGCCTCTTGATTAATTCAAATGGAATCGCTCCCTTTTCAGCTGTAAAACGCCCAGATTCACTTTATAGGGGGAAAGAATTATGTGTGCCCTTTGAGGTCCTGGCTGCGCATACAGGGGGGACTGGACCATCAGGAGGCGTTCCGCCTCCACACACCATCAACCGCCCAACTGCATCGAATCAGCTGGAAAGAAAATATTTGGCACCTGCAGCCTGGCTTCCGCAGGAGCCTTAGTGCTACAGTCTGCACCACTCAGTTCCACTCTGTTAACTCATGGGAGACTTGATTTTGTCAATGAAACAGTCTGTTTTTGAACTTTTTTAAAGAGGGGAGACCACCTGGAGAGTCTATATGGAATAAATCTGAGCAGGTAACCCCAAACCAGAGGTTTATTCATCCATATGCTACTGTTAAAGTGGTGACCAGTATCTGAAGGCTCAAGGGCTTGAGCTGGGTCTTAGTATTTATTGGTCATCAGTAAAGTGGGTCCTTTAAGCCCACCTGACACAGAGGGCTGGCTGTGTGTTCAACCTGTAAGCCTTTTCTCTGCTGGCCCCTGGGTTCATCCACATCTCCTTTCTAGATAAATAACAGCAAAAAAAATCAAGCCAAAGAAAACTCCATACACAAACGCCAAACTGGGATTCACACTTTGCCCTTAAGTGGCCAAGGACATCCTTGGATATGGGCTCATCTCTTTGATGGCATCTCGTATCTATCCCGGGACTTCTCAGTAGTGTCACAATTGACATTCTGGACCAAATACTTGTTGGTGGCAGGAGGCTGTCCTGTACATGACGTTTTGCAGCATCCTTGACCTCTACCCACGTATGTGTGCTGTGACTCAGTCATTTCCTACTCTTTGCAACCCCATGGACTGTCACCTGCCAGGCTTCTCTGTCCATGGGATTTCCCAGGCAAGAATACTGGAGTGGGTTGCCATTTCCTTCTCCAGGGGATCTTCCGGAGCCAGGGATCGAACCCACGTCTCCTGCACTGGCAGGCAGATTCTTTACCTCTGCACCACCTAGGAAGCCCTTGACATCCACCCGCTAGATGCCAAAACCCCACCTCACAGTTTATGACAACAAAAATTGTTCTCACACACCATCAAATGTCCCAGGAGGGGGCAAAATCGACCCCACTGAGAATTCCTGATATTCCTATTTTCCCCTAATGCACATGCTTGAGAAGGTTGCCATGGCTGGAGCTCACCTCACATTAGACAAGTGTTCTAGGGGTCACAGTTTTAGCCTGGCAGGCTGGGGAGCCTCCTCACCCCACTATCATAATGTGGGGCTTTCGGAGTACCAGGCTCTGAGGTTGCTTTTCAAACCTCACTGTGGTTGTCTTCGTCCCAGCAGAGTGCTTGTGAGTGAAACAGCTGGGAGGACCTGGGCTCCCCTGGTGTCGTAGCCTATGAGGAACTGCAAGCTTCTTTGTCCGTGAATGGGGGACAGTAATGTCTGTCCTGGCTGTCCTAGGATCAGAGCTAGCCGTGGAAGGACACTCTAAAGTTTGCAGACCTGGGAGAGCATGTATGTGGGTGTGTCTTTCCCTTGGTCTGCTTGCTAGGGTCAGTGGTTTTGTGCCTGATCATCCAGGTCGGGGATGGGGTTAAGACTGGAGAGTCTTAAGCCATCGTGCTAGGAATTAGACTCAGTGATTCAGAGTAGACCAGGGAAACTGTGTTTTGAATACCCCATGGTGGACTGACCAGGTCTCTGAGGATTTGGGGAAGCTACTACCCACCACGCACAGAGACCTGAGAGCTCACATCAGAAGGGACACCCAGCCTGGTCTCATCTTTGGGGTGGAGGGAAAGATCCCAACCCCGTCAGCACAAGGGTGGCCAGCTGGGTGGGTGTGCATGGCAGGAAAGGAGACAGCCCTGGCGGGGGCGGGGAGCCTGAGCGGTGCATTGTTTGTTTACAGGCCTCACCTGGTACCATCTAATTATGCTTGAGAGCCTGCTCACACCCGAAGAGATTATTCATTCCGACCCTGCCCTCCTCACTCCCCAGCCTGAAGCTTTCACGAGTCTCCGCCCCACAGAGACTGCATTTTATTCCCAGCAGCAGTAACTGGCAACTTTTCAATGTGACACAAGGGTTTTTCATTAGAGCCACAGGAAACCCCCAGATAGAGAGGAGGAGGGAGAGGAGACGGGTGTTAGCAGGAGATAAAGCAGCCTGGAGCCTTGGTCTGTCAGTGGCTCAGTGGGGGGTGAGAATAGGGAGGTGGTGCTGGCAGCTGGCCTTGGGTGCAACTGCGCTGCTCGCCAGAGGTAGCAGCTGAGCTATCACAGGTGGGCAGACCTGGCTTCCCTGGACCCACTCCAGGCGATCGTGGTCATTAGCCAGAAGCCACAGGGCAAAGGACCGCAGCCCGCCGAGAACAGGCACGTGTGGTTTTCCCCTTAGTTCTCTGAGAACTGAAACTGGGGAGAGGGCAGGAGGGCTGGTGATCATAAAAGTCCAGTTCTGAAAAAGGCAGAAGTCAAGATTGAGTCAAAGGATGCAGCCGACGCAGCTGGGAAGAGAAAAAGGAACCTTTGCAAAGTAAATGAGCAGAACCACAGTGCAGGGGATGGATGTGGAGCCAGCCATCTAGGTTTGGATTCCGCCTCTGCCATTGTCCAACTGTGTGATCTTGGGCAGGTTGCTTCGCCTCTCTGTGCCTCGGTTCACCTCTTGAAAGGGGAGACAGCAGTGGTACGTAACTAACAGGGTTCATGAGTTAATCCTCTGCGAGAGCTTGATCTAGTCCTCGGCACTTACAACACTTGCAGCGAATATGAACAATTATTATTTTCCAGTGTGATGCTTTGGAAAGGAGCAGAATTCAAGTACATAAAATGGCATGAACCTGCTGTGTGGTGTCCAGAGGGACAGAGGACAGGCCAAGGAAAGAGGCTGGCCCTGCAGATGGCAGTTCTTCCCACCTCTTTCATTTCCACTCTCCAGCACATTGAGTCCTGCAGGCTGCCGAAGGCTGGCCCTGCAGCCTCCAGTCTGTGGGTCTCCCTGGGCTGTCTCCTCTGGTATCATGAACCTGAAACCTTTGAGGAAGGAGGTTGGCTCTTCTGTGCAGATTTTCTGGGTCATCTTGATTTCACCTCTTCTATCTCATTGTCCCCGTGAGTGGTCAAATGTCCTAAAATGCCTACATCATGGCCACCAAACTGCATTTCCTGGAAGCGGTACCAAAGCCCATCTGAAATGTCACCCAGTTTTGGCTTTAGAAAGTATGGTCCCTGCACACACAAATGAATTTTCCAGACAAATAATGCTTAACACCTTGAGCTTTTCATTTTAACTATTTTGAATGAGAATATTGCTTAAAAATGCCCTTGCTTTCTTAAAGAAAGAATACTGCCTTTCAGTTAAGTTTTCTGGATAACTCAGGGTCATTGTTCATATACTGTGCTTTAAAATTCTGTCAGTGATCAAGGTCTTACCAAAAGGTTTCCCTTTCCCCTAGTAAAGCAAAAGTGCGGGTCGTTCAGTCATGTCTGACTCTGTGACCCCACGAACTGTAGCCCGCCAGGCTCGTCTGTCCATGGAATTCTCCAGGCAAGAATACTGGAGTGGCTTGCCATTCCCTTCTCCAGGGGATCTTCCTGACCTGGGGATCCAACGTGGGTCTCCTGCATTGCAGGCAGATTCTTTACTGTCTGAGCCATCAGGGCCCCAGACCAGTATGTTCTTTGAGTCTCTGTTTTTGCTTTTTAGTTGCTGCCTTGTTTTCTTATTTCTGTCAGCATGGCTTGTCTCCAGTAGCCCTTCTTCCTCTCTAAACGATTCCCATTTCCAATATGTAGCAGGCCAGGTGTATCAGTTAGCTATTGCTGAGTAACAGACCACCTGAAAGCATAGTGTCTTCAAACAAGTGGCATTTGCTATTGCTCGCATGACTCCCTGCCAGTCTGTGTGCTCACATGTCTGTGTACATATGTCTATGTCTGCTGGACCACCCTCACGTCTGTGCGCCTCTGTGGATTCGGTTGGCTGCTCTACTGATCTTGCCTGGGATCTCTCACGTGTTTGGTTCAGCTGGTTTAGGATGACCTCGGCTGGGACCATTGGGCAGAGCTTTGCATGGTCTCCCATCCTCCAGCAGGCTGGTTTGACCTTGTTCGCCTGGAGACAGAAGGATTGCAAGCAAGAGAGCAGAAACGTGCAGAGTTCCTTGAGGCTTGAAACTGGCATTCTGACACTTCTGCTGCCTTTTATTAACAAAAGCAAGTCACAGGCCCAGATCAGATTCAAGGACTGGGGAAATACACTCCATTTTTAAAACAGATCTACCGCACCAGAAAATCAAATAATCAAGTTCTTCAGTCTCCATCCAAGAGCAAGAGGAAAAGAGTCTTCATGAGGTGTGCTCTTCTTAATAACAGGCACTGAGCCTTGGGGCATATGTTATTTCATTGTAGACTCTGCTCTGAGGCCCTTTTGGTCATTTATCTGTGTTTCCTCAAGAGGCGAAATTGCCAAATAGATGAGGTCTTGCTCTTCTTTGCAAGAGTGCTCAAGGGGATCCACCTTTTATTCAGCCCAGCTTTATAGCACTAGGCAAACCAACTTTGAGAATGCAAAAATCTATACATTTCAGTTCCAAATTGTTGGAAAGTCTCTATATTTTGCTATGTTTCTCCACCTTTAGTGGCACTGAGCTCTGGCCAGTCACTGCCCGGATCATGCAAAGCTGTCCCACATGGAGAAATAGTGTTGTGTGATTTTTTATCTGCTCCTGCACTTAGCTTATCCTTACCTGATCCTTGGGAGCCATGTGTGCATCACAGCCAACTGCTGAGTTGATTTTTTACCATCACCTTGCCTGCCCATGTCCGAGATCACTGCTGCCCCCTGAAATTATAGCAGGCTCCTCCTCTGCTTCCTGACCCCTCTATGATCATGAAGTGTAATTCATGAAATGAGATAATGAGCAAGGGACTGCAGATCCTAAGGGTCTATTAAAAACCTGCTGAGGTGATAGAAGTCTGTGAACTTACTGTCTAATGACAGTTTCAGGGAGGAAAAACTGGGGACCGAAGAGGTCATTACAACAGTGCTTTTATGTGATTCCAGATGCCGCAGAGTCCTTGCTTCTCGTTCATCATGTTAGGTGATAGGAAAGAAAACACCAGAGGTAACACTGTAGACAGGGTGCCTGTATCCAGACCAAGACCTAGAAAGGCCGTGATAGCTGGCCTGGCGTATGCTCTTCTGTCTAAGGGGCCACATTCACCTCCATGGCCCTTCCCTCAACCTGAGTTTCTCTGTTGCATATCTTTTCTCTGGATGGCCCATAATTAAGGAATTCTTTCTTTATATTGTCTTTCCTCCCCATTTTCTCCCACGTGAAGAAAGAGAGATGAATGAATTAATAAGAAGCAACCTTTTTTCTTCTGTGTCTGCTGTGCTGCTCTGCTTTTCATTCCCTTCCCATTCAGATCCTCTTCCTGCCCGGTCCCCCTTTGTGCATCATCATTTTGAAAGTACACGTACCAAAGGGGATGCAAACTCACTCTCCTGTTCACCCTTCTCACATTCTGTCTCCGGCTTTCCTTCCCGCAAGAGGCCCTGATCTCCTAGGGAATGCAGCAGCACATTTGCGTTGTATTTCTAAAGTCAGAATGATGGTCACTCTCCCAGAATGCTTTGTATTCCATTCCCTTGCTCCCCTTGAGTAATCACTTCCCACAGCTGCAAGCCAGCCCTCACTGCCCATTTTCCTTGGAGCCTGACAGCATCTCTCCTTCTTCCCCCTCATATACTATGTACCTCTTATATGTATATGTATATGTACATATACTATGTACTATGTATATACTTCATTCTTGGGATGCTGTGTAGGGAAAAAATACAGTCTTCCTTTCCCTGTGTTTTCCCTTTACTCTCACGCCACCATGGGCTTCCCTGGTGGCTCAGACGTTGAAGAGTCCGCCCGCAGTGCAGGAGACCTGAGTTCATTCCCTGGGTCGGGAAGATCCCCTGGAGAAGGGAAAGGGTACCCACTCCAGTATTCTGGCCTGGAGAATTCCATGGACTGTAGAGTCCAAGGGGTCGCGAAGAGTCGGACACAACTGAGCAACTTTCACTCACCCCGCTTCAGATGCCAGTCATAACAAGTCCTTAGGTTCCCCACAACTTTTGTCTGACTTGGCTATAAACAGAAGTTCCCACGACCCCTTCCTTGGGTTTGGTTAATTTGTTCAGTGTCTCACAGAACTCTGGGAAACACTTTCACTTACCAGTTTATTAAAGGATACAGATGAACAGCCAGACAAAGAGGTACATAGGGCCAGGTCGGGGAGGGTCCCGAACCCAGGAGCTCCTGTCCCTGAGGGGCTGGAGTGCGTCACCCTGTCTGTCTGGATGTGTTCACCTCAGGAAGCATGAAATTGGCCCATGTGGCAAAGGGATGCCTGCCCTGGGAGCTATCACAGCACCAACTTACCTCTTGATCCCGCTATCACAGTGCTCACTTAGAGCCCCCGTGCCTGTCCATTCTCACCTGAGACGCTGGACGGCTTGTATGGATGAAGCCTCGCCCACACCAAATGTACCACCAGCAAGAGATTTACAGGACCGTGGGCGTGAACTGCCCGTCTTGGTTGCAAGCATCTATCTTATAGTTGTGGGGTAACTGGAGGACTCTTGAAATGCTTTCCTGTTCTCTTATCAAAAGGTCCTGAGGGCTCATCAAAGCCATTAGGTAATATATGGTGAACTTGCCTTATAGCACACCAGGCTCCTCTCTCCACCGAATTCGCCAGACGAGAATACTGGAGTGGGTTGCCATTCCCTTCTCCAGGGGATCTTCCTGACCCAGGGATCAAACCTGGGTCTCCCCCATCACAGGCAGATTCTTTACCTTCTGTGCTACCAGGACAAAGACCAGTTCAGTGGCTCACCGAAGAACCAGAAACCAAAGCTTTTCAATTTGGTCCACTGCTCCTCCCACCCCCGTGGGGTTACAGTCCGTGCATGAGACAATGTGTTTAAAACTCAAAGTGTCACAGGCTCCTTCATCTTCCTTTGATGAATAAAACATCCTTAGCCTCTCAGAAAATTGAAGAACGGGATGTGGTGCTTCCCAAACTTGCATATCGTTCACCTGGTGATCTTATTACCAATGCAGATTCTGACTCAGTAGGTCTGGGTGGGACCTGAGCTTCTGCATTTCTTACAAGCTCCCAGTGATACCTGTCCCTCGCTTCATGGACCACGTTTTTGAGGAGCAATGAGATGGAGCTGCCAACGAATTTCTTCACATTCTCAGAAGCAAGCTACTTGGCCACGCCTGCTCTTTGCAATTCAGTAGCAGGAATTGTGACTCTGAATCTGCCATTACAGGGGAAGCTGGTGACACTCAAGATGGCAATGCTTACGGGAAAGTTTTATTGTGGATCGATAACCATAAAAAGATTTATACCTGCTGGTCCAATAATTCCACTTATGGATATTAATTCTAAATAAATAACCTAAAAGACAGAAAAACTTATGTGAACAATGCTGTTTTACTGTAGCCAGAACTATACTAAAAGAAAGAAAAAGTCTATGTCTAATATAAAGGAAATGATTACATAAATTATAATAAATTCATTTAAGATACTAATAATATTGTGGACAAATATTTGTCTTCTCTCTCTCCCCAAAAGTAACATGTCAGTAAGGGAATATAAATAGTATAAACTCACAAGCTCAACAAATGAATGAATGAATAATTTCCACACATTTTTCCAAGATCACAAGTGTATGGAATTAAGGAGCATGACCACAGGCTTCTGTCTCTGTTTGTAATGTTGTGCTTCTTTATATTGGGTGGTGAGTTCAAGGGTGATACTCTTATAATTTTTATGAGAAATGTTTCAAAATTTAATAAAAAATAGATTGAATGGGGACAGAATGAAGAACATCATGACCTCTTTGTTAGGGGTGGGAGAATTATAACAAAACCAGTTTGCCCAGCAAAATCTGGCTTTGGTTCTTGAAGGCACCCAGGACCATGGGACGCAAGAAGGAGGCATGGGGGTAACCCCAGAGGAATAGGTAGTCAGTCTCTGGAGCTTCTGCATCTGTGATTCCAAGCCCACAAAGAGACCCTCTCTCCCCATTAATGACAAACGCAGGAGGTGGGCACTTAATTCTCTGGAGAAATTGAATCCCATTAGCTCAGAACTCAGACACATCACATCACAAAGGGCAAGCTGAAAGCAAGAGAATTACTGAGTGAGTTGCATACAAGCTCTGGGACCCCTGACTCCTCCCATGCCTTGGTCTCAGGAGCCAGATGTAGATGCCCATAGGCAAGAGACTGCTAACTATAACACGCAGGCCAAATCCATTCCACTCCACTCCCTGTGTTTGCAAATAAAGTTTTATTGGAACACAGTCACACACATTTATTCATGAATTATCTGTGGCTGCTTTTGTGCCATAATAAAAGAGCCAAGTAGTTGCAACAGACACCATCTGGTCTGCCAAGCCTAAAATATTAACTATTTCAGTCTTGCAGAACAAGTTTGTCTACCACTACTTTGGCTTTCTCTGGTGGCTCAGAGGTAAAGAATCTGCCTGCCAGTGTAAGAGACTCAGGTTTGATCCCTGGGTTGTGAAGATGCCTTGGAATAGGAAATGGCAACCTGCTCCAATACTCTTGCCTGGAAAATTCCATGGACAGAGGAGCTTAGTGGGCTACAGTCTAGGGGGATGCAAAGAGTCGGACACGACTGAGCACACAATATCCCCAGAAACCTAAGAAGATATTTCATTCATAAAATGAGAACTAGATACCAAGATAAACAAGAGTGAACTCTGGAAATGTAAGAAAGTGATAGTCCATACTGGAAAAAATAAAGAAAATTTCAGAAGAACCAATAGACAAGAAGATGAGAAAAAAAAAATAGAGAAAATTTAGAAATATTGGATTATCAATTCCAACATTTAATT
This sequence comes from Bos indicus x Bos taurus, assembly GCF_003369695.1. Classification (NCBI taxonomy): domain Eukaryota; kingdom Metazoa; phylum Chordata; class Mammalia; order Artiodactyla; family Bovidae; genus Bos; species Bos indicus x Bos taurus. The sequence goes on from NC_040085.1 coordinate 77,798,066, forward strand.
TAAAATAATTATAAAAAGAGAAGACCAAGGAGATGAAGGTTATGAAATTACTGAAGAAATACCATGAGATTTCTGGGAAATATATATATGTGTGTGTGTGTGTGTGTCTATATACATATATATATATTTTTTTTTTTTTAAACCTATTGATTGCCCATTGTGCACAGTGAATAAAAACTACCAGCAAGGGTCATGGGGAAATTTGAAAGCACTATAGCAATAAAGGGAGAAGGCAATGGCAACCCACTCCAGTGGTCTTGCCTGGAGAATCCCAGGGACAGAAGATCCTGGTGGGCTGCCATCTATGGGGTCACACAGAGTCAGACACGACTGAAGCAACTTAGCAGCAGCAGCAGCGTAGCAATAAAGAGACGATGCTAAGCTTCCAGAGAGAAAAGAAACCAAACAAAAGAACAAAAATTAAAATGGATTCAGACTTCTCGATAATATCATAACAAACTGGATATCAAAAGAAATGGAGCGATGCCTTCAAAATTCTGAAAGAAAAATGATTTTTAACTCAGGGTTCTATATCGAGCACTGTGAGTGAAGTATGAAGTAAAAGCAATTTTAGGCCTGCAAAGACTCAAAATATTTAGCTCTTGGGTATCCTTTCTTAGGAAACTGCTAAAGGATGTGCCTCAGCACAGCCAGGGAGTAAAACCAGTAGGCAGGCGTGGAATCCAGGAAACCAGGGCTCCCACAGAAATGAAGGGAGGCCCGAGATGACGGTTTTGCATCAAGCCTATAGAACAAATGGTTCAGAATAGAGCAAGAGGACTCAAGACTTTGGGGAGAGGGCCTCCAGGAGACAGAGAGACAGAACTGATTATCTGATGTGCTGTGGGGAAGTATTGCTAGGTGTTTTTACACATTTGTTAGAACACTTAAAAAATGTAATACACTCCTGAGCCCAGTGGCAAACAATTATTATACAGTTTAATAACATGAACACTGACTGCTGATATAACAAAAGTGTTACATTTGGAGGAAATGGTGGAGGGAGTTGGGGACTGGTAAGTAGAAAGTTAATCTTTGTTTAAAATTGATAATCAAAAGCAGGTATGAAAATGTATAATTTAGGAATATCCGTGGCCACAGGACTGGAAAAGGTCAGTTTTCATTCCAATCCCAAAGAAAGGCAATGCCAAAGAATGCTCAAACTACCACACAATTGCACTCATCTCACACGCTAGTAAAGTAATACTCAAAATTCTCCAAGCCAGGCTTCAGCAATACGTGAACCGTGAACTTGCAGATGTTCAAGCTGGTTTTAGAAAAGGCAGAGGAACCAGAGATCAAATTGCCAACATCTGCTGGATCATCGAAAAAGCAAGAGAGTTCCAGAAAAACATCTATTTCTGCTTTACTGACTATGCCAAAGCCTTTGACTGTGTGGATCACAATAAACTGTGGAAAATTCTGAAAGAGATGGGAATACCAGACCACCTGATCTGCCTCTTGAGAAATTTGTATGCAGGTCAGGAAGCAACAGTTAGAACTGGACATGGAACAACAGACTGGTTTCAAATAGGAAAAGGAGTTCGTCAAGGCTGTATATTGTCACCCTGTTTATTTAACTTAAATGCAGAGTACATCATGAGAAATGCTGGACTGGAAGAAACACAAGCTGGAATCAAGATTGCTGGGAGAAATATCAATCACCTCAGATATGCAGATGACACCACCCTTATGGCAGAAAGTGAAGAGGAACTAAAGAGCCTCTTGATGAAAGTGAAAGTGGAGAGTGAAAAAGTTGGCTTAAAGCTCAACATTCAGAAAACTAAGATCATGACATCGGGTCCCAACACTTCATGGGAAATAGATGGGGAAACAGTGGAAACAGTGTCAGACTTTATTTTTCTGGGCTCCAAAATCACTACAGATGGTGACTGCAGCCATGAAATTAAAAGATGCTTACTCCTTGGAAGGAAAGTTATGACCAACTAGATAGCATATTCAAAAGCAGAGACATTACTTTGCCAACAAAGGTCCGTCTAGTCAAGGCTATGGTTTTTCCTGTGGTCATATATGGATGTGAGAGTTGGACTGTGAAGAAGGCTGAGTGCCGAAGAATTGATGCTTTTGAACTGTGGTGTTGGAGAAGACTCTTGAGAGTCCCTTGGACTGCAAGGAGATCCAACCAGTCCACTCTGAAGGAGATAAGCCCTGGGATTTCTTTGGAAGGAATGATGCTAAAGCTGAAACTCCAGTACTTTGGCCACCTCATGCGAAGAGTTGACTCATTGGAAAAGACTCTGATGCTGGGAGGGATTGGGGGCAAGAGGAGAAGGGGACAACAGAGGATGAGATGGCTGGATGGCATCACTGACTCGATGGACGTGAGTCTCAGTGAACTCCGAGAGTTGGTGATGGACAGGGAGGCCTGGCGTGCTGCAATTCATGGGGTCACAAAGAGTCGGACACGACTGAGTGACTGATCTGATCTGATCTGATCTGAGGCCGTCTATGGGGTCGCACAGAGTCAGATATGACTGAAGCGACTTAGCAGCAGCAGTAGCAGCAGCAGGTAAATGCTAAAAATAAATAAATAAAGACAGAAAGTAGGTGCCTCTGTGAGAAGGGATAGGAGAAAAAAACATTGCTGTTGCTTTTTGTACAGGAAAGAGTTTAGCACTATTTTATCATTTTAACTATACGAACTTTAAAAAAATGAAATTCTATTTAAAAAGATTATGATTTTTTAAATTATAACTGTAAAAACTGAGTTACTGTTTGGGAAAATCCTTTATATAGGTTAACTCCTTTTGGTCTGCCAGGACTTTAAAGGCTTTATAGTAAAGAAATCCATCCAGCTGGGAAGGAATACTGGGCTGGCAGCCTTGAAAAGCTGTAGCGTCTGCTGTGTGCCCCAGATGCCCTGAGATCTGCAGTCCCCATGGGAGGGTGATACACAGGCAGGTTTGGACCAGTGTATCAGTAAAGCTAGCATAACCAGGGAGGGATGCACCAAGATTCAGGGAAAGAGTTAGGTGGGAAAAAGATATAAAATTTATGTGTATACTATGACTGCAATAATGCAGAAACAATATGTCCATCATGGGGAGAGAGCAAGGACAAATGAAAACAGTTTGAGTTGTCAGAAGTGGGAGCAGGGGTCATATTTTTTTCCCTTTAACTTGAAATTATATGAAGATTGATATGATGTTTGTGTTAAACAGAATACCTGTTGTTATGGGAAATTGGTGGTATTCTTTGCTCTGCTTTCCTTCTACAGCTTAATTGCTTACACGGAACAGTACGTGGAATATGACCCTTTGATCACACCAGCTGAGCCGTCCAATCCCTGGATCAGTGATGATATCGCTTTATGGGACATAGAGATGAGGTAAAAAAAACAAAAATGTTTTAATGTTTGGAAGTGGGGGGAGGAGCACAGTGCATGAGAATAGGAGATTATTATTGTACCCCATCTTAATTTGACTCTTTTTATCAATAGAACAGAAACTCCTCCTGTAACCACCCAAATGATTTCCTTGCTCATGGTTTCTACCTCTTTATAGTATTGTATGTGGATCCTTTATGGCTTCCCTCTGACCTCTCTCTGATTCTATGGATGTTATGATAACTGGGACAGTCCGTCATAGTTGCTAGTTCTGACTTCTGGAGGGCAAGAATCTGTGGATCATTTGCTTTTCATACATTAGCAACAACAACAATAATAGCTAGCATTTACTCTGTACTTCAGAGAAGGCAGTGGCACCCCACTCCAGTACTTTTGCCTGGAAAATCCCATGGACGGAGGAGCCTGGTGGGCTGCAGTCCATGGGGCCGCTAGAGTCGGACACGACTGAGCGACTTCACTTTCACTTTTCACTTTCATGCATTGGAGAAGGAAATGGCAACCCACTCCAGGGTTCTTGCCTGGAGAATCCCAGGGACGGGGAAGCCTGGTGGGCTGCCGTCTATGGGGTCTCACAGAGTCTGACACGACTGAAGCGACTTAGCAGCAGCAGCAGCAGCACTCTGTACTTGACCTCTAATAAGTATCTTCCAATGAGTCACCACAACAGGTAAACATTATTCTCAGAATTGAACAGATGGAAAATGGGAGTTAATGGACTTGCTCAAGGTCACACAGCAAGAAGGTGGTAGGATTAGGATTAGAACCCAGGCAGAGGGCCCCAGAGCTGTGGTCTTCATCCCTCTGCTCTTCTGGAGTAGCAGGCACAATGGTTCCGTTCAGAAGTTCCTTCTGGATGAGAGAAAAGTGAAAGTGTTAGTTGCTCAGTCTGACTCTTTGTGACCCCGTGGACTGTAGCCCTCCAGGCTCCTCTGTCCGTGGAATCCTCCAGGCAAGAACACTGGAGTGGGTTGCCATTTCCTTCTCCAGGGGATCTTCCCTACTGCAGGGATCGACCCTAGGCTCCTGCATTGCAGGAGGATTCTTTACTGTCTGAGCCACCAGGGAAGCCCATACAGATGAGAGAAGCTAGTGTGTTTACTTAATAGCTAAGCAACTAAAGCCCAGGGGGTCTTAGACCACATTGGAGATTACGGGAGGAACCCAGTATGCTGTGCCTTTGCACCCTCTGCCCTTGGCTAGACAATTCTTTATTTTGTTCTTCATTTCTTTGTATCTCTCTCATTCACTTTCACCCTTGTCTTTTTTCTGACTTCTTTTCTTAAGATGGAAACCTTGTAAGAAGGAATAGAAGTCACAGATGCTCATTATAAAAGGTTCAAACTGTCTTTGTGTATGCATGCATGCTCAGTTGCTTCAGCCCCATGGAGTGCACTCTTTGCAGCCCCGTGGAGTGTAGCCCACCAGGCTCCTCTGTCCATGGGATTCTCCCAGGCAAAAATGCTGGAGTGGGTTGCCATGCCCTCCTCCAGGGGACCTTCCCAACCCAGGGATTGAACCTGCATCTCATGTCTCCTACATTAGCAGGTGGGTTCTTTACCACTAAGGACCACCTGGGAAGCCCTTCAAACTGTTAAACGTATATGAGAAAGAAAACTCTCTCTCGCTCCATCCCAATCTCACTTTCCAGAAAGAGCCTTTGTTGATAGTTTAATGCCATGGTTCCCAAACTGCACCCAAGCACTCTGGGTGCTGCAGGGAACTCACAGGATTCCCAGGAGACATTCTAAATCATTAAGGAAAACACTGATGTTCAACCTATGTCAGATACTGTATAAATGACTAACTTAAGGTGTTCCCTGTTTTCAACGTTAGATCACATTATATTCCTTTCAGTGATGCCATATCTTTGCAAATCCGGGTGTTCGGGGCAGTTGCTATGATAAAAAGGAATTACTGGGCAAAAATCAACACGGAATAGGAAATGAAGGTGGCGGGGTTGAGAAGATGTGCAGCGCTCCACAGCACGTGTGTGCTCATTTAGGAGCAAAGTAAACATACTATATTTTCTTCCAATTTATATATATTTCAAATAACTCTGAAACAACTTAAAAACAACCCAAGCATTATCAATCTTTTTCATCTTTGCAAATCTGACAGATTAAAATAAACATCTCATTTTGCTTATATTTTTTTGTTAAAATACTTGAGGATCTATTCTTATGATTACTAGATACTCATTTTTCTTTGGTGGCTTGCCTGTTTTTTTGTTTGTTCTTTGCCTTTTTTCTAGTGATGTGTTTTGCCTTGGACATGGGGATAGAAAGCAGTCACATTTACTCAGATCACATAGTTAACATTTTTCTCAGCTGTTTGTTTTCTGAATCTAATTTTTCTCCTTGTTTCTTTTTCTCTTCCTTGAGTTTTACTTTATTAGTCGAGTTTTGTGTTAGCTAGTCATGTGTGTGTGTGTGTGTGTCCGACTCTTTGTGACCCTATGAACTGTAGTCTGCCAGGCCCCTCTGTCCATGGAATTTCCCATGCAGGAATACTGGAGTGGGTTGCCATTTCCTCCTCCAGTGGGTCTTCCTGACCCAGGGACTGAACCCATGTCCCTTATGTCTCCTGCATTGGTCAGACGGGTTCTTTACCGCTAGTGCTGCCTGGGAAGCCCCATGTAAGAAAGACAACTTCTTTTTAATTATTTCTGACATGCCCTTGGTAGTCCCTTTGATCTGATCTAAGAATTTACATCTTTCTTTAACTTGCTTCTCTTCTCTCTCTCTCCCTCTCCTTTATTGCTACTCTTTTCTCTCCATTCTACCCTCTCTTTTCAGGAAATCCTTTGGTAGGAACTCTGGTCATCTGCTGTGTAGTAGCACCATCTCTTATCTTTTCTCTATTAAAAATTCCATCTCTTAGTCTTTTTCTTCTATATTCAAGAATAGAATCTCTTGAGTTACTCTTCAGAGTCACCAGTCTCAGTGGTACCCATTCTGTGACTTTATACTTTAACGAGTTTTTTTTTTTTTCCTACTGAGTGCTGGGAAGGGTAGTTGACACTTGTGCTTTTAATTTCCAAGAATTTATAATATTCTTGGACTGCTTTTTCTTCACAGCCTGCTCTGTTCTAGTGATGTATATCCTCTTGAATTGCCCTGGAAGGAATTCAGACTTTTTTCACATCTCCCCTCTATTTCTGCCACTTAGTTTATTTCACAGGGCATCATTGATCAGAGAATCATTGTTTCTGTTCATTGTGTCATTACTCCGATCACTGTTCAGAGCAGATCAGTCCTTTCAGACAATTTGGGTACTACTGGGTTTCATAAGTGAAGGTCTTGGCTTTCAACTTTCACTATATGTTAGAACCACCCGGAGAGCTTATTTGAAAAAGTACCAGTGCCTAGTCCCCTCTCTGGGTCAGTTAAGTGGGCCGTTTCTGGCAGCGGTGGATTGCGTGTTTGTTTAATCTTACGCTAATTACAGGCCTGACCTGGAAGCCCAGCCTTTCCTCGGCCTAATGTTCCCGCAGCCAGGTGCGCCACTCTGTTTCGGGCCTGATGCGTTTAAGTCATTCAGTCTCCTCTCCACGGCGCACCCCAAGAAGGACACTCTTCTCCCATCTGTTGAGGGATCTTAGGGGGGCACAGAGAGATCTGCAGAAACCAGTGAGCAGCAGGAGGAAACCTCAGCATCTTTGGAAGTCTCCCTGCCTTGCTGAGATGTTTTCTCATCCATATTAGGTCTACCAGCCCTAGGTTACACAGGCACCACCCTCTGGCTTTACTTCCCATGTGAGAAGCTGGCCAGAAAATGTCCCCCTTTTACTTAGAGACCCTCTTGGCCCAGGGAACCCGTGTCTCATATTTCTGAGTTCCTCCCCTATGCACCCCCATTCACTACCTGCCAACTGCCCCTACTTCCAGTCTTGCTGCTCAGGGCTTGGGATTTTCCCAGGCTTCTGCTGGTAACACTCAGTCACCTTATTCCCAGATGGCCCCACTGGAAGCCTAGGTGGCCCATGCTCAGCTTTGTCACCAGTTCACCTGCTTCGTAAGTTCCCAAAGTTCCTCAACGTTTGTCCTCTGCTGGTAGGAAATGTATTTGCCTCTTACACTCTGTTTTATTTTGGCTTTGATATTTCACTGAACTCCAGACTCTTACCTGTTCCCTCCTCCTGGACCACTCTCACAGACCCTCACATGGCTGGCTTCCCTTTTCATTCAAGCCTCACTCAGCATTGGTGTCTTTTTCTCAGAAAGGTCTTCGGTGACCACTCACTCTGTAGAGGCCACCCAACATCCATCCAGTCTTTCTAGATCACATCCTCCCCCTGGATCTCTTTCTAAATAAGACTTACAGTTATTTTAGCACCTAGACCTGTGTCTGGCATGTAGTAGGTACTCAGAAAGTATAGGTTGGATGGAGGGTGAATGGAGAAGTGACCATTTTGTTGGTAATGCTGTTGGCATTTGGGAAAGGAAGAGAGGTTAAGCGTGTGAATTTAATTCACCTTGATAACATTGGCATTTCCTCCTTCTTTCTTGTAAGTCAGCAAAAAAAAAGGCACAAAGCATGATAGTTTGGGAAGATGGTGGCCACCTGGCCTGTTGGTTTATTCAAACATATCAGCACTTTGTCCCCAAGGGACTCACTGCCCCCACAGCTAGGTTCTGGCTCTGTTTTTACAGCTCAGGCTTCTACTGTCATCATAACATCTGACCTAACACCTACAGTGTTCTGTTCATCTTCAAGCTAGTTACACAGATACAAGGGAGAATGATGAGAATGTGAGGCCCTCTTTCTTCTCCCAGCAGGACATTCCCACCCAGTCAGACAGCTGGCAGTGATTGGGAACCTGCCTCTGGTGATAGGGAGTCAGGGATCAGCGCCAACATGCTTGTTCAGTCTAGAGACCAAACAGCCTTTGTGCATGAAGCAAGGGCTGAATGTGACCAGCAAAATAATCCGAGGTCATCTTTTTCTCAGTTTCAGTTTAATTTAGTGTAACTAATAAAGAGTATTTAGACCTACTATGTGCTATGTTCTAAGTAAGAAAGTTTCTCAAGATACCCATGTAGCAAAGTGAATAACATGCTGTCTTACCTCCCGGCTCCAGGATTCCTCCTTTTTGGCAAAGGACATTAATGTCACTTGGGGCACAGAGTCAGGCCCTAAGAGCAGGAGTGTTGGCAAAGATTCAACAACAAGTGGAGAGGTTGTGCCCCATAAGAAAATGAGATGAATGTACTTTTTGTCCCCAAGAGGGGAGACCTCAGGGCTGTGAAAAGTGAGGGTGGAAAGAGGAGCAGAGAGACAAGAGAGAGCAAGCCTCCATTCAGAGCCATGAAAACCCCTAGTGCTGAGGTGTCCGAGGACTTTTCAAAGTGGAAATACTGAATATGTGATTTCTAAACTGCCGGGGGTTGGATGGTGCAATGTGTACCCCCTTCTCAAGACCCTCCAATTTCAGTAAAGGCTTCTACCCTCTCAGACACTGTATATGAAGTTGGTTTTTGGTGAAGATGGGTGAAGTTGTATGGAAGAGTCGAGGCAGCATGGGAAACAGTAGGGGTCACTTGGGACTTCATGTTCATCTGAGGTGAGCTGTGATTTCTCCTGGGCGTGAGTAAATGGGTACAGACTCTTTCCAATGCCGAGGGCAGAGGTCATCACAGATAACGTCTGGATTCTACAGAGTTGAACATACTGTCTCAGCCATGTAGGATTTATAGACAAACCAGTCAAAGACAACAACAGGGATTAATAGAATAATTGGCAGGATGAGGCAGGATGTAGCATAAACAGTATGAAATTGTGCTTTAATCCTCTCTCCTTCTCAGACAAACTATTAGATCTAGAAATCCAAGGATGAGAAAAGGAATGTTCAGGGGGCAATACAAGACTGCCTCTTTAAAGGATATACCTGAAATTTATTCGGTGAAAATTCTGAGAAGTCAAATTTAGATAAAGAAGATAGTGATTGCCAGGGCTCATCACTGAGAAAGAATCAGCCCCAAATTGCCAGATCTCAGTTGGAGAGAGCTCTGTCATCTGAGGGCTTCCCTGGTAGCTCAGTTGGTAAAGAATCTGCCTGCAATGCAGGAGACCCTGGTTCAATTCCTGGGTCAGGAAGATCTGCTGGAGAAGAGATAGGCTACCCACTCCAGTATTCTTGGGCTTCCCTTGTGGCTCAGCTGGTAAAGAATCCACCTGCAGTGTGGGAGACCTGGATTTGATCCCTGGGTTGGGAAGATCCCCTGGAGAAGGGAATGGCTACCCACTCCAGTATTCTGGCCTGGAGAATTCCATGGACTATATAGTCCATGGAGTCACAAAGACTGAAGTCTCACTCACGTGACTGAGTGACTTACACTTCACTTCACTCCACTCCACTGTCATTTGAATACCACCAGGAAAGTGTCCCTGGGAAGATGCCATCAGCGAGATAGTGGCTCTAACAAGAACCTGGCATTGCCTGCAGGATTGGGGTTCATGATTTGCCCTCACCACATGGTATTGGTTTGACCTCTCTTTGCTGGGCAACAGGCACATGAGCAAAGAGCTACAAGGAACCAGCTCATCCTACTTGGTCAAAGGCATCCACTCCCAACTAGCCCAATGTGCTGAGGGGCAAAGACGATCACTGAGCTACTCAGCAAGTTTGATAGAACTGTAATCCATGGTATTAGTCGATCTCCCTCCCTGTGGTAGTCAGTCTCCATATATAGCCCCATCAGGGCTTTCCTCTTTGTATGCAGGGACTGCTTCTTCTATGGAAAGGGGACACCTCCCTCACTTTTCATCC